>NC_142475.1:71824578-72138263 GCF_049115385.1 Moschus berezovskii | reverse complement strand
TCCGTGGGATTCTCCAGGCAAGAATACTGGAGTGGGTTGCCATTTCCTCCTCCAGAGGGTCTTCCCAACCCAGGGATCAAACTCGGGTCTCCTGCATTGCAAGCCGATTCTCTACTGTCTGAGTCACCAGGGAAGCCCCACGTCAATTATATCAGGTACCATACTCACAGGCTCTGAGAATTAGGACATAAACTTCTTTGAGGGCCCCTATTCTGCTACCAGAGAGGTGCCAGCCATCTTAGACCATGAGGTAACCTTAGGGATATCAGCCATGCATGAGAATAATTGAGTACAAAGTAAAAAGGAGCCTGGGACCCTAACTCCATGGAGATTTTATATTAGCCATGAATTTCCCACACAGATTTCTTTCAGATTAGAAAATGTGTTTAAGCCACTTTGGGAGGACTTGAAATATGCAGGTAAAAATAAATAGCCAACCAATCATGTATAATTGGAGAAGGAAATGGCAACCCACTCCAGTGTTCTTGCCTGGAGAATCCCGGGGACGGGGGACCCTGGTGGGCTTCTGTCTATGGGGTCACACAGAGTCGGACACGACTGAAGTGACGCAGCAGCAATCATGTATAATTGTACAGACAGTTTTACTAAGCATTTACTTGGTCCAAAGCACTGTGCCAGGCACTAGGGCTCCATCCTATTTCTGCCTCTTAAAATGTTCTTTTCATAGGAAAGACAGACATTAAATGAGTAATAGCAAGAAAATGTAACCAGTGTTAGGATAATGAGTTGAAAAGGACTCTGATACCATAGAACAAGGAACACAGCATCACCAGGATCAGGTAAGTTTTCCTAAGGAAGATGGGATAGGGATTGTACACCCTCAGGAACGAACAAGTACCATGCTGACCTTCACAGACACAAATGCTGTTATTGACCTACCGTTGGAGAGAAAAGTGCTTTGAGCTGCTATTTGTTTTCAACTTCCTACAATGAATTTTTGTCAGTCCGCCCACCTCCATCCTGTACTCTTTTCCCAGACTCTCCTCTGGCCAGCATATATTGGAGAGAGAACTCCATAGGATTACATGAATCAGAGCCAAGGTCACTACCCGTAGAAGGTGGTCGTGTAGGGACCACAAGGGAGCTTTCGGGTTATACCTGACTGCCAGTGGCCTGAAAATGATCTGTTTAGGCACAGCTGGGAGAAAATACCAGAATGCTGGGTATCCTTTTGAGATGGTCTGGAGTTAATTTTCCTGAGCGTCAACAGACAAAATGAATGAATGTTTCACAGACTGTAGCATACGTACTGCGCGTTTCGCTTCTTAGTTGTATTGGATTCTCTTTGGCCCTTTAGACTGGAGCCCACCTGGCTCCTCAGTCCATGGGATTCTCCAGACAAGAATACTGGAGTGGGTTGCCATTTCCTACTCCAGGGGATCTTCCTGACCCAGGGATGGAACAAGAGTCTCCTGTGTCTCCTGCATTGCCGGTAGACTCTTTACCCGCTAAGCCATCAGGAGAGCCCTAAATAGACAAATATGATCCTCAAATATGAGGCTATTTCCTTGCACAACTGCACTGTTTAACTTAGAGCCAGTCAGTGATTCAAAAAGTATTTCAAAGGACAAACATGCTTCCAGCAAAATCTTCTCTGTGCTGCCAAAAGAAAAATGGCATGGAGTTAAAGAGCCCTTTCAGAACAAGCACTCTATCACCACACTCATTTTAGCAACCAAAATTCAATTTGGTCAGGATGTCTGGAGAGTTGATTTGACCCTGTTTCTAGAACAAAAATGCAATGGTTTGATGGCATCATTTCTACATGGACCATCCGTGTTTTAGCTTGTACATATAGTTCGTCATTTTGCACTTGTCCTTAATCGTAGAATTAATGGAGAAAACACTTCCTCCATGTATTTGAATTATAAGGGGCATTAAGGCTATTTTAAGTATTAGTGTGCGACAAGGCTCTGTCCTGCTTCGAGGAAGCAGAGAACAGCAGCAGCACTGATTGTGTAGTAAGCTGCCCTCACCCTTAAGTGAGATCCTGAGACAGAGGATAGTTGTTATTTCCTACATGCAATTAATTTTATATGCCCAGAACATGGTGTGAGTTTCACTTTAGTATAAAAGGCATGCAGGCTACTGGTCCCTGAAATCAATGGCAGTCAGAAGAGCCTAGACATTGGGTGATCTGATGAATAATTTAAGACTGATTTGTTAACTGTGCAGAAGTGAAGTTAGCCATGCAGGGAGACACATTGTCAATTGCCAGCAATTTACTATGTTTTTGAAAACCACAGGCAGCAATTTACAGAAAAGATTAGGCCAGTTACTGTACACGTGTGACGTTTTCTTGATTTAAGATGTCAATCTGGAAAGCTGTTCACTGACAACTGGAGTTTTGCAATGAGGTTATAAAGTTTATGAAGAACTGCTTTTACCTGTGAGCATCTGTGTTTCTGTCCTGGGGGACCCCTGAATGCACATCTCCTGCTGGGATGAGACATGCATATGCAAATAAGCACTGTCAGAAAGGGCGATGCGCCTGCCCTGGGACCATTAAGCATCTTTGCATCACTCAGTGCTCTAATGCTCTTGTCCCTGAGAGAGCATGGTGACGGGCTTTGCTTCTCAGAGAAGGAAGTCATTGGCCATATATTTCTTTAGTCCTGTGCCATCTCGAGAGTGTGATCACTTTCATCTTGCATCAGAAGTTTACTTTGCTATTCTTCATAAGAAGCTGATTAAAGGGAAATCCCATTTTTATTAGTGTAATTTCTTTCCACTTCTTTTCCCTTTTAGGAATCAGTCAGTAATGATGATTTCTTCATATTTGAATTTGTAAAAAAGTAAAATGAAGGAAGCTTTAGCTCTTGGTGGAATTTGATGCCATAAAGTATCCTGGGGGTGACTTCTATAGAAAGAACATGCATCAAGTATAGCATCTCATAATTGAAATGTGACAAAGTATAGCCTAGGATTAATCATTTTTGGAACTCTACCCAAAAAATGGACTTTTGTTATACTTTTAAATTTATTCCCAGTATTTATGTTATCAACTTCTCCAAGAGTTCCTAGCAAGCTTAAATGTTGCAAACAAGGGTATAATCATAATTCTTCTTTTTAAATCATAGATGCCAATAGTAACCATATTTTTTAATGAGTTTAGTTTACCAGACAAGAGACAAGTTGAGTCTTTATGTGTGTCATTGTTAGTAATGAAATCAATCTGAAAACTAAGACAAATACCTTCTTTCTTCGGCCTTAAACTTTTTCTCTATTTGCCCCTCTGATGAGATTTATAAACTTCTTTACAAATTAATGGAAGCTTTTGTGTTTTCTTTAATCATTTCCCCCATGTTTTTCCCAAGAGAAGAAAACAAGATGACCTTATGATAAACTAATTTTTATCTCCCATATCAGATATTAAAAGCAAAATATAGAATTCTAGAAATTTATCATTTTGACTCATTGGAAAGACCCTGATGCTGGCAAAGATTGAGGGCAGGAGGAGGCGAGGGCAACAGAGGATGAGATGGTTGGATGATATCATCCACTCGATAGACATAAGTTTGAGCAAACTCTGGGAGATGGTAAAGGACAGGGAAGCCTGGCATCCATGGGGTTGCAGTGAGTTGGACACAACTGAGCGACTGAAAAACAACAACAAATATTAATATTATGCCACAACTCTGGATTTACCCAGAGAGCTTTTTTCTTAATTTAAAAAAAATCAATAAAATTAAAGTTCACGTGAATGGGCAACTTCTAAAATATTACATTAAAGACTAACACAGCTCTTCCTTGGCTCGGCAGACCAACTGTCTTGACACATAAGGCAATAGAAAACACTCCTGGCAAACACATGTAAGCTTTTAATTACTTACACCGTTTTGGCTTTGGGTGACTATTTAAATCACACAGTTTCCTTGTTCATTCTTTGTCTATAGTATTTTAGTGTGATGTATGTGTGTGTGTGTGTGTGTGTGTGCGCGCGCGCACACGCGCGTGCTCAGTTGCTGCAGTCATGTCCAACTCTTTGCAACCCATAGTTTGCAGTCTTTGTAGCTTGCTAGACTCCTCTGTCCATGTATATATATGTATATATATACATATATATATGTATACTTTCAGAAGGGGGAAATTATTGGCTTATTAAGAGATAGCTATGTTGTAGACAATAAAATCGAGGTTTTATCTGTTTGACTAAAGATTAGATTGGGGTATAATAATGGTAGCAGCTAACAGAATGCCTTGAATGTAGAAGGCTGTCGTCCTTGTTGAAAGACATCAGGGCATGAATTTCCAAGATTTAAATCAGGATGGGTTTAAATCTTAGTGGGTTTACTCACTAAGGCCGCTTGCCCCTTGGATAAGACTAATGATTTTGACTTGATCTATTAGTTTACCTTTAGAAACCCCCCATTTTATTTTTCACTAAATCATCAAAAGCCTCATGTACAATATTATGAGTACCAAACAGAGAGGTGGTTTATTATTACTTTGCATTTATTTTGTGTTTTCCCTCAAGTAGCTAAAGGGGTTTTACAAAACATGACAGCAATCATCAAAGCACTTTGTCAGTCATGTAAGGCAGGAAATAATGCTGGTGTAAATGTGCCAGAGGCATAATGCTTACTGGAAAATGTTCATTTTCTACATGTTTTTCAAGAGATAATCTTTTTAAGGAATTTTCTTTAAAAGAAGTTCTGATTGTCTTAAGTATTTTCTTTTCTCAGCATTGGAGTCAGACATTTTAATGCAATAAATTCATTGAACATCTTCTCTGTGCCAGGTATTATTGTAGGTGCTGAGAATATAACTGGGGGATGAAAAAGACCTGCTCTTATGGAGCTTTTATTGTAGTGAAAGAGACATAATATATAACCAAATAAACCCACGATGTGATATCCTGTGTTAAGTGCTATCAAGAGAAAAAAAAGGCAGAATAAGGGAATAGAGGGTGACTTCATGGGAAGATGGAGTTAAGAGGCCCAAGTGGCAGACAGGAGCAAGCCATGCCAAGATACAGGAAAATGTCAGATCCCCAAGATAGAAAGATGCCCAGTATGTACTAGAAACAGCAGGGATGCTGTGCTATGTCCCTAGATGCTGTGAGTGTGGAGAGCTAAGTAAGGGTGAGATTCTGTAGGAACTTCATGGGCCATGGTAAGGATTTGGATCTATCTTCAATGTAATGGGAACCCAATAGAAGTTTGAGCGAAGGAGAATGACAGGATCAACCTTGGTGTGGCTGTCATGTAGGAAACAAGAATAGAAGCAAGAGGACCCATAGACAGATGATCTAAGTAAGAAATAAAGGTGGCTTGGATTAGGGTGGTGGCAGTGGCAGAAGAGATAGTACAGTATGTCCCCTGCATACAAAGGAGTTCTGCTCCCACAGCATGCTTGTAAGTCCAATTTAGATGAGGAAAAAATGGAAACGGTGACAGATTTTATTTTCTTGGGCTCTGGAATCACCATGGATGCTGACTGAAGCCATGAAATTAAAAGATGCTTGCTACTTGGAAGAAAAGCTATGACAAATCAAGACACCACATTAAAAAGCAGAGACATCACTTTACTGACAAAGGTCCATCTCGTCAAAGCTATGGTTTTTCCAGTAGTCATGTATTGATGTGAGAGTTGGGCCAAAAGGAAAACTAAGTGCCAAAAAATTGGTGCTTTTGAATTGTGGTGCTGGAGAAGACTCTTGAGAGTCCCTTAGACAGCAAGGAGATCATACCAGTCAGTCCTAAAGGAAATCAACTCTGAATATTCATTGGAAGAACTGATGCTGAAGCTGAAGCTTCAATACTTGGGCCACCTGATTTGAAGAGTTAACTCCTTGGAAAGACCTTGATGCTGGGAAAGATGGAGGGTAAGAGGAGAAGGAGGCGACAGAGGAGGAGATGGTTGGATGGCATCACTGGCTCAATGGATGTGAGTTTGAGCAAACTCTAGGAGATGGTGAAGGACAGGGAAGCCATGCATGCTGCAGTCCATGGGGTCTCAAAGAGTCCGACACAACTGAAGTGATTTAGCATGCACACAGGCTCCTCCCCAGAGGGAGTGGGGTTGAAAGTTCCAACCTTTTAATTGTGTGCTTGCTTCCTTCAGCAACCAGCTCTCTCCCCCAAGCTAATTAGGACTTTTGTCTCCGAAGAGTCACCTCTTTAGCATAAACTCAGGTAAGATAGAAACGGGCTCCTTAGTTCTTTGGCCCATTTTTTGAATGGGTCATTTATTTTTCTGGAATTGAGCTGCAGGAGCTGCTTGTATATTTTGGAGATTAATCCTTTATCAGTTGCTTCATTTGCTATTATTTTCTCCCATTCTGAAGGCTGTCTTTTCACCTTACTTATAGTTTCCTTTGCTGTGCAGAAGCTTTTGATTTTAATTAGGTCCCATTTGTTTATTTTTGCTTTTATTTCCAATATTCTGGGAGGTGGGTCTTGGAGGATCCTGCTGTGATTTATGTCGGAGAGTGTTTTGCCTACGTTCTCCTCTAGGAGTTTTATAGCTTCTGGTCTTACATTTAGCTCTCTAATCCATTTTGAGTTAATTTTTGTGTGTGGTGTTAGGAAGTGTTCTAGTTTCATTCTTTTACAAGTGGCTGACCAGTTTTCCCAGTACCACTTGTTAAAGAGACTGTCTTTTCTCCATTTTATATTCTTGCCTCCTTTGTCAAAGATGAGGTGTCCATAGGTGCGTGGTTTATCTCTGGGCCTTCTATTTTGTTCCATTGATCTATATTTCTGTCTTTATGACAGCACCATACTGTCTTGAAGACTGTGGCTTTGTAGTAGAGCCTGAAGTCCGGCAGGTTAATTCCCCCAGACCTAAACAGACATTTCTCCAGAGAAGACATACAGATGGCTAACAAACACATGAAAAAATGCTCAACATCCCTCATAATCAGAGAAATGCAAATCAAAACCACAATGAGATACCATTTCACACCAGTCAGAATGGCTGCTATCCAAAAGTCTGCTGCTGCTGCTGCTGCTAAGTCACTTCAGTCGTGTCCGACTCTGTGTGACCCCATAGATGGCAGCCCACCAGGCTCCCCTGTCCCTGGGATTCTCCAGGCAAGAACACTGGAGTGGGTTGCCATTTCCTTCTCCAATCCAAAAGTCTACATGCAATAAATGCTGGAGAGGGTGTGGAGAGAAGGGAACCCTCTTACACTGTTGGTGGGAATGCAAACTAGTACAGCCACTATGGAGAACAGTGTGGAGATTCCTCAAAAAACTGGAAATAGAACTGCCATATGATCCAGCAATCACACTCCTGGGTATACACACCAAGGAAACCAGAATTGAAAGAGACACATGTACTCCAAGGTTCATCGCAGCACTGTTTATAATAGCCAGGACATGGAAGCAACCTAGATGTCCATCTGCAGACGAATGGATAAGAAAGCTTTGGTACATATACACAATGGAGTATTACTCAGCCATTAAAAAGAATACATTTGAATCAGTTCTAATGAGGTGGATGAAGCTGGAGCCTATTATACGGAGTGAAGTAAGCCAGAAAGAAAAACACCAATACAGTATACTAACACATATATATGGAATTTAGAAAGATGCAAATGATAACCCTGTATCAGTTCAGTTCAGTTCAGTCGCTCAGTCGTGTCCGACTCTTTGCAACCCCATGAATCACAGCACGCCAGGCCTCCCTGTCCATCACCAACTCCCGGAGTTCACTTAAACTCATGTCCACAGAGTCGGTGATGCCGTCCAGCCATCTCATTCTCTGTTGTCCCCTTCTCCTCCCGCCCCCAACCTTTCCTAGCATCAGAGTCTTTTCCAGTAACCCTGTATACGAGACAGCAAAAGAGACACAGATGTATAGAACAGTCTTTGGGACTCTGTAGGAGAGGGTGAGGGTGGGATGATTTGGGAGAATGGCATTGTAACATGTATGTTGTCATATGTGAAACGAATCACCAGTTCAGGGTCGATGCATGTTACAGGATGCTCGGGGCTGGTGTGCAGGGATGACCCAGAGGGAGGATAAAGGGAGGAGGGAGGTGGGAGGGGGGTTCAGGAGGGGGAACTCATGTACACCCGGGGCGGATTCATGTCAATGTATGGCAAAACCAACCAATATAATATTGTAAAATAATTAGCCTCCAATAAAAAATTAATAAATAAATTTTTTTAAAAAAAGAAAGATAACAATGAAAGCAACCAAAAATAATATTGAAACAAGTGCTTACAATCAACTTATGAGAAGAGTAATTGAAGAGTACTTATGAAATCCTGCATGCTAAAAACTTGAAACATAACAAAAGAGGAGAATGAGCCATAGGCTTGGTGGATATAAGGACAAGAGAGAATAAAGTTTGCGTGTTGCAAAGGCAAAAAAAAAAAAAAAGGAAAGGGGTTCCTTGTGAACAACAAAAGACACTCTTATCTCAGGAAATTCCAAAGGTTTTAGAACCTCTGTTCCAGGAACTGACAAATACCAAGTGTATATTTTTTATTATATACCACACTTTTAAATTACTATCCCATTGAGAAAAGAACTTTCGAAGGACCCTGACACTAGGTGCTAGGGTTCATCCAGAATGAGAAAGAAGGTATAGAGGGCAGAAAGCAGAGGAAAAGAAACAAAGGAAGCAAGGGTTTGAGGGTTTTCTGGGTTACCAGGCAAGTTTCCAGAGGATGTTCATTTCACCCTGCCATCAGTCTTCCAAAGGAAGTGGTCTTTCCCCTTAATTGATAAGAAAATACAAGGTTTAGAGAAGATAAATAATTTATTCCTGGTCAGACAACTGATGTCTGGCAAATATAGTTTGTAATCCCAGGCTGCCATCTCCAAGACTAAGATCACATCCATTATTGACAGTTTCTTCTAATGTATAAAAGAATCACAAAATGAAAGAAAACAAAGAAAAACCAGGGCAAACATGTTATTCTATTCACACCTTCCTTCTCCACCACTGAGGAGTATTCCTATTGAAGCAGCCTGAAAGCCTGAGACATGAGAGATTAATGAAGAAACAAAACTCTGTCCAAAGAGCTGACACCAGACTGTGTGTGTTAAGTAGCTTCAGTTGTGTTTGACTCTTTGTGACCCCGCGGACTGTAGCCAACCCCCTTGGGCTCCTCTGTCCATGGGATTCTCCAGGCAAGAATACTGGAATGGGTTGCCTTTCCCTTCTCCAGAGGATCTTCCCAATGCAGGGATTGAACCTGGGTCTCCTGCATTGCAGGCAGATTCTTTCCCTTCTTAGTCACCAGGGAAAGCCCATATCTCATTGATTAGCCTCATCCTCATGCCTGCCAAGGAACCTTTGCAACAGACAACAGCTCCAGCCATGTCACCAAGTTTAGTCCTGCCTGGTGCCCCCTTCATCCCATTCTGAAGACCAGGGTAAAACATCTCTGAGAAGTTAAGTCTGTGACCACACACTATATTTGTGGCTAAAGGGAGAGTCAAACATAGAACGTCAGACCCATATCCATGAACGTTGTCAGGGGTGTGAGTCAGGTGTGGAGTTGGAAGCATTGAAATGACCTATTGGAATCCAGAAGCTGCCTGAATGGTCAACCCAGCTGTGAGCAAGGCAAGGAGGATGTAGCTAAGAACTGAGTCAGTTGAGAGCTACTGTTCCCTCCAGCTGTCTCTGAAAACAGGCAATATTGTGATTGCCCCACTTCCAGTGGAGAATTAATTGTGGTGGCTTGTCTTTTTAGATTTTTTCCACGTATTTATTTTTATTTTGTTCAGTATTTTTCCCACTTATTTATTTTGCATCACTTTTCCCTTCCTTAGAAAAAAAGGCAAGCAATAAAATAGATATGCTGCACTTTTTTCTATAGTAGGGCTGTTGAATTAATAAACATTTTGTATGTGTGTGATGCTATAGTGTGTGTGTGCATGCTCAGTTGTGTCTCTTTGCAACCCCATGGACTGTAGCCCACCAGGCACCTCTGTCCATGGGATTTCCCAGGCAAGAATACCAGAGTGTGTGGCCGTTTCCTACTCTAGGGGATCTTCCCCACTCAGAGATCGAACCCATGTCTCCTGCATTGGCAGGTGGATTCTTTACCACTTGAGCCACCTGGGAAGCCCCTAATAAGCATTCTGATTTGGTTCTAATGTTGCTTGTTAGACCTCAGGCTCCAACTTGGAGAAACCCTACACTGAGTTGGCAGGAAACTGTAACCAGTGATCTCATGAGAAGATGAGGCAGTGGACAGGGGTTGTGCTGCCATCAAATAGACGCGAATATTTATCTACATTAGCTGAACTCAACTTGGCAATTTCTGCACTGACTCACTTACATTTTCAAGGGAATGGAAACATTCAAGCCTGGAACAGCTGATACATACAGGCAAAACATATTGAAAATACATGCCAGTGTTTTTAAGGGTCTTTCTAACTTGACAAATTGGTAAAAGTGTTACCGAACCAGGTCTGGCTGCTTGCCACTTAAAAAAAATCAATACTGGCCAAAGTTGGTAGAAAGAAAAGCTGCTTTTAATCAGAATGCCAGTAATCTGGGGGGGGCAGGGGGGCGGGGACAGTGGACTCAGTGTTCGGCCGTGAAAGTTCTCAAGGGGAGAAAGGAAGTGATTCCAGGTAATCACTGAGACGGGGGATCAGCATGGTCACCATCTGCACTGTGCCCAATCTGTGTGCAGGCCTGTGGACTGCTCCTGCACTTTCTTTAAATGCTATCTTATTCACGGTTTGTTTTTGAGATTGCTGAAGGGGAAGTTAGGGAAGAGCTCTGGTCATCTATTAATTACTTAGTCCTCATTTCTACTCCTTTGATCAGTGGAAAGAACCAACAGAATAGGCAAGATTGTGTAATCAAAAGATTTGAAAGGTGTGCTAGGACCTGAAATGAGTAGAGTGTGGGGTGTTTGGTTTAAGGTCAGTGACAAGACAAAGGGACCTCCTACAAAGAGTTTCTTGACTGCCAAAAACTACTTACAAAATGCTTAAGATATGAAAAAAAAAACAAAAACAGTGAGCAACATCCTTGAGAAGGCAAGTGAACTAACCTGAGGCTAGCCCTGAAAGGAAGAACTGCAGGTGTGGACTTAAAATTTATTCATAGCCTAAAATTTGAGAGTTATGTTTTATTCTGTGGGAATTTTAGGACTTACGTCCAGGAGGCAGCATCTCTAGTAACCCTGAGGGAACTGCTTCAAAGAGGCGAGAGGAGGAGTTAGGTTATATAGAAGTTTTGTGACAAAGGGCAGGCAGTCTGGATGCCAAAAGATGATTTTTAATGAAAGAAAACCAGACATCCCAAGTTAAGGAATTTAGCGCATTTCTGTGTAAGAAGATGCAAGAGTCTGGGCTCACTGAAATCACTCCTTTGATGTGCCCCTCAGGTTCTGAGGCCGGTTTCCTGGGTTTTCACGTCCTGAGTTTTCTCAGCGCTCGTCATAGGAAGTGGCTGCAATGGCTGATGACTGTGACCCCGTTTGTTTACTGATATGTCAGGGGATATCCATTTCTCACAGGGGTGTGTTACAGACAAATTGTATTAGCAAGTCTTTGTGGTCAATCAATGTAAGGGATGCCAGGGGTCATTTGGAATATATTTGATTTTCACCTTCTATGATGACTTTCAACTCAGATCTGACATAAGAAGCCAATGCATTTTGCTTCTTAGTATCGATTCTTAGGGCTTCCCAGGTAGCCCAATGGGAAAGAATCCACCTGCCAATGAAGGAGATGTGGGTTCAATCCCTAGGTTGGGAAGATACCCTGGAGAAGGAAATGGCAATCCACTCCAGTATTTTTGCCTGGGAAATCCCGTGGACAGAGGAGCCTATTAGGCTACAGTGCATGGGGTTGCAAAGAGTCAGACACGACTGAGCACACAGGAACACATAGAGATTCTTAGAGAACTGCTACATTTGTGTTACAACTAATGCAAGAAGGAAGATAGTGAGGAAGTAACTCTAATTTTTTTGGAAATAAAAAAGTTTTATTCATCCCCATCCACCTCCAGCCTCCTACCACTTTTTATGTATCAGATCCCTTCTCAGCAAAGGCAGATAGTAATGATCTCATTAACATATTAAACAATGGCATAGAAAAGGTTGACATTTCCCAAAGCTTTTGGTCAATGATTAAAGTAATGAAAGTTGCCAGTTACTCAGGCCAAGCCTATAAAGGCCTTAAATTCACTCACTGCCTGAAAGGTCAGGTAAATTAAAGGATAATATAGGGCCAGCCTTGAACAGTCTGCGTGCGGTGATCTTGAGTGCTCTTAAAAGTGGCTGAAACTCAGAGGCCTGGCATTAATTCTAGCCAGCTTCCTGGTATTGATTAAGAAGTAATCGCAAGTGCTCATTTGTGGGCAAATTAAGAGATAAGTCCTTTTCGGAAGGTCATTTACATGTCTTCTTTTTAATTAATATTACTGACTTGAAGATTTGCAGTTAAATTAGCCCATTTATTATAAAAGTCATCAGTTTGGAGAGTAGGAAAGGATAATTTATTTAATATCAGATCCAGATTGTCAGTAAATTCCCATTTCTTCTGATACTCTGCTAGAAAAGGTCTGAAGTTTGGAAGTATTGGATTGGCCCAAAAAATTTGTTCAGGTTTTCCTGTAATGTCTTATAGAAAAATCCGGAACAAACTTTTTGGGCACCCCAATATGAGTTGAATGGGTGGCCATGACTTAAGCTGGTTTATTTTTGTTGTTGCTGATTGTAAATGTAATATATAAACATTTTTAAAAAAACTTAAAAATGTTTTGAATTAGAATGAAGACACAGATCTTTCTCCCTTCTACCACTTGTATTTCAGTATTCCCATTTGTTCAGTTCAGTTCAGTCGCTCAGTCGTGTCCGACTCTCCGCGACCCCATGAATCACAGCACGCCAGGCCTCCCTGTCCATCACCAACTCCCAGAGTTCACTCAAACTCATGTCCACAGAGTCGGTGATGCCATCCAGCCATCTCATCCTTGGTCGACCCCTTCTCCTCCCGCCCCCAACCTTTCCCAGCATCAGAGTCTTTTCCAGTGAGTCAACTCGTCGCATGAGGTGGCCAAAGTATTGCAGTTTCAGCTTTAGCATCAGTCCTTCCAATGAACACCCAGGATCGATCTCCCTTAGAATGGACTGTTTGGATCTCCTTGCGGTACAAGGGACTCTCAAGAGTTCTCCAACACCACAGTTCAAAAGCATCAATTCTTCGGCGATCAGCTTTCTTCACAGTCCAACTCTCACATCCATACATGACCACGGGAAAAACCATAGCCTTGACTAGACGGACCTTTGTTGGCAAAGTAATGTCTCTGCTTTTTAATATATTATCAAGGTTGGTCATAACTTTCCTTCCAAGGAGTAAGCGTCTTTTAATTTCATGGCTGCAATCAGCATCTGCAGTGATTTTGGAGCCCAAAAAAATAAAGTCTGACACTGTTTCCACTGTTTTCCCATTTGTTAAGCTCAACATATATATAGATTTTGTTTATACGTAGGCACATGTACATAGTATATACACAGCTTAGCATATATATAAAATAGGCATACTCTAAATTTGGAGAAGGCAATGGCAACCCACTCCAGTAGTCTTGCCTGGAAAAATCCCATGGACGGGGGAGCCTGTTAGGCTGCAGTCCATGGGGTCACGAAGAGTCGGACATGACTGAGCGACTTTACTTTCACTTTTCACTTTCATGAATTGGAGAAGGAAATGGCAACCCACTCCAGTGTTCTTGCCTGGAGAATCCCAGGGACGGCGGAGCCTGGTGGGCTGCCGTCTATGGGGTCACACAGTCGGACACGACTGAAGCAACTTAGCAGCAGCAGCAGCATACTCTAAATTTGTCATTACTTAAAATATTTTCATAATTTGCTTTTTCACATGTTATAGTAAGAGCACTTGACTATGTAATAAATATCCTTTGAAAACCACATTTTATTAATTTTTTCTTTTAAGACAATTGTAGATTCAATAGAATTGTAAGAAATAATGCAGAAAGAGCTGATATATCAGTTGCCTCCAGAGGTTGCATCTTGCAAAACTATTGTACAATGTCACAACCAAGATATTAACATTGGTTCAATCAAAATAAAGAGTAATTCCATCACCACAAGATCACCTGTGGCACCTTTTGTAGACATACATTCTTCCCTCCCATTGTTAATGTCTCACTTCAGTTCAGTCACTCAATCGTGTCCAACTCTCTGCGACCCCATGGACTGCAACACACCAGGCTTCCCTGTCCATCACCAACTCCTGGAGCTTGCTCAAACTCATGTCCATCGAGTCAGTGATGCCGTTCAACCATCTCATCCTCTGTTGTCCTCTTCTCCCCCTGCTTTCAGTATTTCCCAGGATCGGTCTTTTCCAATGAGTCAGTTCTTCGCATCAGCTGGCTAAAGTAGTGGAGTTTTGGCTTCAGCATCAGTCCTTCAAATGAATATTCAGGACTGATTTCCTTTTGGATTGACTGGTTGGATCTCCTTGCAATCCAAGGGATTCTCTAGAGTCTTCTCCAACACTACAGTTCAAAAGCATCAATTCTTCAGTGCTCAGCTTTTTTTATAGTCGAATTCTCACATCCATACATGACTACTGGAAAAACCATAGCTTTGACTAGACAGACCTTTGTCAGCAAAGTAATGTCTCTGCTTTTTAATATGCTGTCTAGTTTGGTCATAGCTTTTCTTCCAAGGAGCAAGTATTTTTTAATTTTACGGCTGCAGTCACCGTCTGCAGTGATTTTGGAGTGATTTTGTTAATGTCTAGAAACCACTTATCTGTCATTTTTTTGGTTTGTTTTCAAGATGTTATATAAATGGAATCACCCAGTATATAACTTTTCATCAAGCATAATTTTCTGGAGATTCATCCAAGTTGTTACATGTATCAATAGTTGATCCTTTTTTCTTGCTGAGTATTTATTCCATGATATGGATGTGCCCATCTGTTTAACCATTCACACAATGACAGACATCCAGGTTGTTTCCAATTCTTGGCTATCATGAGTGAAGCTGCTATGAACTTTTGTGTACAGGTATTTGTGAATATGTTTTTATTTATTTTCATTTCTTTCAATATGAAATCTTTCTGGGATAGATATCCAGGTGTGTAATTGTTGGACCATTTGATAGTTACATCTGTAGTTTCATGTAAAACTGTCAAACTATTTTGCAGCATGGCTGTACCATTTTGCTCCCCACTATCAATGCTTGAATGATCTAGTTTCTCTGTATATTCGCTAACATTTGGCCTTGTCATTGTAACTTATTTTAACCATTCTGGAAGGTGTATAATGAGATCTCATTGTGGTTTTAATTTGCACAACCTTAGTAGCTAATACTGCTGAATATCTTCTCATTTGCTCATTTGCCATTGGTGAAACATCTCTCCATGTCTTTTGCCCATTTTCTGATTGGATTTATTGGAATTTCTGATGTTAAGCTCTGAGACATTTTTGTAAATTCTAGATACTATCTTTTGTCAGATACGTGGTTTGCAAATTTTTTCCAGTATGTAATTTGTCTTGTCATTGTCTTAACACACTCTGCAACAGAGCAAATGTTTTTAATTTTGATGAGATCCAATTTGTCAGTTTTTTCTTCTTATGGGTAATACTTCTGTCAAGTCTAAGAATTCTTTGCTAGCCCTACTGATGATTATCTTCTTTTCAAACTGTTGATGAAAATTAATCAGTACATCTAAGAAAGAATTGAAAATTTTAATTTAAGCCAGATTTGAGGATTATAATCCAGGAAGAGCATCTCCAAAAGCTCTGAGAAATGTGCCTACTGTCAAATGCACAGTAATATGTGCTTTTTGATACAGAAGGCTGTACATCAAGTGATGTATTATTGAGTTTACATAATCCAAATTTGTATTATCATGGTGGGTTATGTGACCCCTTACAAAATCCAGAAGGATTGTTATCTTTTAAAGAGTTGTCTTGTTGATGCTGGGAGAATGTTGCTCGTTATGGCTGAGCAAGTATTCCTGCCCATGGAAGACATTTGTTGTTGTTTAGTCACTAAGTCGTGTCTGACTCTGCAACCCCATGGACTGCAGCACTCCAGCCTTTCTTGTTCTTCACTATCTCACGGAATTTGCTCAAACAAATGCTATCCAACCATTTCATTCTCTGTTGCTCTTCTCCTCCTGCCTTCAATCTTTCCCAGAATCAGAGTGTTTTCCAATGAGTTGGCTCTTCAGATCAGGTGGCCAGAGTGTTGGAGCTTCAGCTTCAGCATCAGTCCTTCCAATGAATATGCAGGGTTGATTTCCTTTAGCATTAACTGGTTTGATCTTGCTGTCCAAGGGACTCTCAAGAGCCTTCTCCAGCACCACAATTTGAAAACATTAATTCTTCAGCGCTCAGCCTTCTTTATTGTGCAACTCTCACATCTGTATACGACTACTGGAAAAACCATAGCTTTAACTATATGGACCTTTGTTGGCAAAGTGATGTCTCTGCCTTTTAATACAGAGATCTGGTCAATGCCTAATGCAGATACACAATGTGGGGAGAGAGGAGGCCACATTACAGAGAACAATTTTCACATTTAAATTTTTCGTGTCCTGCCATAAAATGTGACTTTAATTTCACTAAATATTTCACAGTTTTATGTTTTAAGTTGGTGACATATTTTGAGTTCATTAATTTAGCTGTGATTTTATCCCCTGTGTAAGATTGAATTAATATGTTCACAGTGAGGTAACTTGTTTTTAAGTGTTGAATCTAGAAATTCATGGATGAAGTCAGGCTGGGAGAGAAAACAGCATAATTGGAAATTAACTGAGGATAAACTACAGTCTATCTGAATCAGTGGAGACAAGGAATCTCAACTGACTCCCCTTCTTGGTAGTCTGCTTTTAACAGTTCTCCGGATGTCTAGTCTAAAATTCCCATTTCATCACCATCTCTCCCTTCATTCCTGCTGCTGAACTCTTGAGGTCTTTGATCTGCTAAACCCACTCATCTTCCCCTTCCTTCTTTCCCTATGTTATTCTCTTTCTTTTTGTAAGCAATATAGACCTACACTTGAAAATTGTGAAGCACTGTAGGATTTAAGGAATCTTTCATTCTGTAAATGAATAAATAAAAGTAAGATGCTTGGGGAAAAAAAGAATATCAGCCTAGTGCTAATATTGACAGCTGCATTCAGATATTATCAGACAACCTAAAATCAGGAAGTTCTTCCTCGAAATAAATGTTTGTATAACCACTATGGCATTTTCCTCCCTAAGGAAGTCTTAACTAAATCAATATACACGTGTTTGTGTACAATCCAGACAGATGTAACATAGATGTCTAGATTTGGAAGCAGATAATAATCTCCACGGATGCCATCTAGGTGACCAGGCTCTGAGCCAGGACCAGAGGACTTAAGGGAAGACAGAAAGACATCCTGGAGAAGAGAAATGGGGGAAACTCATGGATCTGGCCCCACAAGATTTATAAACACACTTCTTTTAACCTCTCTCCCATATTGACCTTGTAATTATCATTGTGCTTTGGGACTAATGGTCTCAGAGTCAATATTTCCTTTTTTTAAACAGAAAATATACAATAGAATGATGAAAATATAGGAAACTTTCATTGGCTGTGAGCTATGCAAAGGGTCCAAGGGTCCAGAAGAGAAGAAAAGAACTAGAAAAAAGGTTTATCTCTACAGACAGAGGCATAGGAAGGAAAAGAAAGTCCCATAACAGAGACCATTAGCTGTAGGGAAGGGAAACCTCTGTTTCCATCTGGATGATAGCAATGGGGTCATAGGGCCCCCTGTTCTGTCACCAGCCTGGCAGATGATGGAGGATGTTCTTGTTCTCCTGTGAGGTCAATGATGAAGAAAAAAGTTTACACCACTTTAAATTTATGTGAACCATCAACATATGCCAAATGACAGGGTACTTGTTTGAGGAACAGTAGTCATAACAAAAATGTTACAAAATATGAATGGTTGATGGTAGAGTTTTCAGCAACGTAATGAATAGGTGCTTCTAGATCATGTAATGTAAGTGCAAATGGATATGGTGATTAGAAGAAAAAATATGCGTTTGTACAGACATTGTTTGAGTACCTGGGACTGTTAACCAATCAATATAGCCATTTATAAAGTTTATAGCTATGTCTAACTTTTATATTTGTATGATTTCTCCTACCTTCATCCCTCCATGAATGTCCAGCAGAGCATACATTTATATTAAAATAATGACACTAACCATAGTCTGAACAACTGATAGATGGGATTACTTTGATGTGATATTGTGTTTCAGAGCTTAAGATACTCAGCCGGACTTAATCTTTCATATTTCATTCTTTGAAACAAATTTAAAAAATTTTTTATTTATGTATTTATGGCTGCAGTAGGTCTTCATTGCTGATCATGGGTTCTCTTCAGTTGCAGCGAGCGGGGGCCACTCTCTAGTTGTGGTACTCGGGCTTCTCATTACGGAGGCTCCTCTTGTGGAGCACGGGCTCTCGGGCGCTCAGGCTCTGTAGTTGTGGCACATGGGCTTGGCTGCCCCTAAGTACTGAACCCATTTCCCCTGCATTGGCAGGAGGATTCTTTACCACTAGACCGCCAGGGAAATCCTCATGTTTCATTCTTTCATCCATGTATTCATCAGCACCCACAATATTCTGGGCCTTGTGTTGAAGACACAAAGCTGGGATCAAGATGTAGACATAATAGATAGTTCTAATAAAAGCTTTAATTGAATAATTCCTACTGGTTTTTGGCAAGTGCTATCTCGTTTATTTCTCCCAACAGTACCAAGAGATAGACACCATGATTCACATTTAACAGGCCAAGGAACCAAGAGTTTGCTCAAGGTCATATGGCCAAGAAATGGTGAAACCAGGACGCCTGCTTGGATTTTTCTGATTCAAAGCTAATTAGGGCAGTGTACTACAGTGAGTTATATAAAAACAATCACTTTGAATGTCTTTTTTTTAAATTTTAAAACAAATTATTTTATTTTTTTAAATTTTATCAAAGTATAGTTGATCACAATGTTGTGTCGATTTATACCGTACAGCAAAGTGAGTTGGTTATCCATATATATATATATATATATATATATTCTTTTACATACTCTTTTCCATTATGGTTTATCACAGGATATTGAATGGTATAGTAGGACCTTGTTGTTTATTCATTCTATATATTGTAGTTTGCATCTGTTAATCCCAAGCTCCCAATCCTTCCCTCTCCCCCCACCCTGCCCTCTGGGAAACCACAAGTCTGTTCTCTATGTGAGTCTGCTTTTGTGTCATATTTTAGACCCTACATATAAGTGATAGCATATGGTCTTTGTCTTTCTCTTTCTGACTTACTAAGATTTGTGTCATAATCTCTAGTGTCCATCCATGTTGCTGCAAATGGCATTATTTCTTTCATTTTAATGGCTGAGTAATATTCATTGTATATATACATCACAGCCTCCATTCATCTGTTGATGGAAATTTAGGTTGTTTTAATGTCTTGGTTATTGTCCTGCAATGAACATAGGGGTATGTATATCTTTTTGAATTGTAGTTTTGTCTGAGTATATTCCCAGGAGTAGCACTGCTGGATCATATGGCGACTCTATTTTTAGTTTTTTGAAAAACCTCCATACCACTATTCATAATGACTGCACCAATTTACATTCCCACCAACAGTGTGGGAAGGTTGCCTTTTCTCTACACTCTCTCCAGCATTTATTGTTTGTAGACTTTTTGATGATGGCCATTCTGACTGGTGTGGATTGATGCCTTATTGTTGTTTTGATTTTCATTTCTCCAATAATTTGCAGTGATGAGCATCTTTTCATGTGCCTATTGGCCATGCCTTCTGCATGCCTTCTTTGAAGAATCATCTATTTATATCTTCTGCCCATTGTTCAGTTGAGTTGTTTGGATTTTTTTTTGTTATTGCACTGTTTAAGCTCTTTATATGTTTTGGAAATTTAGCCCTTGTCAGTCACCCAGTCAGTCACTGTATTTCTGGTCCATTTGAGGCCTGTCTCCCGCATACCAACTCTGTAACTAAAGCAGATTGTTTAACAGCTGACTTCAGTTTCCTCATCTGAAGATGGAGACAGTAATAGTTCCTGCCTCATCAGGTTGTGATAAGTTTGACAACTATTCTGATGGGGAAATAAACAGAGCATGTGAACTGCAGGAGAAGGAGCACTATAGTTTGCCTAAGGAGTTGAGAAGGGCTTCTAAGAAAATATGACAAATGACAAGGGTGTTGAAGGACGAGAAGGAATTGGAAGCTGCCATATCCCCGCTCCTTCCCCTTGTGGATCTATTTTAAGCCCATGACCTCTATTTTATCACTCTTCCCATTATGTATCCACTTAGGGAACTCAGCAGCAAAGACAAAGCATAGTTATTAAACATTTTTACATTAATGTCAGGCATCGTTACAAACATTTTACATGTGTTAATGCAACAGAATCAAACCAGCAACCCTGTGATAAGGAAACTGAGGCCATGGAGACTTAAATAATTTGCACAGGGACCACAACTCATGAGTCCTAGACTTGTGGTATGCTTAATTTGGAGGAAGCCTTTCTAGCTCATTAGCCCTTGAGATGTGTCTGTGTTCTTTAGCTCCCAAGCCCACCCTCCCCACAGGGGTAGAGGCACCACCCGGAGTTTCTTGCTTCCAACACAGTAAGTGGAAGGAGTGACCAGCGATTCTATTAGTATATCTCAGGCAGGCCCTTCAGAGCCACTCAGTTTCTATCGATTTCCATGGAGAGAAGTCTCATTTAGATGGAAATGCAGAAATGGATTTCTTTGTTCATGATATAAACTCATATTTTATGCTGGGCTCAATAATTCCCACAAATGGAGAGGTTGAATTCAGATCAATGAAGATTCTAGAGATTGTTCTTACTGAGCAAATATGTCAAGTGGCCTTTGGGGCGCAGATGCTGAGAAAGCATCAGAAGCACGAGGTCACGTGAAATGTCAGATGTCTGTTCTACACACAGCTGCTGATACTCAAGGAAATCAACCCTGAATATTCATTGGAAGGACTCATGCTGAAACTGAAGCTCCAATACTTTGGCCATCTGATGCAAAGAGTCAACTCATTGGAAAAGACCCTGATCCTGGGAAAGATTGCTGGCAAGAGGAGATGGAGGTGACAGTGGATGAGATGGCTGGATGGCATCACCGACTCAATGGATATGAGTCTGAGCAAACTCCAGGAGATGGTGAAGGACAGGGAAACCTGGCATGCTACAGTCCATGGGGTCGCAAAGAGTTCTACACAACTTAGCGACTGAACAACTCTCATTCAATGCCAGCCTCTGCAGGATTCCCCAGAGAAGGAGGGAGTTCTGTGGGAGACAGAGAGTAGGTCATCAGGTCTCAAGGCCAAGACTCTGGGAACACACTCCTGAGGTTCGTATCTCACTTCTAGCTGGCTCTTTGAGAAGTTACCTCACCATGCCTCAGTGTTCTTATCTATAAAATGCACTTAATAGTAGCATCTTCCTCTTAGGGTGAACTAAGAATTAAATGACCTAGTCTGTGTAAAGTGCCGAAAATGGTACCCACCATACGTTAAATGAAGCAATGAAAAAAATATATATATTTTGGTTGAAAGCTTTGGCTTCCCTGGTGACTCAATGGTAAAGAATCTGCCTGCAAGGAAGGAGACAAGGGTTCGATTCCTGGGTCAAGAAGATTTCCCCAGAGTAGGAATTTGAAACCCACTCCAGTAGTCTTGCCTGGAAAATCCCATTAACAGAGGTGCCTGGCAGGCTACAGTCCAAAGGGTCATAAAGATTCAGACATGATTGAGTGACTGAGCACACACATTTGGCTGAAAGCATTTTTCTGTAAGTACACATTTGAGACAGTAAGGCATCCACTCTTACTTCTATGTTACCAAATTTAACAGTAACTCTGTTCACCATGTCAGTGATATACAAAGGAATATTTAGCAAGCTTTTGGTTTGTCATGTCTCTAACCGAATGGTTTGTCCATGCCATGGCTCCAAGGAAGGATGAGCTGGTGGCCAGAAATAGGAAAGAGCCAAGGAGGAAGGTTATCCTCAAAAGAAAGACAGTGCCTGCAAGCAGCTGTGAGTGATAATAGACAGGATGTGCAATGATGAATGAGAAGCTCTGTGGGGGTGGACTGCCACTTGGCAGCAGAAAGACTATGCCAATCATTTTCTCTGAAACTTAGTTTCTCTACTTGAGAAATACAGATAACATCACATCACTAAATTAAATATGCTCTAAATGTATCTGTAAGCAACAGTTGTTCAGTCGCTAAGTCACGTCCAACTCTTTGCAACCCCATGGACTGAAGCACACCAGGCTTCCCTGTCCTTCACTATCTCCTGGTGCTTGCTCAAACTCATGTCCATTGAGTCAGTGATGCCATCCAACCATCTCGTGCTCTGTTGCCCCTTCTCTTGCCTTTAATCTTTCCCAGCATCAGGGACTTTTCCAATGAATCAGCTCTTCACTTCAGGTGGCCAAAGTATTGGAGCTTCAGCTTCAGCATCAGTTCTTCTAATGAATATTCAGGGACTGATTTCCTTTAGGAGTACCTGGTTTGGTCACCTTGCTGTCCAAGGGACTCTCAAGAGCCTTCCACAGAACCACAATTCAAAAGCGTGAATTCTTCAATCAGTGCCCTGTACAAATGCTATTATTGCTACATTGACTCAGTGGTTAAAATGCCTGTGTCCTAGGCAGATTAGACTGATGTAGGAGTTATTGGTAGACTATTGTGACTTGTTTCAAGAGGCAATCAGGTTGTCTTCCCCTTAGACATGGTTGGGACCAAGGATGCTGGTTGATGGGGACCTTTTGCTGAGCTGTGGAAAGGGTGATGGGAAGAGTGTATCTCTTAAACTATGGAGAACTTGAGATCTGGGGTGGGAAGCTGTCCAGAGAAAAAGATAGCAGATTTCTTCCAGTTTTGTATGCTTTAAAGGGAAGCTGACACAGACTTTGATATGACCGCTCATCAAGATGATTACACTATCATGATTGCAGTGATTGCAACAGCTTGCCTTTCCACAGCTCTTGACAAATTTAAAAAGCTCCTTATTACTGAAAAAGTCACATCTCTGGTAAAATCAAGGTAGGAAAGAGTATGTCTTTTGTCAGCCTTAGGATGCTGCTTTCAGGGAGATTTGAAAGGAAAGACCTGTTTTGTAGCTGGTAACAGGGCCCAGACGACAGGAAGAAGATTCTGGAGGCAGAGGGGCACTTCCAGGTATTAAGCAGCCATGAGCACTTAGGCAAGCCCCTGAGTCCCACAGAAATACAGACTCCTTTTCCTTAAAATGATAGCACCCACTTCACAGGCCGTGAAAAGGGGAAATAAAATGGTGTGAACAAGATGCCTTCTACCAGGCTGTCAATACACAGAGTCCATTAGTACCACAGCTTCCCGCATCCATAAAAGCATCCTGCCCTCTGAATCACTGTGGGCCATCTCTAAATGCACGTGAGCCTGGGCATGCTTTTGCTTCACAGATGGGGATGCTGAAGGCCACAAAGGTCAAAGGACTTGATGGAGACCATAAAGCTCTCTCACACATCCACTTTAGGAAGCCGCCTCATGAGTAGTGGAGCCTGGAGAGGAGGCTGTGCCTGAATCCAAGTTCACGTCACTGAAATGCTAAAATATCATCATCTCAATGTGGAATGAAGTGCTCAGATATGTGACTGCACAAGAAAATGCATGGTTGATGTGTTAATATCTTCCCCACTGGGCTTACACGTGGTTTGCATAGCAGATTTTGCACATTTTGTCATTATCTGTATTTGAAAATAGAATGTCTCTCGATAAATTATCCCATTATCTAACCAATTTTGTCATGACCCGTTTTTTTGTTTCTCATTTCGCATCTAAATGTTTCATTCTTGAATGTGGCATGTCTCTTCTTACTATGCAATGCTAGATCATGGTAAGTGATTCTTCTATGCTGTTCTGTCATTCTCTTCCAAATATTAGTGAGTAATCATCCTTTCCTCACCATTTTATTTAATCTACATCATGAGGAACGCTGGGCTGGAAGAAGCACCAGCTGGAATCAAGATTGCTGGGAGAAATATCAATAACCTCAGATATGCAGATGACACCACCCTTATGGCAGAAAGTGAAGAGGAACTCAAAAGCCTCTTGATGAAAGTGAAAGAGGAGAGTGAAAAGGTTGGCTTGAAGCTCAACATTCAGAAAACAAAGATCATGGCATCTGGTCCCATCACTTCATGGGAAATAGATGGAAAAACAGTGGAAACAGTGTCAGACTTTATTTTTTTGGGCTCCAAAATCACTGCAGATGCTGATTGCAGCCATGAAATTAAAAGACACTTGCTCCTTGGAAGGAAAGTTATGACCAACCTTGATAGTATATTAAAAAGCAGAGACATTACTTTGCCAACCAAGGTCCGTCTAGTCAAGGCAATGGTTTTTCCCATGGTCATGTATGGATGTGAGAGTTGGACTGTGAAGAAAGCTGATCGCCGAAGAATTGATGCTTTTGAACTGTGGTGTTGGAGAAGACTCTTGAGAGTCCCTTATACTGCAAGGAGATCCAACCAGTCCATTCTAAAGGAGATCAATCCTGGATGTTCATTGGAGGGACTGATGCTGAGGCTGAAACTGCAATACTTTGGCCACCTCATGCGACGAGTTGACTCACTGGAAAAGACTCTGATGCTGGGAAAGGTTGGGGGCGGGAGGAGAAGGGGACGACAGAGAATGAGATGGCTGGATGGCATCACCGACTCTGTGGACATGAGTTTGAGTGAACTCCGGGAGTTGGTGATGGACAGGGAGGCCTGGCGTGCTGTGATTCATGGGGTCCTGGAGAGTCGGACACGACTGAGCGACTGAACTGAACTGAACTGAACTGATACATATGCTATGTTCTTAACGTTTTGGCAGAGGTCCTGCTTTTAATCACTATTAGCACTTTAATTTGGATTCCAGTTATCAAAAACTTTTTATAGTTTTCTCATGCATAAGTCATGGTTTTAGGTAACTTTCCATTCAAGATTGTAAAAAAAGGGGGGGGGCATATATTGTTAACTTATTCCTTCCCAGAGTGACTTCTATGAGGTCAGGGACTGTCTTTTTTGTCCTTCTTCAACATTTTATTGCAAATACCCAGCAGAGGACCTTAAACAGAGTAGTCCTTGATGATGTTTGTTGAATGAATGTTGAATAATATGTGGCTTAAATTCTTTTACTTTTATTAAAGCAAATAACTTGTGACATAGATGATCTCATTTACAAAACAGAAATAGTGACACAGACCTATGGATACCAAGGGGAAAAGGGCGGTGGGCGGGATAAATTGAGAGATTGTAATCAACACAAGCACACTATTGATACTATGTGTAAACTAGACAACTAATAAGAACTCACTGTAGAACACAGGGAACTTTACTGAGTGCTCGGTGGTGACCTAGATGGTAAGGAAACAGAGCTGATTCACTTTGCTGTACAGCAAAAACTAACGTAACATTGTAAAACAATTATACTCCAATAAAAATTTTAAAATAAACACATAAATAAAACACATCATTCATTAATGTCTCAAGAATATCTCTTTGAAAACATTTTCCACCTCCATCATGTTTGTGTACAACCTAATTTATGGAAGACGCTAGCTCAGCAACTGGCAGTGGGGTTCAACACAAGAGTAAATGGATAACTCTAGTAATGTTGGCTGAGCACCGAAGAATTGATGCTTTTGAACTTCGGTGCTGAAGAACACTCTTGAGAGTCTCTTGTACAGTAAAGAGATCCAACCAGTCAATCCTAAAGGAAATCAACCATGAGTATCCATTGGAAGGACTTATGCTGAAGCTGCAGCTCCAGTACTTTGGCCACCTGATATGAAGAGCCGACTCATTGGAAAAGACCCTGATGCTAGCAAAGACTGGGGGCATAAGGAGATGGGGACGACAGAGAGTGAGGTGGTTAGATAGCATCATCGACTCAAAGGACGTGAGTTTGAGCAAACTCCGGAAGTTGGTAAAGGACAGGGAAGCCTGGACTGCTACAGGCCATGGGGTTGCAAAGGGTTGAACATGACTGAGCGACTGTACAATAAAAAGTATGTTGACAAATTCCAACAATGTTGGCAAATTTCCCGGACAGTGTTATTAGCTTCCAGGCTCTGTCCTAACAGCTCATGTGTATGAATGCATTTCCCCCTCACCACTACCCTATGTTAAGTGCTTTTCCCAGGTTTGCTCTTTGAATTTGCTCCAACCTTAGCCTATAACATGGGTGAGTTAGCATCTCTAAGGCTCAGTTTCCTCATCCATCGAATGCAGATTCATATATTGAGTAAATGTGTTTTGCATGCCTGCTATTTGCCAGATACTGTTGTAGGTGGTAGGGATGTGGCCACAAACACAATGGAAAATATCCTTATCCTCATGATACTAGCACTTACCTCATAAGATTGCCAGGAGTATGAAATGAGAGAATACTAGTAAGATCACCTAGAACAACATGGGCACATTGTAGACAGTAAATATTAGACATTATCACTATGCAACAGCATATATAGGCTAAATAGTTAAATATATGTTTTCCATTGATTAAGAAGATCAAGGGAGGACAAAGAGCTCTATATAAATTTATTATCACTCAGTAAAAAAAATTCTAAGTGTCAGACTTTGATGGACCCAAGAATTTGGGGACCACCCATGTTCTTTTAGACTGGAAAGTACTAATTACAGTATTTCAAATTCACTGCATTTCATTAGATATCTGAGTTTCTGAGGCTTATGTGTGGATCTGCACCCAAGAGTTGGATTCATTTTTTGATTCTTTAAAAGGTGCATACTAATAACTCTAATGTAATTACATTAGAGAATTGTTTAAGCAAGGAGTGGAGTCTGAACTGTAGAAACATACTATAGAGTGGCCTTTCTTCCCTCTGAATATAAATGATGTTCTGCAGTAAAATGAGGTGTAAGCCATTCGGCTGACAATTATAATGGGATTTAACCTAATTAGTGTTGGAGAGCAGAGACTCTTCATTAAAAGTAGCACTTCATAATCGTGTCATAATGAAGCTTTCCTTCTCAAAGGCTGATGGAAGATCTGACCCTAAAAAAAAAAAAAGTATTTCTAGATTTTTCCAAATATATTCAGCAACTCACCAACACCATCATATCCAGAACATGGTGCCTTGTCCATCCCAGTGCTTCTGTCTCTGTTACTTTACTCAAGTCTTGAACCCGAACCTCATCACCCCCAGTTTGGCAGGTGTCCTCACTTTTTGTTTCAAAGTAGAAACAGAGGCAACCAGTTCTGATGTTTCTCCTGCAATCACTTTACCTCCTTTCTCTCCTTTCTCCTTTTTTTACCTCCTCTCTCTCTGTAATCACTTTTTTTCTCTCTGACTCGGAAGAAGAGATAAACTTCCCCCCAACACCTTCTGCTTCCTCTGGAAGTCGTGTCTTTACTTCATGGGTTTTTGTTCTTCCTCCTCTCTCCACCCCCAGTGCTAGATCTTTCTTTTTATCATATAAACAAACCTCAAGGGCTTCCCTGTTGGGCCAGTGGTTAAGAGTCTACCTTGTAATGCAAGGGACATGGGTTTGATCCCTGGTCTGGGAAGATCCCACATGCCACGGAGCAACTGCAGCTATTGCAACTAAGCCCGTGCCCTGCAACTACTGACGTCTGTGTGCCTAGGGCCCGTGCTTCCCAGCAAGAGAAACGTCCTCAGTGAGAAGTCTGTGCATTTCAACTGGAGAGTAGCCCCTGCTTGCCACAACTAGAGAAAGTCTGCACACGGTAATGAAGACCGAGTCCAATCAAAAATAGCTAACTAATAAATAAAATTATTAGGAAAAAAACAAGCCTCACGTCTCAATCCTTGTCTCCCATGTTAAGAGAAGGGCAATTTTCCTTTCCATCTGGCCATGTATCTCTCCTTTCACAGTCAAGTTTCTAGAAGGACAAATCTGTTTCCACCATCTCCACTTGCAAACCTCCCACTTAGTCCCCAGAAGAGAAAGGGTCCTTGCATTTCCGATAACACTGCACTCTCAGTGGTCACTAATGACCTCTCTTTGCCAGCTCAGGTCTGCTCCTATTGGGTCCCTTTTTACTAGAATTTTCTGTGCAAAATCTTATAAGTTTGATTAGGTCCAGTAACATGATATTTTTTAATTGAAGTACTTGTTAACCCTTGAGGAACCATAACTGAGTAATTTTAGTCCAGAGTATTAAAATGAAAATACATATGTTAACATGAACTTTACATGGTTCCCTTCCTTCAGTTCTGGGCAGGAAACTGAAAGCTTCAGCGGGGTTGAAGTAGAAAAGGTGTTTGCATAAGTTAGCTTCAACAGCAGTTCATTTACAGATATCTTTAGGTAGGTGTTAGGTTTAAATGGCCTTGAAAGATTACGGATTCCACAGGTGAGAGTGATTTCATGCCATGACTACTCAAAGAAATTCAAGAAAATATGCCTCCAGCAGATTTGTCCTAGCAGGAGGCAGTGCTCCAACTCCATCTTCTCTGCAGTACTTGCCCGGGAAATGGAGGTGGAGTGCCCTGGGCTGCAGGGGCAGAAGGGCGGCTCTCTGGTCCTTTGTTTGTGATGTACAGAGGCTGTGAAGTGTGGTGTGAAAGCAGGAACCCAGAAGCCCGCTACTCCTGCCTCCAGATCCTCACTCAGCCTCCTAATAACTGGGGGACCAAGCCAGTGACCTGATCTTTCCCAGCCTCAGTTTCTTCTGTCTCTTGTAAGGTGGAGAAACTTGTTCGAATCTCACAGGCTGTTTCCAGCATCATTATTTCAGAAGATTTCAAAGTGTGAACATCAAAGAACTTATGGGACTACCACTTCCTCTTCTCCTTCTTTTCCATGTGACTGTTTCTTTCACGTCGCTGTGGATAGCTGCATGCCCCACCACCTCAGGGTCCTGAGTCATTACAGTGCCCAGTACCTCAGTCGTCTGATCATGGGTTATGTGTCCACAGCTGTAGTCCTGACTTCCTCACCCCCCATGTTTCTTACAGTGGGAAAGGATTATTGAGAGAGGAAAAGCAGCAGTAGTAGCAGTGGTCACTGAATGTCAGCCTCGCTTGTACTGCCTCTGATCCACGTAATAGCCCCACAGGGTGGGCGTCGGTGTCTGACGTTAGAGAGGAGTGCCACAGACAATGGAGGGATGGTGTGTGGGCAGCGAGGATGTACAGGAAGTGCCCCCTGTGGGCCGAGGTCCTGTGAACACAAGCGCTAAAAGTGAAGCCTGCCTTTGACACTCTTTCTGCCGTGTGACCCAGCAGTGTGATTGGAGACAGATATGCCTGGCTTGGGGGGCGCCGGCGGGAGCCCTGCCTGGTAGAAGCCTACTTAAACCTACCCTTGCATGTGTGCTCAGTCACTTCAGTCCTGTTCAACTCTTTGGGACCCTATGGACTGTAGCCCACCAGGCTCTTCTGTCCATGGGATTCACCAGGCAAGAATACTGGAGTGGGTTGCCATGCTCCCCTCCAGGGGATCTTCCTGACCCAGGGATCAAACCCGCATCCTCCGTGTCTCCTGCATTGCAGGTAGATTCTCAGATTCTTTACCATCTGAGCCACCAGGGAAGTCCAGACATGCCCTTACCTAGTCTGAATGTGAGAAGACATGGAGAAGCTGTGAGCCTCCTGAGAAGAGGCACCTGCCATTCAAGGCCACCTCCTTCCTCTGTCCCTCAGCATCTTAGAGAGTGCAGCCAAGGCAGGCAGTAAAGCCAGGAGGATGGAGGCTTTACTTACTGAGCTGGGACCCTCTCTTTCCTCTCCCCTCTCAAAGAGAGAAATTAGGGTGGATTTAGGAATGTATGCTTTGCTGAAACCAAGGGATTAGAAATGTAATTACCTAGAGAAGTGCTTTTCTTCTCTACCAACACTGTGCAAGGAAAGCAGTGGCTGCATCTCCCAGAGATGGGAAGAGGTGGTCCCTGGTCAGGAGACACCAGGAGGAGCCGGAGAGGAGGGACAGAGATGTGAAGGAGCAAGGGTATGTCAGCATAGATTCAAGATC
The DNA here is from genome assembly GCF_049115385.1 of Moschus berezovskii. Taxonomy (NCBI): domain Eukaryota; kingdom Metazoa; phylum Chordata; class Mammalia; order Artiodactyla; family Moschidae; genus Moschus; species Moschus berezovskii. The sequence continues at coordinate 72,108,268 of NC_142475.1, read as the reverse complement.
AAAGTTCTCTAAAAAGTGTTGTTTAAGAAGGAGGGCAAGAGAGGGAGAGGGAGTGGATGGAGTTACTCCACGAACCAAGCAAGAATGGAGGGCCTGCTGTAACAGCCTTAGGATAGTGTGATGGACGTGCAGGGAGAAACAGGAGGAAAAAGAAGGATAGTGAAAGGGGCAAGAAGAAGCTCCGGGTGCTATATTAGGTAGAATCTCTACTCACATAAAGAATCCATACTGAACAGACAGAACCTGGGGATTCCAGTTATCCGGTGGGTCAGGTGGCTCTGTCTCAACCACTAGAGTGTGGGGACAGGAAGGAAAAACCAAACAAAATAGCTTCTCCAGAGACTTTAGGCATCAAGGACATAGGGTGATAAAATAAATACATAAAGCATACAAACAGTAAAGCAAAAGGAAGAAGCACTTGAAAGCTATTTTTAAATACATGACAAGCCACATGAGATTGTCTCCAAGTTGTAACCTGTCTCAATCATGTATTTTTTATTCTGAGATTCCCACAAATTCTAGTATGAAATAGTCATGCACATGAAGAAATTCTGGGAATATATTAATTAAAAATTGTCTCGTAAAGTTTGAGATTAAAAACCCCAAAGTCAGGTGGTGGTTTTTGAAAGAAAGTCTTCTTGTCTCCCTGATGGTGACTGCAGAGACATCTGTCTGCACAAGAACTGTATATAGACACATTTGGGAACTACCTCAGAAAGTTGAATCCTAGTCCATCAACATGATCTCTTAGTGATATTAATCAGTGATGGAATGTTAGCAGAAGCCACACTGTCGTCTGGGAAAATGCAAGAGAAAACATTCGAGGGCTGACCGTCCTGTCTACATGGACTAGACCAGCACCCACACTGGTAACTCGGTGTGTGCACTTCAGTGAGAACTGAGCCCTGTGATAGGGAACTCAAGCAGGCGCATTGAAGATGATTCTCGGTGGGAGTAAAAAAAGAAAACACACACTTCTGGCCCTTTTTTTCCTTCTTCAGTCAGTCAGTTCAGTCGCTCAGTCGTGTCCGACTCTTTGCGACCCCATGAATCACAGCACGCCAGGCCTCCCTGTCCATCACCAACTCCCGGAGTTCACTCAAACTCATGTCCATCGAGTTGGTGATGCCATCCAGCCATCTCATTCTCTGTCGTCCCCTTCTCCTCCTGCCCCCAATCCTTCCCAGCATCAGAGTCTTTTCCAGTGAGTCAACTCTTCTCATGAGGTGGCCAAAGTATTGGAGTTTCAGCTTTAGCATCAGTCCTTCCAACGAACACCCAGGACTGATCACCTTTAGGATGGACTAGTTGGATCTCCTTGCAGTTCAAGGGACTCTCAAGAGTCTTCTCCAACACCACAGTTCAAAAGCATCAGTTCTTTGGTGATCAGCTTTCTTCACAGTCCAACTCTCACATCCATACATGACCACGGGAAAAACCATAGCTTTGACTAGACGGACCTTTGTTGGCAAAGTAATGTCTCTGCTTTTTAATATGCTATCTAGGTTGGTCATAACTTTCCTTCCAAGGAGTAAGTGTCTTTTAGTTTCATGGCTGCAATCAGCATCTGCAGTGATTTTGGAGCCCCAAAAAATAAAGTCTGACACTGTTTCCACTGTTTTTCCATCTATTTCCCATGAAGTGATGGGACCAGATGCCATGATCTTTGTTTTCTGAATGTTGAGCTTCAAGCCAACTTTTTCACTCTCCTCTTTCACTTTCATCAAGAGGCTTTTTAGTTCCTCTTCACTTTCTGCCATAAGGGTAGTGTCATCTGCATATCTGAGGTAATTGATATTTCTCCCAGCAATCTTGATTCCAGCTTGTGCTTTTTCCAGCCCAGTGTTCCTCATGATGTACTCTGCATATAAGTTAAATAAGCAGGGTGACAGATTCAGAAATAGATGAAAATTGAGAACTATGTTTGGGGAATTTCCAATCCTATTAGTAATTAACTTATTTACAGTATGCATTTTCTAATCTGTGATCCAGCAATCCTCAAACTATTCTGTATCAATGTCTCAGGGTGAATGATTCAAGAAAGCAAAATTTTCATTTTTCACAGATTACAAAAATTATACAAAAGGTTCACCCTGTAAAGATGCACACACACACACATACAAGTTGTGTGTAGCAATGACTCCTGTCAGAATTTTCCTAATGCACTTTATTCACAATAATTTGAAATGGATACTGAAGTAAGTCTCTCCTTGTACCCTCAAAAGATGAAATTTACCAGAGTAAATTTCACATTTAAAAAACAAAAATATCTGAACAATGTTGAACTTGAAAATTCATATCCATGGCAGGTCCCAGAAAATAAAAGTCTCAATCTGGGCATGAAGTTCTCTACTTTGAGACAAATCACTCATTGTGAATTTCAGCTATGTCTATGGTAGCATTTTAGTAGGCATATTTCCATTGATGAAACTTTTATCTCTATTTAGGGCCTTCCTCATAATTAGAGAACTGAATTAATTATGCTGATATCCTAACAAAAGGAAATCATGTCACTGGTATAAATTTTGCTACAAAGGACCTCATTAGAGAACTCAGAAATCCCCATTAATCTTATGTTCATATTCTATAATGATAGTAATTAGTGATGATAAATTGATATTTTAAAAATACACAATAGTTAGCAATGCTCACTCCATCACAATGAACTCTGCAGTATACTCTCCTAATTATAATTGTTTAAAGTTGAATTTTTTGCTCCTTTGTCATGAATTAACTTCCTTGTGTTATATAAAAATGTAACTTTTTTCATTTTGTACACATATCAACATCTATCAGTTTTCTCTATTAAAATGTGAATTTAGTATGTTTTAGAAAAGTATGGTTTTAAGTTTATGATTGTAGTACAGAAAATTGTTAAATAGCATAAGCTAAGGCCAGGCATAACCAGGCATAAAATAAATTGTTTCCTCTAATTAGGGAGAAGGTGAGATGAATGGAGAGAGTAGCATGGCAGCATATACACACCACATGTAAAACAGATAGCCAGTGGAAATTTGCTATGTGACTCAGGGAACTCAAACCAGGGCTCTAACAATCTAGAGGGGTGGGAAAGGGTAGGAGGTAGGAGGGAGATTCAAGAGAGAGGGGTCATATGTACACCTGTGTTGATGTATGGCGTATGTTGATGTATGGAAGAAATCAAACCAACATTGTAAAGTAATTATCCTTCAATTGAAAATAAATAAATTCAAAAAAATAAAGTTCAGCGTTTAACCAAAAGACCTTCTCTTCCTTTTTATCACCTGGAGTCTCTGAGGAGCACCCCCGAGGCTGCTCAAAGAGTTCCCTTCAATATTATTTATTATATATAGACCAGCCAAGCTGTGAAAGGAATACAGCACCCGTGCAGGAGGATATGTGAGCAAATGATCTGCCTGTGTCTGCAGAACCCCGCTGGAACAGCGATTTCTGCTCTCCTCCCCATAGGAAAACTCCAGTACAAAGACACTAATCAGATGACTGCCGACAATGAGCGGCTCTCAGTCTGCAGTTTCCTGCAAGGAAACAAAATAAGGAAGCTAAGCAATTAGGAGGCTTCTCCAGAGAATGTTCTTATCTGCCTTTCATAGTCTATCCCAAGGAATCCTCAGTCCTCTGGAACCACTTATTAGATGAGCCTAAACAGACTTCCAGGCCAACTTTGTCCTGCAGAGGGGAAGTGCTGTAAGTCCTGGGCGTTTGTCATTAATTCATCCTAGAGCATAATGATAGTGGAAATAGTACTGCAGAATGAGGCCTCCCAGCATTTGGCCTCCGGTGTCAGGGGTCTGGGGACAAGGTCCTTGTATCCTGTACTAGGGGAACTAAAGAATAAGAACACACAGAAAAATGCAAAGGTCAAGTTTTCAGGAGGTGAAATATGCCACTTATTTTATGTTGAATCTTCTGTCCATACGCGTTATAAACAGCAACCTGGAAAGGCACAGAAATGTAATTATGGATTATTCTTATCCAGTCCAAAAGAATAGCCAGTTCATTGGCTAACTTTGGTGGCTCCCGTTAGTGGCTCAGATGGTAAAGAATCTGGTTGCAATGCAGGAGACCAGGGTTCGATCCCTGGGTCAGGAAGATCCTCTGGAGGAGAAAATGGCAATCCACTCCGATATTATTGCCTTGGAGAATCCCATGGACAGAGGAGTCTGGCAGGCTACAGTCCATGGGGTTGGACATGACTGAGCAACTAACACTTTCACTTTCATTAACTTTCTAAAGTTAAGACAGCTTACAGGACAATATATTAGTAACATATTCTACTTTGTGAAAATATGTAAGAGTGAAATTATGGCTTCATCAAAATATGAGTGTCCTTAGATTGTTTGACTCCTAGTCAGAGACCCTTCTAAATGTGCGTTATTGACCAATCCTAATAAGGACTTCCCAGGTGGCGCTAGTGGTAAAGAATTCGCCTGCCAGTGCAGGAAACATAATGAGACACAAATTCGATTCCTAGGTCGGAAAGATCCTCTGGAGGAGGGTATGGCAGCCCACTCCAGTATTTTTGCCTGGAGAATACCGTGGACAGAGGAGCCTGGTGGGTTACAGTCCATAGGGTTGCAAAGAGTCATACATAACTATAGCAACTTAGCTCGCGCACACATACACACATATATATAAATATATATTGACCCTTATATATATATATAGGCACTTCATTCTCAAAGTGTGGTCCTTGTACCAACGCATCAGCGTTACCTGAGAACTTACTAGAAATGCAAAGGCTTGGCCTTGCCCCAGACCTATTGAACCAGCATCTGCACCTTAACAAGGTACTCAGAGATTCACAAGCCACCAACGTTTCATAACCTCTCTTACACAGTATAAGAGAACCTCCCAAGTCAGGTTATGCAATTGCACTAACAGAAAGCTTTGCAACATGGAAGAAATTTTAACAAGTGCCTTAATTGTTTTGTAAATAAAGGCACACTGTATTGCTGTGTGTGTGTGCTCAGGCATGTCCGACTCTTTGTGACTCCATGGACTGTAGCTCGCCAGGCTCCTCTGTCCATGGGGATTCTCCAGGCAAGAATACTGGAGTGGGTTACCATTTCCTCCTTCAGGAGATCTTCCTGACCCTGGGATGGAACCCATATTTCCTGCATCTCTTGCATTGGCAGGCAGATTCTTTAGCACTGAGTCACCTGGGAAGCATCCTGTGTTGGTAGGTAAACCACGACCTAAGGAACAGAAAGTTTGGGGGGTAATTGTCAGGGAAGCTGAATTCTTCTGTGTCAACTGCAGCTCAGAAATTAGACATGAAATAAATACTCATGATAAGAAAACTGCTTTCAGCAACCCACCAATGCTTTGTAGCTCATTTGCTTTCTGTGGGCTTTTAGTAAGTGGTGCGGAGGACCACTGGCATTCAGGAAAACTGTTACTCAACAGCTTAATGCTAATGCAGCTCTATATTCATAATCACTGGAAAGTGTTTTTTGAACAGTAAAATACGATTCAGAAAGTTAATACGTCATGGATAGAGCAAGGTATAAGTGCAGAAAGGGGTCGCTTATCTGAATCACTTAATTTTGAACATGTAAATCACAGAATTATTTTCATGAAAATGTGTATAAGGACAGATAAGAGGAAAATTTACATGGAGCTTTCTTCTAGGCTACAAATCTTTCAAGTTCTTATAGTCTTCCCTCTGAGGAGTTGTGTGCTGAGTGCTCAGTCGCTCAGTTGTATCTGACTCTTTTGCAACTCCATGAGCTGTAGCCCACCAGGCTCCTTTGTCTCTGGGGTTTCTCAGGCAAGAATACTGAGTGGGTTTCCATTTCCTCCTCCAGAAGATCTTCCTGACCCAGGGATCGAACTTGTGTCTCTTATGTCTCCTGCATTGATAGGCAGGTTCTTTACCACTAGCAACACCTGGGAAGCCCTCTGTTTATCCCTATATCTTACTTATATACATATATCCCACATTTCCTAGAAATTCAGAATTATGACTTTTAGGAACCTTTTTTAAAACTAAGTGATTCAAATGTTCACATGATGAAGTCTATGGGAAGGATGACTGTAGATCAGTTATTTTTGGTTATTACTGAATGCTAAGTAATGGCTGCACAATGATTATAAGTGTGGATTTTAGCATTTTCTTTCTGAAGGCCTTTTGCTTTTCCAAATGGTTCTTCAGAAATGAGTATGCATTGGGAAGGCCTTTATTGCCTGCAGCATGTAGCGGACTGTCAAGCACAAAACAGACTAGTCATAACTGATTACCAATTAATTTGTTTGCATAATTAATTGTTTATGCAGTTATCTGCATTCAGCTCTGTACTTTGGGAGACAGGCAGACCATCCATAGCTATATAATTTTCCGGAACACGTGGATTTTGTTGCATTTTCTCATTAGCTAGGTTAATGGAACACCCAGAGGGGGATTATATAGCAAACAGTACTTGTGGGAAATGTCTCTAACTTTGCTTGATTAGGTTATCATTCACCTAAGGCAAGTCATTGCAGTCTCTTGATGGTCTGATTCCAAGACTAATTAAGAACCACTGGGCAGGAGAAGAACAGAGCTTGGGTGACTGCTTAACAGTGAGTCACTCCTCACTGGATTCAGGTCACAGAGTTGGGTAGCACAAAAATAAGGACAATTCTGGGGTAAAGCTGGGTCTGCAATTCTTTGAAGATATTGTACGTTCATACTTTGGATAAATTTAACCCCAAATCTTCCAGATAGCTCAAGTTTTTTTACTGTTTTTTTGTTTGTTTTTGAGGAGCAAAAACTCTTACCAGGTAATATATGAATGACACTGTTTATGAATCCTCTTTTGATAAATGTCATGGAACCATGCTGCTTTTGGAAAGGGGTTAGTATAGGGAGACGGTTTGGTTTTCTGAAGTTTAATTTAAAGATGAATGGGGATAAATATCTTAAAATAACCAAGATGTAAAGAGATGGTCTACACAAACACACAGAATTTTTAAAATCCTCCTCACTTTTAAATAAAAAATCACACTGATTGAAGATGAAAGAATTAACCAAATTTATATGAAAATATGGGTTCTCTGAAAGTTCAAAGACCCACATTTCTAAATAGAATTTTTCTGTGTTATTAAGTAAAGGATATCATTACTGCTGAGCGTCAGGTTTGTTTTAAACAATTAAAGATATTCTGGGGTTTCTGTTCTCAATCACTGTTCTTGCCATTAGTATGACTTTGTGATGCAAATCATCTGAGGCTCGAGTCCTTGTTTCACCCCTAAAATTTTTCAGAAGCATTTCCTAGTTAATCTGAAGACCTATTTACATGAAAGTAATATTCTACTTTCCAGAAGTATTACTGTTTTCAAAATGGTTTTCTACTTTATAACTAAATCTTGAAACATTACTTTGAAATGCATACCAAAATCTTTTCAGATAAAGCATATTATATATATAAAATACACACACACAGTGTTAGCCAAAAAGTTCATTTGGATTTTCCCGTAACATTTATTTTTTTAATTAATTTATTTTAATTGAAGGCTAATTACTTTACAATATTATAGTGGTTTTTGCCATAAGTTGGCATGAATCAGTCATGGGTGTACATGTGTCCCCATCCTAAACCCCCCTCCCACCTCCCTCCCCATCCCATCCCTCAGGGTCATCCCAGTGCACTGGCCCTGAGCACCCTGTCTCACGGATTGATCCTGGACCGGCGATCTATTTCACATATGGTAATATACGTGTTTCAAAGATATTCTCTCAAATCATCCCACCCTCGCCTTCTCCCACAGAGTCCAAAAGACTGTGTCTCTTTTGCTGTCTTGCATATAGGGTTATCGTTACCATCTTTCTAAATTCCATATATATGCATTATTTTACTGTATTTGGTGTTTTTCTTTCTGACTTATGTCACTCTGTATAATAGGCTCCAGTTTCATCCACCTCATGAGAACTGATTCAAATACATTCTTTCTAATGGCTGAGTAGTATTCCATTGTGTATATGTACCCCATAACATTTATATACACATGTATACATATCACTTCATGGCAAATAGATGGGGAAACAGTGGAAACAGTGGCAGACTTTATTTTGGGGGGCTCCAAAATCACTGCAGATGGTTGACTGCAGCCATGACATTAAAAGATGCTTGCTCCTTGGAACAAAAGCTATGACCAACCTAGATAGCATATTAAAAAGCAGAGACATCACTTTACCAACAAAGATCCATCTAGTCAAGGCTATGGTTTTTCCAGTAGTTATGTATGGATGTGAGAGTTGGACTATAACGAAAGCAGAGTGAAGAAGAATTGAAGCTTTTGAGCTGTGGTATTGAAGAAGACTTTTGAGAGTCCCTTGGACTGCAAGGAGATCCAACCAGTCCATCCTAAAGGAGATCAGTCCTGAGTGTTCACTGGAAGGACTGATGTTGAAGCTGAAACTCCAATACTTTGGCCACCTGATGCGGAGAACTGATTCACTGGAAAAGACCCTGATGTTGGGAAAGATTGAGGGCAGGAGGAGAAGGGGACAACAGAGGATGGGATAGTTGGATGGCATCACCGACTCAATGGGGATAAGTTTGGGTAAACTCCGGGAGTTGGTGATGGACAGGGAGGCCTGGCATGCTGCAGTCAATGGGGTCGCAAAGAGTCAGACATGACTGAGCGACTAAACTGAACACATATATATGTATGTATGTCAGTGTCAATGAATTAAAAATAAAGGGTGTTTTTCTCACCATGTTAGGAAATTAGATTCAGGCTCAGTGGTAAAAGAACCTGCTAAAATGCAGGTTCAATCCCTGGGTTGGGGAAATCCCCTGGGAAGGGAAATGGCAAACCACTCCAGTATTCTTGCCTGGGCAATCCCATGGACAGAGGAGCCTGGAAGGGGGTCATAAAAGAGTTGGACATTACTTAGTGACTAAACAAGAACACAACATGTTGACTGACAGGAGACTGTTGACCTTTCTTTTTTAGAGAAATCTGCAGGAAATGTTTTAATCACAGGTTATAGTTACAGCCTCCAGAGCATTTGATGTGCATCTCAATGCTTATATCTGAATGGTACAAGTGGGGCTCAGTTATGTCTCCTGTTCAAGTCCTCACAGGGCGCCCTTATTAAATGAAGAGCACCGTGGTCCATACGTGGGTTGAAAAAGAATTTCCAGACATGAGGTAGAATGAGAGGAGAATAAAGTTCATTAGAGTGGGAGAGGAGAAGGCAATGGCAACCCACTCCAGTACTCTTGCCTGGAAAATCCCATGGGTGGAGGAGCCTGGTAGGCTGAAGTCCATGGGGTCACACAGAGTCGGACACAACTGAAGTGACTTAGCAGCAGCAGCAGAGTGGGAGATGCTGTTAGAACAGTGAGACAGCTCAAGGGAGAGTCGAACCCTTTTGCAGATTAGTAGCCAAATATTTATAGCCTCAAGACAGAGAAATTCCTGCCGGAATGGTGGCATTAGAAGATTGGTTAGGATGCTAGGCTTCCCTAGTGGCTCAGATAGTAAAGAATCCACCTGCAATGCGGGAGACCTGGATTCGATCCCTGGGTTGGGAAGATTCCCTAGAGTATAGAATGGCTACCCACTCCAGGCTACCCATTCCATGGACAGGGGACCCTGGCGGGCAGCAGTCCATGGGGTCAGAAAGAGTCAGACACGACTGAGTGACTAACACTTTCTTTCAGCTTAAGATGCTATAGGGTGGGTAATAGAGTGGGTATTTTACCTAAGATGTGGTCAGGGAACTGGCAGGTTTAGATCCAGGGACTCATAGCAACAGTTGCTATGGGGTTTGGTCAGTTCTAGAGACTTTTGTCCTGCGACCTTTATACAGGTCGTGTGACCTCGGTACAAGGCTCCACAAAGAGCAGGGTGAAGCCTTCCAGTCAAGGTCAGAGGGATCCATATCCTTCAATAATTATGACAGTAATTATAATAATGAAATTCTAGATATGAGTGGGGAGTGGGGTGCCCAAGAGGGAGACTTAAACTGTCATCTGGTTGGTTTCCTCTGAAAGAAGGTCTGTGGTATGAGGCACACATGTCTAAAACATCCAGAAGACCTGGTTGGGCAGGGAGCTTGCATCATGGAACCAGCACTCCAGCACTTCCCAGCTTCTTCCACAGTTTTATCCCCCCTACCTCCACACTAACTCAATTCAAAGGTTTTAATACAGTAAGGCTTAGAAAGTGATTTTTTTAAGAGATCTAGTTCACTTCTATTAATAATGTGTTTTTTATACATCTATATGAACCCGAAAAACCGTGCTGCCAAAACCAGCGTTAGGCTTTGAATCTGTGCTTATGGAGCCATTTCTTTCATTCACCCAGCTCCAAAAAAGTCATTTAAGATACTAAAGAAAACTAATGTAGGAGATAATATGCTTAGACATAAAAATGACCTGACTGAGCCTATAATAGCTTGTTCTGACCATAAAACGTGGAGGTTAATTTATATGTTCCTAATGTTTATAATAAGCCATTGTATTTATCCATTTTGAACAGGCTTAGCTTTTACATAAAGTTGATTTCTTTGGAAATCTATTCCATTTAAAAATTCCCATTTATGATATGAACCCATATTACATTTTATAACCCTAAAAATTGCCATCAGCAACTTCTTTTCATGAGATAATAAACTGGAAACAGAGCAAAAATATAATGCCTGTGATCACACAAAGTAGCAGGGAATAAAATAAAAACACACACAAGCAAAAATTATAATAATCAAAAATGCTATTAAAGGTACAATGGTTAGGTCAATCACACAGTAAAAACTCCAAGATTGAGAGCCTTGTTGGGGGTGAGGGGGGCAGTCATGAATACCAGCTCAAAGTGTCATAAATGAATAAAAAAATGACATGTAGCCTAGCTCCCTTACATAGTCCCTGGCAAGCTATACTGATGACTGTTTAATTTACTCATTTGCTGTGAAATCAATTCTTTAAGACTGAGAATTTTTTTACTTGTGAGACCGAAAGGAAACAAGCTTTGCAATATATAATAACAGCAGCATTCATGTCTATGTGGTAATATATCTTATAAATAGTCAATAGTATATTCTACCTGGGAGTACAATTATTTGAAACCATTTTAATACCATCTCTTGTGACCTTAAGGAAGACTGCTCAAAGAGTCTGTAGAGGCAAGACTGTGCAGAACAGTTGTCTGAAATTCTAAGGAGAAAAATCCTGGATGTTCTAGGACTTGACACAAAACACAAGGTGTCAAAACTACTTACAAAGTACATTAGGGGTATTTTTAAACCAGCCACTGTGCCAGGTTCTGAGGAAAACCATTATGAGCAAGGTGCACAGAGGACCTACCCCTTTTTAGAAAGAAAAGAACTGAAAGGTGTGTGTGATTCAGCACCCTGAGGGCTGAGACAGCAAGCGTGCAGGTGAGGCAGGCACTGACCTACTGCGGAAAGGGCAGAAAGAAAGGAGGGCTTCCAGGAGGAAGTGACAATGAGACTGAGCTCTGAGGGATGAGTAGAGGTTATCTAGAGGAAGAAGCAGTGGAAACAGTTTTATGTGAAGACTCAGGGGTAAGAGAGGATGTGGAGCCATGAGAAAACAAACACTCAGTGGGGCTGAAGCCTAATCTCCAAGATTGCTGAGAGGTGAACCTTGCGACCCAGCTAGGGCAGAGGGCATCGAGGTCAGGGTCAATGTCATTGAGGATGTTTTACCTGAAATAGCAAAAAGACTTTGAGATCCATGTTTTAAAGGGTCTCAAAGTCTACTCCTGTTCTTCCTCTGACTTGAAGTTTGTGCTTTTTCAACTGGTATTTCCCCATCCTCTTAGGCCACAGCATCCATTTGAGAATCACTTTGCAGTATGCAAGTGTGTCAAATCCACACATTGTACACAGTGAACTTATACAATGCTATAGGTCAATAAGGGCTTCCCTGGTGGCTCAGAGGTTAAAGCATCTGCCTCCAGTGCGGGAGACCGGGGTTCGATCCCTGGGTCGGGAAGATCCCCTGGAGAAGGAAATGGTAACCCACTCCAGTATTCTTGCCTGGAGAATCCCATGGACAGAGAAGCCTGGTAGGCTACAGTCCACAGGGTTGCAAAGAGTCGGACACAGCTGAGCGACTTCACTTCACTTCATAGGTCAATAAAGTTAGGGACAAAATAAAAATAGAGGGACTGCTCTATAGAAAATGAACCAGAGGAATGCAGGCAAGCTAGGAGGATGGCTGGGAGGGGTTATGGAGTAGTGATGGGATAAAGTGGTTGGGGCCAAGATGTATTTAGAAGATAGAACTGTCAGGGCCTGGTGAGAAAGTGGATGTGAGTGGTAAGGAGTAAGAGGTGGGAGGGATCAAGTGGCTCAAGGTTTCTGATTTAGGCAGCTGGACACCCGGTGGTGTCATTTTCTAGGAAGAGAAGTTTGGATTTGACATGTGGATAAGTTTGGGGCATATTGAGGTTACATGGAAACAGCCTGTAAGCCTTCCAAGGAGAGATGTGCGTTAAGAACCGGCACCGTGGAGCTGGAGCTCAGAATGGAGATGGAGATGTGGGAGCCACTGGACTACAGTTGGTGATTGAAATCTTGGGAGTGGATGGTTTCTTCCCAGAACAATGTGTGTTATAAGAAGAGAAGTGACCTAGGAGATACCCTAAGGATGCAGCCATGAAATTAAATGACGCTTACTCCTTGGAAGGAAAGTTATGACCAACCTTGATAATATATTAAAAAGCAGAGACATTACTTTGCCAACAAAGGTCCATCTAGTCAAGGCTATGGTTTTTCCCGTGGTCATGTATGGATGTGAGAGTTGGACTGTGAAGAAAGCTGATCACCGAAGAATTGATGCTTTTGAACTGTGGTGTTGGAGAAGACTCTTGAGAGTCCCTTGTACCACAAGGAGATCCAACCAGTCCATTCTAAGAGAGATCAATCCTGGGTGTTCATTGGAAGGACTGATGCTGAAGCTGAAACTGCAATACTTTGGCCACCTCATGCGACGAGTTGACTCACTGGAAAAGACTCTGATGCTGGGAAAGGTTGGGGGCAGGAGGAGAAGGGGATGACAGAGAATGAGATGGCTGGATGGCATCACCGACTCTGTGGACATGAGTTTGAGTGAACTCCGGGAGTTGGATGGACAGGGAGGCCTGGCGTGCTGTGATTCATGGGGTCGCGGAGAGTCGGACACGACTGAGCGACTGAACTGAACTGATGCCATGATCAGAGAAAGATGGTCTTGTGTCCTAATCCAGGTTTCCTAAGGAGCAAAGTCCCAAAGTAAAGCTGTATAAGTCCCCTATATTCAAACCTTCAAGTTGCAAACTTTCAAAGATGCAACTGTGTCCCTGTATGCCAGCTGCTATATTGTACTACAATACTTTTCAAGGTACGTACCATAAGATTAAAAATGTTTTCTTTATTTTAGTGTTTAGTTTTTGTGTATTATTTGTGTGAAAAGTATTATAAACCCATTACGGTGCAGTACTGTATAGCCGATTGTATTAGGTCTAGGTGCAAACAATGAGCATCCCTGAGATAGGGTTGACCAGTGAGCGAACCAGGCCACTGGAACCCCCATGCAAGAATTTCACTGGAGCAACAGGAAAAAGCCAGAAGGCCAGGACTTCTACATTTTGTGAGCAGTGAACGCTGTTTTATTTTTCTAAAGACAGTTTGAGTTGTTTTCCATCGTTGGTGACCAGAAGACACCTGCTTACACCAGAAGCTGGAAAGGATCCTTTAGGTTTGATGGACTTGGTGATAAAGATTATTGAAACCTTCAGTGATGGTGGTTTTCAGTGGATTGGTGCTGACAGAGCTTATACTTCATCCTTTTCATTCTCTTTCCTCAACCCTTAAAACTTAGGATCTACTCAGGAAAGGATGGAGAAAGTCAAGCTAAATGTTAGAGAGCCCACAGGAGAAAGGAGAAATGACACCAACAATCGTGGCATCTTGGAGCCATGCTGCCCTGGATCTTCTTGGGGGAACAGGTGTGCTGCATCACGTGGCTTTTGTAGGATCTCAATGAAACCTTTCAAATTGTTTAAAATGTCCAGAGAATGCCAAAAAGTTATGTATTTTTTAATGAACCTTCATTTGAATTAATTCTGGTTTCCCACCAGTACTTGCAAAAAGAAAAACATCTTTTTTGAAAAGAAAGAGAATACATTTGCAGAATTATTCCCCCTTGGGAAAAAGTGTTTTGTTTTTTTTTTTCAGAGTAACACTGATACATGTTCTCTTTCTTCAATTTATAATTTAATTTTTATTCACATTTTATATTCATATTTGCATGATTAAAAAAGGTGCCACATTTTCTTTACCTTTTTCTGGTTTTAATTGCTAAAGAGAGACACCTAAGGAATCAAAGAGGAGTAACAGTTTTCAAGTCTTGTCTTGGAGCTTTGCATAATATCTAATAGTCATCTCATTAAGTGTCATCGGTAGAGGATTGTCTCCATGTGGAAGGTTTGGGAGGAATATTACTTGGCAATTTTCATGGCAGTCCAGTAATGTCATTCAGTACTTTATACGGAATTATCTCCGTCTAGAACTTTGGCCTTTGATATTCAACTAACCATCCAAGCTGTCTCTTAAGAGAAGTTAGAATTTAGATCAGTAACATATGATATCACTTATTTGTGGAATCTAAGGTTGTATATTGTCACCTTGCTTATTTAACTTATATGCAGAGTATTTCATGAGGAACGCTGGGCTGGAAGAAGCACAAGCTGGAATCAAGATTGCTGGGAGAAATATCAGTAACCTCAGATATACAGATGACATTACCCTTATGGCAGAAAGTGAAGAGGAACTCAAAAGCCTCTTGATGAAAGTGAAAGAGGAGAGTGAAAAGGTTGGCTTGAAGCTCAACATTCAGAAAACAAAGATCATGGCATCTGCTCCCATCACTTCATGGGAAATAGATGGGGAAACAGTGGAAACAGTGTCAGACTTTATTTTTTTGGGCTCCAAAATCACTGCAGAAGCTGATTGCAGCCATGAAATTAAAAGACGCTTGCTCCTTGGAAGGAAAGTTATGACCAACCTTGATAGTATATTAAAAAGCAGAGACATTACTTTGCCAACCAAGGTCCGTCTAGTCAAGGCAATGGTTTTTCCCATGGTCATGTATGGATATGAGAGTTGGACTGTAAAGAAAGCTGATCGCCGAAGAATTGATGCTTTTGAACTGTGGTGTTGGAGAAGACTCTTGAGAGTCCCTTATACTGCAAGGAGATCCAACCAGTCCATTCTAAAGGAGATCAATCCTGGATGTTCATTAGAAGGACTGATGCTAAAGCTGAAACTGCAATACTTTGGCCACCTCATGCGATGAGTTGACTCACTGGAAAAGACTCTGATGCTGGGAAAGGTTGGGGGCGGGAAGAGAAGGGGACGACGGAGAATAAGATGGCTGGATGGCATCACCGACTCTGTGGACATGAGTTTGAGTGAACTCCAGGAGTTGGTGATGGATAGGGAGGCCTGGCGTGCTGTGATTCGTGGGGTCGCGGAGAGTCGGACACGACTGAGCAACTGAACTGAACTGAACTGAACATATGATATCACTTATTTGTGGAATCTAAAATAAGACAAAAGGGAACTTATCTGTAAAACAGAAACAGACAGGCAGACATAGAGAACAGACGTGCTTGCCAAGGGGGAGGATGGGGAAGGGATGGAATGGGAGTTTGGGATTAGCAGGTGCAAGCGGGTATATATAGAATGGATAAACAAGGCCCCACTGCATAGCACATGGAACTGTATTTGATATTCTGTTATAAAGCATAATGGAGAAAGATTTTTAAAAGAATATATGAGTATAACTGAATCACTTTGCTGCATGCAGAAATTAACACATTGCAAATCAACTATACTTCAATTATTTTTTTTTAAAAAGAAGGACTTCCCTGGTGGTTCAGTGATGAAGACTGTGCTTTCATTGCAGGGGCATGGGTTCTATCCCTGATCAAGGAACTAAGATCCTGGATGTTGAGCAGGATGGCCAAAAAGAAAAAAAAAAAAACACACACACACACACACAATTTCAACTAGTTGGTGAACATTACTTAAAGGCTCTCCTCCTCATACTAGCCCTCCTGCAGCTTCGCCAAAGCACTGCCAGACAGATGGACTGAACTATTTGTTCTCAGAGGAAAGATAACCTTAATTTAGAATAAGAAAAGCTTCTGATTCTCAGATGTTAAGATTAAAAGGAAAGCATGAAAAACAGCTAACCTCCTTTCCAATCAGACAATTAGCCAAAGTGTTTCGGAGGAGATTTTTAAGGAGACAGACTATTTGGGATAAACCAGGAATAAATAGTGTCATACGTGCCGATTCACTGGTTGTTGATTCGAATGCCCCTGCTATAGTGGTGTGGGTGGGTGAGAGCTACCAATACCATTTTTTTTTTTTGAGACAATAATTTCTGCCAGAGCTTTTCTAAGCTTTATACCTTCCATCATCCAAACAAATCTCTGAGGTGGATACCCTCACTGATCTTCCTTTACAGCGAAGGGAACAGCCACATACGAATCACTTATGGTCCTACCACTAGTAAGTACCAGAGCCAGGCTAACTTTCAGGTCTGGTATGCAGACCATGCTCTGAACTACTATCTGTTTATAAAATGAGATCGAAAGATCAGAACTCAGAAGGGAGGAATGTGATATTCTTCATTTTGGCACATAGAACTGAATCTCCTGTTGTCACTATGATTTATGTCCTCAGCAATAGTAGTCCCACCTTGATTTATTCAAGATTCTTATGCAGTTTTTTTCTGTGTTAGATACTTGTGTTAGTCAACTTTAAAAATGAAAGTGTCAGTCGCTCAATCCTGTCCAACTCTTTGTGACCCCATACTCTGTAGCCTGCCAGACTCCTCTGTCCATGGAATTCTCCAGGCAAGAATACAGGAATGAGGACCCATTCCCTTCTCCGGGGAATATTCCCAACTCAGGGATCGAACCCAGGTCTCCGGCATTGCAGGCAGATTCTTGATCATCTGAGCCATGAGGGAAGCCTGTGTTAGGCTGCCTTAACAAGATACCGTAGACTGGTTGACTTAAACAACAGAAATGTATTTTCTCACAGTTTTGGAGGTTCAAAGTCTATGATAAGGTGTCAGCATAGTTAGGTTCTGATGAGTCTCTTCTGGCTTGTAGGCAGTCACCTTCTTAATGTTTCCTCAGATGCAGAGAGAGAAAGAGAAAAAGAGAGAGATCTGGTGTCTATTCTTATAATGGTATTAATTCCATCGTGAGGGTCCATCCCATGACTTCATTTAAACCTGACTATTTCCCAAAGACCCCCTCTGTACTATCACAGTGAAGTTCAGGGATTTAATGTATGAATTTTAGGATAGAACACAATTCAGTGCATCAGTTCAGTTCAGTTCAGTCACTCAGTCGTGTCTAACTCTTTGCGACCCCATGAACCGCAGCACACCAGGCCTCCCTGTCCATCACCAACTCCCAGAGTCCACCCAAACCCATGTCCATTGAGTCAGTGATGCCATCCAACCATCTCATCCTCTGTCATCCCCTTCTCCTCCTGCCCTCAATCTTTCCCAGCATCAGGGTCTTTTCAAATGAGTCAGCTCTTTGCATCAGGTGGCCAAAGGATTGTAGTTTCAGCTTCAGTCCTTCTAGTGAATATTCAGGACTGATTTCCTTTAGGATAGACTGGTTGGATCTCCTTGCAGTCCAAGGGACTCTCAAGAGTCTTCTCCAGCCCCACAGTTCAAAAGCATCAATTCTTCGGCAGTCAGCTTTCTTCACAGTCCAACTCTCACATCCATACATGACCACGGGAAAAACCATAGCCTTGACTAGACGGACCTTTGACAAAGTAGTGTCTCTGCTTTTCAATATGCTGTCTAGGTTGGTCATAACTTTCCTTCCAAGGAGTAAGTATCTTTTATTAATCTAGGTATTGAGGTTTCAAAGTTGAAAAGACCTAAATTTCATTTCAAGGAAATAAAAATGTAAGGGGATGCATAAAGAAGTTATTACAAAAGGTACAGGTCCCAAGGGGCTTCCCAGGTGGTACAGTGGTCAAGAATCCTCTTGCCAGTGCAGGAGACACAGGAGACATGGTTTGATCCCTGGGTTGGGAAGATCTGCTGGAGGAGGAAATGGCAACCCATTCCAGTATTCTTGCCTGGAGAATCTCATGGACAGAGGCGCCTAGTGGGCTCCAGTTCAGGGTTGCAAAGAGTTGGACATAGCTGAAGCGGCTGAGCATGCTCATGCACTTACCAAACCTCATGGCTCCCTCTGCCCGTGGGATGGCTTCAGAAAGTGGACCTCAGGGAGCAGCTGGCAGCTGAGAGCTGACAGTTGGGGGCTGCCTCGCCTGAGCAGTGGCCTTGCCACCACGCAGAGCCGCAGGAACCATCTGCAGCTGATGCTGCTTGCCATTCTGAACCGTGTCTCCCATTGATTCTCCATTATACTCCCTGTTCTCCAATTTAGAAAATCTGACTCAGAAACTTGTTCTTATCTCAGCCTTGAAAATCAGGACATAGATTTCTAAGCTTGAGAATACTTCTGTGGCTTGCAGAATTTCTGAAACATTTAGCAAACTAAAGAAAGTAAGTGAGAGTTGTAGAATTCTAAAATTCTGCGTTTGAGGTTCTTCTGTGACTCAGCGCAACCAGCCTCACAAATTAGAACCTCATTTTGTAAACTGAATTGATATTTAAAAATTGTTGTTGTTGTTTAGTCACTAAGTTGTGTCCGACCCTTTTACAACCTCATGAACCATAGTCCACTGGGCTCCCCTGTCCGTGGGATTTCCCAGGCAACGATACTGGAGTGGATTGCCAGTTCCATCTCCAGGGGCTCTTCCAACACAAGGATCAAACCTGCGTTTCCTGAATTGGCAGGTAGATTCTTCACCGCTGAGCCACCAGGGAAACCCTATTTGAAAATTATCCTTCCCCAAAGAATGTTATTTCAGGCTATGAATTTGTGAATTGGAATAAGAGTGTTCTTCACGGTTACTCTAAAATGTCTAGCCCAAGCACTCCCCAAATTATAGTTCTCATTCTTCCTATCAGCTCTTTTTTACCCATGGCCCTCAGCAATTTTCTTCTTATTTTAAAGAGAAGCTTGAGATAGAGTTCTGTATTTGTGAGGCTGCCTCCAACTAAGACTGTTCAGGGCAGATAGAGAAACTTATAAGTAAGAAAAGACAATGAAAGTGGCTAGTAAATTAACATATTACCAAATAATGGATGATTCTATTAAAATCTGTTTGTGTAAGCGAATCATTTTTAAATAAAGGGTATTCTTTGTGTTTTATAAACTCAAGCATTAGAAAGGTCAGTTTCCAACATATGAAGCTATACTGCAGTTTATTATGTTTATAACTTTTATTGTTTTGGCTATTTTGTTCAGGCTAGAAACAGTATCTAAAACATTTCAGTGTTCACACTGTCTTAAAGGTCTGCCTAAATATGTAATTCTATCTTTCAAAATTGCTATCTAAGCATGTCTGAAATTTGCTATTATTTATCAACGGCTGAGAACAGTTTTGTAAATATTTCATAGGTGTACAATGAAACCTCTTAAGATGTCAGAAACCATTTTAGAAACTGAAATAATGTAGTGTAGCATATATTCAATAATATTCACTTTAATAGACTGGTTGGTCAATATTCCACATTTAATTATATTCATTTGGATCCACTTTACATATGCATTATAGAAGAAGCAAAGCCCATCTTTCTGTGTGCCCACAGTTAACTCTCAGTATCAGGAAACTGGGACTCCCACAAATAAGCAAGCAGTCCTCCTTTCATCATCTTTTATGTTCAAAGCCCATCCCCTAACAGTTCATTTCTCCAGTGGGTAGAAAGTTGAAAGAAGTACAGGAGAAACTTTAATGGTTTACGTGTTTCATTATCAGTCTGTTCACATCATGGAGGCAAGATCTTTATGCTGTTCATTGTTCTGTCTGCAGTACCTAAAATATAAAATAGTTCCCCACACGCAGATGCAATGATCTCTCAGTAAATACTTGTTGAATTAGTGAATGGTACCCACTGCAATCTGTGAAATATACCACGAAGATGGTACAGGAGAAAGAACCCTGCAGGAGGACACACAAGCACTGCCTTTTATTCTGTCTTCTGCCCCTTCTGGGGTGACCTTGATCAAGTCTGTGTCTCAGAGTTTTGAGGTTCCTCATTTGAGGGATCAGGATAAAACTATTGACCCCTTCCCTTGGCAGTCTTTAAGCTGCACGAATGGAGACAGCTCTGTAAATATTCAAATAACCAAAAGGACAAAAGAAAACAGAATGACAGAAGAGAAGGCAGATCTCTTGGTTTATCTCAGCCGTCCATGTGCCTTTCTGTTTATCGTCAGCTTTTTTAATTATTTGCATTAATGAAGGGCAGCCAAGGCATGAATAATCCCAAGCACTTGTGTTTGGCTTTGGAATTAAATTTGAATGTGCTCTGTATCACATTCAGAGAGTATTCTCTCACAAAATTGTGATCATCACTGCAAAGATCCAGTTCTATGGAGCTGGCTTTGGAGTGAACTTGTGACAACCTCTTAATCTTCCCTTGCCTTAAAGGGATCTTATTCGATGCCCAGACAAGTGACAGCCATGTGGTGAGCATCATAAACACAGCACACCACCCTCTGGGAAAAATTTAATTTGGTCTTGAGGGTGTAGTGTGAGATTCTTCAGTAAACTTTGGAAACAGTCGATTTATTTATTTGCTTTTCCTGGAAAGAAATTAATTGAGTTTATCATTGGGAAACTAAGGCAGTAGATGCTCAGAGTTCGAATGTATCACTGCTTGGTGCATTATATGCAAATGAAGGTGACTCATACAGATAATTGACTGGTGCACTTTTGAATAAATGAATCTATCACACCATGAAGATATTGAGTCATATATTGAGTCTTTAAAATAAGCCCGGTGTTCATAGGTTCCCTTCCACTCAGTGATTTATCATTGATGAAATATGAGTTTTTGAAGTAGTGCTGAAATAATTTATTTGTTTTCTAGCCTGTGCATTTGTTGATTTGGTAAGTAATTTTCTCCTCCCTGAGCAGCAGTTGGCTGGTAAACTCTTCCTTGAAACTTCAGGAAGTGAAGTATTACCTACTCGTGGCTCTCCCTTCTGCCTCCAGGCTACACTGTAATTCTAACCTGTCCTACTTCACTAAGGACATATTTTTAAGTGTCAGAGAGTTCTGCATATTTACGCTTCAGTGTATATCTGAAATGCAGGGGTTATTCAAGACTCTAAAAATGGAGCCAGGATGGGGAGAACAGAGTGATAAAAAGTGAGAGGCCCAGCCCACATGAGCAGAATATCCCTGTAACCCCTCTCCCATGTGGAATTCACCATTTTTCACCCTCCAACTGTCCATTCTGTCAGAAGTCATTCATACCTCCTTGGAATCACCTTGACATTGGGCTTGATTATGCCAGGGTCACGACATTAGAACCAGAGCCAAGACATAACATGAGGGACACACATTCCACTTCATCTCCTGGTCCCTGCTAAGCCGGTTTCTGAGATGACATCCTGGGTTCTGTCTCTCTGGTCCCTGTGAGTATCAATGACCTGCTCCGAGGGGGTTCACCTTCCCTGCTCTAACATTGTGGTCAGATCTGAGCTCAGGTCCTGGCTCTGGCACTTACCAGTTGATGGTGTGTACCTCACAATGTTTTGTATGGATGAAATGGGATGCTACAAGGGAAATACCTTAGAGGCCTGCATGTAAAAACTCTTGATGTTTAATAGATTAATGTGACTCCTGGGTATGTTGCACCTGTGCTTTTC
Organism: Moschus berezovskii; assembly: GCF_049115385.1. NCBI lineage: Eukaryota > Metazoa > Chordata > Mammalia > Artiodactyla > Moschidae > Moschus > Moschus berezovskii. Next base: position 72,086,494 of record NC_142475.1, on the reverse strand, counting down.
TGTTGTGATGACAATGGGTTTCTGAGCCTGAGGTTTTCCAGTGCGCTCTGCTGTGCTGGATGGAGTTGGGGACTGCTTCCTTGTAGTCCTGTCACCTGTATGTGCTTAGTCGCTCAGTCGTGTCAGACTCTTTGTAACCCCATGGACTGTACTCCTCCAGGCTCCTCTATCCATAGGGATTTTCCAGGCAAGAATACTGGAGTGGGTTGCATGCCCTCCTCCAGGGGATCTTCCCAACCCAGGGATCAAACCCAGGGATCAAACCCAGGTCTCCCACATTGCAGGCAGATTCTTTACCAGCTGAGCCACCAGGGAAGCCCAAGAATAGTGGAGTGGGTATCCTGTCCCTTCTCCAGTGGATCTTCCCAACCCAGGAACTGAACCAGGGTTTCCTGCATTGCAGGCGGATTCTTTACTAGCTGAGCTACCAGGGAAGCCATCACCTATTTGGTGATGCTGATTTCTGGCCTGAGGGTGAGGACACAGTTGGCCCAGTGGTGGGCTGGCTGAGCACCTCAGGGAAGTCTGCCTGCTAGCTGAACTGGAGCCTCTCCATGGTTTAGGGGGCAACATGGTTTCCTGATTAAGCACAGAAGTAGGTATCCCTTGACCTGGGTTTTAGGCAGGGTTTCAGTGCTAATTTGGTGACTGACCTTGAACAAAGTACTTTCCTTCTGTTCTTTCTGTTAAAGCAAAATACTTGATCTTATGGCCACACCTCACAAAGTGTTGTTGCTGTTATACTGTTCAGTCGCTAAGTCATGTCTGATTCTTTGTGACTCCATGAACTAACTGCAACACTCCAGCCTTCCCTGTCCTTCACTGTCTCCTGGAATTTGCTCAAGCTCATGTTCGTTGAGTCGGTGATGCTATCCAACCGTCTCATCCTCTGTCACCCCTTCTCCTCCTGCCTTCAATCTTTTCCAGCATAAGGGTCTTTTCCAATGAGTCAACTCTTTGGATCAGGTGGCCAAAGTATCGGAGCTTCAGCTTCAGCATCAGTCCTTCCAGTGAATATTCAGGATTGATTTCCTTTAGAATTGACTGATTTGATCTCTCTGCAATCCAAGGGACTCTCAAGTAGTGGACATTAACACAGAATATCTGGAGCAGATACAGAAGGAAACACCACCGAACACACCATTAGTTTTATTGTCTATGATTAATTATGTATGTGGATAGTAAGGAGGTATCCACATGTGAGTTATACATTATACATTTAAAAACTAAACCTTTTTCTTTCCTTTCTTAGAAAAGTAAAGAGCCTAACATTAGTAGAGATGATGACCTGGAAAACTTTATTGGGAGGCATTTTGGAAGCTTTAATGTATCAGGCGAATGTGATATCAAAACTGCTAGTGAAATGATTAAAGACAGATCTCATAGTCCAGGACAAGAGGCAAATGTGATCAACTGTTCTTTATTCACAAAAGAAAGGAATCTATCACAGCTAGTTAGAGATGAAAGGTTCAGGGTCTTAACATGATTCTGAATGTGGGCGTGTGTAGTAAATAGTCACTCAGACACTCTGCAAACCAGTCTCTGGAGGCTTTCCTCCACACCTTCCATGACCACATCCCTCCAAAAGGAGAAGAGAGGAGACTGGGGGATAGGGAGAGCTGCCAGGGTCAGCCAGCTCGAGGGGCTCTCCATGGGATTCCGCTGGGTGTCTGGGGATTTCCCTCTCCCCACCGACTCGTGCCAAATGAACACTGTCACTGAACAGCCTAGGCAATGTGCACACAGTATTTCTGCCTCCTTCTAGTGCATTTCCAGATGCTTAGCAGAGGCAACAGAGGAAAATAGGAGCTCCAAAATTTAGGATCATGACAAGCACACTTACATTACCCAGTGATTTAACAGCAGATTGGAAGCGTGGGTACCATCTTCCAGGTCGGTCAACTTTCCTTCCTGGTCAGCGGCTCATGCTTTGAGCTGGACCTTCCCCTGTTTTCTCTCCCTCACTCCTGCCCGATCAGGCTGGGCAATCTTGAGCTGTTATGGCTGTTAAGGACGGTCATGCCCTTCTCTGAGCCTCAGGCCACCACTTGGGTCTGAAGCTGCTCTTCTTATGGCTCCGGGACCTCCAAGTAGACAGTTTGCATTGTTAACATACTGGGTTCATTAGAGCAAATGAATGATGCTCTTTTATTCTGTCTTGTGATCTGCTCCTCACCAGCCTCTGCTTCCCTGGGTAGGGCCAAGGAGGTGATGCAAATGGGAATTTAGCAGCCCCTCAGTTTATTGTAGTCCAGGTCATCACTGCTGGGTAAATGTCCACTGACGCAGCTTCACCCTACAGACCTGTTTCTCCCCAGCCTCTACTGCTTCTCCCCCAGGTGGCTGCTGTCTGAAGGGGCAGCGGCCTGTCCTCCTGATGTCCAAATGGTAGGACAGGGGCCCCAGCCTGGCACGAAGTGCTGGCTGGTCCCCTGCACTGGCCCCTGGTCCTGACTGTCCTCTGGCTGGTCTCTGCTGAAATCGGGGCATCTGTCTGAACCAGGAAGTCCTGCCTGTGCTCCTGCTCAGGTCCTGCTGGTGTAACTCCCTGTGTGATCACTCAACCAGGCCCCACTCCTGGGAGCCCAGCACCCCCCACTGCTGAACAGGCCCCTCTCCACTCTGACTAGTGCAATTCAAGGTCAAGGTCATTTGTCTGAATCCTGAGGGGCCTGTCCATCAGACTTTGGATTCAGGATCTCTTTGCTTATACTAAAATGAACCCACCTGAACTCCCAGCTCTCACAGCTTCCCTCTCCTGAGAGGAAACTGTAATTTCTGGTGTCTTCCATACTACACAGGAGCCCGGGTCAGTTGAGGAACATAAGCCAGCCCCACTCCCTGTCCACACACTCTGAGCTGTCACGTTTACCTGCTGTGATTTCTACAGATTGCAGCCTTGCTCCACAGTCTTTCCAGGCAATCCGAACCAGGGGTGGACAAAAGCATCTCAACTCTGTTCTCTTGTCAACATCCTCATCATGCCAGAAGCCCCTCCCAGCCAGAGATGATGTACAGCTTCTTTCTCAGCTTCTTTGAAAATGTCTTTAGGACTTCCCTGGCAGTACAATGGATAAGAATGCACCTGCCAATGCATGGGACATGGGTTCGATCCCTGGTCCTGGTTTGGAAAGATCACACATGCCTCGAAGCAACTAAGCCCAATGAGCCCCTGAGCCACAGCGACAGAAATTGGTGCACCCTAGAGCCCATTCTCTGCAACAAGAGAAGCCGCCACAGTGAGAAGCCCTCACACCACAACTAGCGTAGCCCCTGCTCTCCACAACTAGAGAAAAGCCCATATGAAGCCACAAAGACCTAGCAAAACTAAAAATAAAATTAATTAATTTTAAAAAATATTTAAAGAGAAAAAAGTTTGCTTTTCCTCATCACCCCAACCATTGCCATCCAGCTGGGACTGACTCCACAATTATACTGTGGTTTTTTTTTTCCCTCCTTTCATTTGGAAGTTACTCTTCTTTTATTACTTTTCTCACTGGAGTCGTCTTTTCCCTTTACCCTCAGACGGACCTGATATCCATTGATCTTCAGACTCTTTTGAATCATTCATACAATAGATTTTTATGGAGTTGCACTTTGTTCTTTGTGCTGGGAATTAAAAAAAGTTAATAAGAAATTCTGCCCTTGTAACATTTACAATATGGTGAGTGGCCCAAAGTTATTTTTATTTCACTTTTATGAAATATTTAATAGATTGGTTAGTGCATTCATGCAAAATTCTTTGGACACCTACTACAGGCAAAACACATTGGGAGACGTCGTGTGAATGTGCTCAGAAGACTGTTCAGTGATGAATAAACACTGTCTTTCTTCCTTATTCTTGGCCCATTTTTCTTACTGAGTTTCCACAAAACCTGGGGCTCCTGATATTATTCTGACTTCCCAGCCTGTCCATCTCCATCTCCTGTGATGGATCCTTTCTCCTTTTTTTATATTTTAAATCACGATTTCTCAGCTGGAGTTCCCCAGAGCACAAAGCTCTGATGGCCAAATGCATCTGTGGATGTCACCTCTCCTTTAAGCACTTCGAATGGATTAGTTAGATGCCATCCTTGGGATGGAGAGAATACACCATAACAATTGTCTGTGTTCTCTGGTTTATATGAGGAACTCCAGTTGAGAAAGGATCCTCTAAACACCAGGGTGCCCTGAAGTTCAGTCCCTGGCTCTTTTCTCATCTCTTGAGTACACTTACTGCTTAGATGAACTTATGCTCATGACAACTAAAATTTCTCAACTCCAACTCTCTTTTTCTTTTTGATAATTTTATTTATTTATTTTTGGTTGTGCTGGGGGTTTGTTGCTGCACAAGCTTTTTTTTCAAGTTGAGGCAAGTGGGGGCTACTGTCTAGTCCACAGTGCATGGGCTTCTCACTGTCGTGGCTTCTCTTGTTGCAGAGCGTGGGCTCTAGGGCACACAAACTTCAGTAGCTGTGGCATGTGGGCTCAGAGGTTGCAGCTCCCAGGCTCCAGAGTACAGGCTCAATAGTTGTGATGCGCCAGCTTAGTTGCTCTGAGGCATGTGGGATCTTGCTCGATGAGGGGTTGAACCCATATTTCCTGCATTGGCAGGCAGGTTCTTTACCACTGAGCCACCGGAAAGCCACCCTCCCACACACACACCACCACCACCACCACCTCTCCTTTTAATTCTAGTAACTTGAAATCACCATGTGAACTACTATTAAGATCTTTCACTCTGTGATCTTAAGAGTGTCATTCGGGACACTGAGGAACTGGTTATAAATGTAGACTCTCAGGCTCTGCCCCACAACTGTTCAGTCAAAAGTCTGCATTTTAACCAGATCCCCAGGTCCACATGCAAGTTTGAGAAGTGCTGGAGTAAATTATTTGAAGCCTAATATGCCCTAAACACAATCCTTGGTTTTCTCTTGCTCCTCCTCAGATGTGCTCAAAGATTTCCCTCCTATGAGTCTGAAGCTCTTTTAGAACTTTTTTATTTGCTTATTATTTTGTGACTCACCAACTTAAAGAACACAACAAATTGTGACTTTCATCTAAAAGAGGATTTCCTTTTAATTTAATGAAGCTTGTTTCAGGAATCCTCACTGCCCAGGCCTCTTTCAAGGTGCTGGGAAGGGTCCTAGCAATGTGTTCACATGATGTTTCACTCAAGTTTGCAAAGTCATTTGTTCAAATTATTTACGACCACAGTCTCTTTTCACTTATTTTTGCCACACTTTTGGGTGGCAGGATGACTTTGGAACAGATGGGCATTTTGGCCAACCTGGTATTATTTTTTCAGATTCCACATATAAGGGATATCATATGAGGCCTGTCTTTGTTTCCATCTCTTTAAATGCCAGAACAACAGGACTGGCATCCACAAGCATTTTCCCTGGTGGCTCAAATGGTAAAGATTCCACCTGCAATGCAGGACACCTGGGTTTGGGCCCTGGGTTGGGAAGATCCCCTGGAGGAGGGCAACCCACTCCAGTATTATTGTCTGGAGAATCCATGGACAGAGGAGGCTGGTGGGCTACAGTCCATGGGGTCACAAAGAGTCAGACCCGACTGAGAGGCTAAGCACAAGTACACAGTATAAAGAATATCTAACCATAAACGTCTTCTCTAAGGAACTGCTTCTATTCAGTCTCTGTGCGTTAGATAGCATTGGCATAAATACTTGAGATAAATACTCCTAGACCCAACCCTAGACTCCTACACAAAGCACAAGGCAGTTGTTATACTGTTAACTCCTTCAGCATTCTGTGTCTGTCTGAGACTGCAGGACTTTGCCTTGGGATCCGTGGATCTATAGTCCTATAGTGAAAATGTATGCTGCTTTGGCTAGCCAGGAGGCTAGCCAGGCACTCCAAACAGTGCCTCAGTTTTCTTTTGGAAATGGACTTTTCTGTGGCTCTGTAATAAAGAATCCGCCTGCCAATGTAGGACACACAGGAGGCATGGGTTCGACCTCTGGGTCGGGAAGTTCCCCTGGAGTAAGAAATGGCAACCCACTCCAGTATTCTTGCCTGGGAAATCCCATGGACAGAGGATCCTGGCAGGCTACAGTCTATAGGGTTGCAAAGAGTTGGACACGACTGAGTGACTGGGTGTGTACACATGCTGTAATGTATGTTCCTATTAGGAGAAAATGGTTGTAGATTTTTAAACCCCAGGGCTGGAGTTCTAGATAAGTTAAAATATGGGAACTGTGGTTCCTATTCCCTGATTTTTGTCCTTCTGTAATTTTCTTGGTTTCCATCTGTTTCTAAGTCTAGTCCCTAATCACCTATCATTTCTGAGAGGCCCCACCTCATGCACATACTCACAGAAATACCTGTCCAAATAAATGTTTTACTCAAGTATCTAGATTTATCTTGCCTCTAAATCTTGGTAGATTAATCTTGCTTATAACCAAGAATCTTAATTATATTGATGCCATGATTCTGAATCTTATATATATATTTTTTAAAAAGCAAATAAGCAAAACCCAAATGAGTGGGTACATGTTGGTCCCAGGCCTCCGACACTGAACATTTGCAATTATTTTTGTGCAGGAAGAGCAGTGTGATGAATGTTGTCATGTAGAAAGGAAGCTTGGTCTAGTCGCTTTCGATAAATTCATGTTATTTTCTTCTAGACTCTCATCTTTTCAAAGATGTTTTAGTGTGCTATCTTCATTTACACACACTTGAAACTTTTAAGTTTATGTGGGAGTCAGGTCATTCATGATGAGAGCAGATAAGAATGCATCTTACTTCTCTTTGTGAGTTGAGATTTTTGAGAGCCTGCCTGACAATTTTTTTTTTTTTTGCCTTAAATAAAAAATCTACTTATGCCCAAGAACTTTCTGTTTTATCTTTCAAGTGCTTTTGAAAATAGTTTAAGACTTAGGTGTTTAAAACTGAAATTTTTATGCAAAGATTTTATTGACTTTTGAATCCAGACAAGTAAGCACCATATAAATCTCTTCCTAATAACATCAGAGAGTTGCTTAAGTGGGGTAGAATCATTTTGGAAGAATAAAATTATGATTTTTTCTTCTGTGAAATAGTAATACTAGGGAGCTATGTGGTTCAAAATTGTATGTATTCTTATCAGGGTTTTATTTTAAAAGCTGACAAAATAAAAATTATTTATGATGACACACCAGTATACGTCTCTATGTCAGAGCCCTTTGTTTTGCAAGTAACATAAAAGTTAACTAACCTAAATGAGAAGAAAGAATTCACTGGCATGTATAACTGAGATGTTGCACACGGGTCAGGCTTCAGTCACAGTTTGATTCTTGTGTGCTCAGCCCCTCAGTCGTGTCCAACTCTTTGCAACCCATGGACTGTAGCCAGGCTTCTTTGTCCGTGGGATTTCCCAAGCAAGAATATTGGAGTGGGTTGCCATTTCCTACTCTGGGGGATTTTTCCAACTCAGGGATTGAACTTGATTCTTTTGCCATCTCCTGCATTGGTAGGCGGGTTCTTTACCACCTGGGAAGCCCTGTTTGATTCTTGGGAGTATAAGGTAACTGGGGGTCTGACTCTGCGTTTTCAGATGTGTCTTAGTTTTTCCCTCCTTTCCTGGTGTTTTCTTCAGAACAGCTCCCCTTGTGGTAGAAAAAGAGTGGGCTACAGCAGTCCGTGGCCTGAGATCCGCTCTCCACATCATCTGAAGGAAGGTATCATGCCTTTGTCTCACAATTCCAAGAAGACCTGGGATTTTCCCACTCAATTGGATTGGGTCACATGTCCACAAAAACCAATCACTGAGTTATGGAGCATGCTGACTGACTTCTCCCGGACATGTGTCCCATCCCAGTGCAATGGGCTTGGTTTCTCCAAAGTCACATGAATCCCCAAAAGCAGTTATTGGGAAAGACGTGAGGGGGAAACAGACAAACCGCAGGCAACCAGCAAGTGTCCAGTCATTCGCCCTCATCTTGCCATCGCAGATGAGGAGCAAGAACTGCATGTCGACGTGTGCTGCAAGGCTCACCACACCATCCATCGCTTTATGCCCAAGCATCCAGTTCCCCTCCGTACTCTCCTCACACCCTGGACTAAGCTGTTAAGACATGTAGGCTCCACACAGAGCTTCTCCATGGGCTTCCTGGAAACTCTGGGAAGCCGTGTGGTCTTTGTCCAGCTTTTGTCTGGGAATTATGGCAGAAAATGAAGAATTAAAGAGCCTCTTGATGAAAGTGAAAGAGGAGAGTGAAAAAGATGGCTTAAAACTCAACATTCAGAAAACTAAGGTCATGGCATCTGGTCCCATCACTTCATGAGAAATAGATGGGGAAACAGTGGAAACAGTGTCAGACTTTATTTTTTTGGGCTCCAAAATCACTGCAGATGCTGATTGCAGCCATGAAATTAAAAGACGCTTACTCCTTGGAAGGAAAGTTATGACCAACCTAGACAGCATATTAAAAAGCAGAGACATTACTTTGCCAACAAAGGTCCGTCTAGTCAAGGCTATGGTTTTTCCAGTGGTCATGTATGGATGTGAGAGTTGAACTATGAAGAAGGCTGATCGCTGAAGAATTGATGCTTTTGAACTGTGGTGCTGGAGAAGGCTCTTGAGAGTCCCTTGGACTGCAAGGAGATCCAACCAGTCCATTCTAAAGGAGATCAATCCTGGGTGTTCGTTGGAAGGACTGATGTTGAGGCTGAAACTCCAATACTTTGGCCACCTGATGCGAAGAGCTGACTCATTGGAAAAGACCCTGATGGTGAGAAAGATTGAGGGCAGGAGGAGAAGGGGATGACAGAGGATGAGATGGTTGGATGGCATCATCGACTCAATGGACATGGGTTTGGGTGGACTCTAGGAGTTGGTGATGGACAGGGAGGCCTGGCGTGCTGTGATTCATGGGGTCGCAAAGAGTCGGACACAACTGAGTGACTGAACTGAACTGAACTGTCTGGGAATGAAGAAGTTAATTTATTTTTCATGTGAATATTTCTGAGTTTCAGTCTGTTCACTTGTGAAACGAGATTAAGAATACATAACCTACCCATCTTAAGTGATTATCATGTACATTGCTATTGTTGCTGTTTAGTCCCTAAGTCATGTCAGACTCTTTTGGGGCCCCATGAACCGGCAGGTGGGGCAGGAGATGACTCTGGTCTGGTAGGAGGTTTCCATGGAGGTGGGGCAGGGGGTGCATTCCATCTTGGTCTCCATCAGTTGACCACAGTGAGGACAACTGTGTCTTCTAGTAATAACATATGGACTCTGATTTTGAATTCATTTTTAAATGAGAAAAGAGAGGATTTATTTGACATCGCTCTTCCTATGACTCTGTCCGTTAGCTTTATTTATTTAAGGAGCCCACCCACAAAGAATGCATTTCCTGCCATTCTGTTGCAATCATTCTTGGGAGGAGACTGCCAGCATGAAGGGAGGTTTTCAACTACCCTCATCGGGACTGGAAGAGGAATGTACATTCAGAAATTGCCTCTTCCGTGCCAGGCAGAGTGCCAGGGTTTGCATGGAGACTACTGAACCTGATGCTCACAACTCTCTTGTGAGGTAGCTCAGTAACCTTGACCCCTGCTTTACAGAAGTTCAGAGAGGCTAAGTCACAACGCAAGGATATGGAGCTAATAAGTGGAAGCATAGGAATTTATACCCAAATCTGCCTGACTCAAAGAACATGCTGTTAGAACATACTGTTAGATTAGAAAAGAACAGATACTTAAAGGTCAGTCACTTAGTCGTGTCTGACTCTTTGGAACCCCAAGGACTGCAGCATGCCAGGCTTCCCTGTCCTTCATTATCTCCTGGTGTTTGCTCAAACTCATATCCATTGAGTCGGTGATGCCGTCCAACCATTTCATCCTCCGTCGCCCCCTTCTCCTGCCTTCAATCCTTCCCAAAGTCAGGGTCTTTTCCAATGAGTCAGCTCTTCACGTCAGGTGGCCAAAGTACTGGAGCTTCAAGTTCAGCATCAGTCCTTCCAATGAATATTCAGGGTTGATTTCCTTTAGGGTTGACTAGTTGGATCCCCTTGGTGTTCAAGGGACTCTCAAGAGTCTTTTCCAGCAACACAGTTCGAAAGCATCAATTCTGTAGCACTCAGCCTTCTTTATGGCCCAACTCTGACATCCATACATGATTACTGGAAAAACCATAGCTTTGACTATACGTACCTTTGCATATGATAGTGTATATATGTTAATCTTAATCTCCCAGCTTGTCGCACCCTACCCTCCCCATCCTGTGCCCACATGTCCATTCTTTATACCTGTGTCTCTATTTCTGCCCTGGAAATAGGTTCATCTGTACAATTTTTCTAGCTTCTGCATATGCATTAATACGTAATACTTGTTTTTCTCTTTCTGACTTACATGCAGCAGGAAATGGGATTATTAACCCTTTATCTATAATGAGTAACTGGTTTATTAAGAAAAAAAGAGCTGGGTTATAAAAGTAAAACTCTCATTTATCAATTATTGCTCCAAACGTGCTCTGTTGAACCCTGCCTCTCCTACTTATTCAGTGAGCCAATCTTAAAATCATGGTTAGAATCCTTAAGTTTTCAGTTTTACTTGGCAATTAAATCAGTCACTTAGAGTTCTTAAAAATTCAGAGTCTCATAAACATTTTACAGCTCTTTTCTCCATTCTGCCCTGCCCTCCATTACATGGAGTGGAAGGGTTTCAGTCTGGCCCTCTCAAGACTCTCCCGTGTGTATGTCACAGAGGTTGGTTTAGGGAGAAGCGGTGCATGCGAGAGGGATCTTCATGGACTGCCTAGGGTGACGTCCCATTTCTTTGGATGGTCACACTGACTTGTACATAGTTTGTGACAGGGATGGATGGAGTGTCTCTAACGAGCCTCACTGATAAGAGTCGCATTCCTAGCAGACCCCTAGGCATGAAACATGTGAGACGTGACCTGATCTCCTGACCCACTCCCACTGCAGCTTCGCCCTAATTCCCCCGAAGCATGTATGGCACTTCCCAGTCTCCTCTGTCATCCATCGCCAACCCGAGACCCACAGGCATGCTCAGGATCCGTTTCAAGAACTGGAAACTCAGGGGTGGCCGAGGGGAAAGAGAAGGAAGGTAGTTGGGGACCCAGCTCTGCCAGTAAAACCACCATGTTATCTCTCTTCCCTATGTTCTCCTTCTCCTCCACAAGGAAAGAAGTGTCAGACTTCCATTCCTGTAGGCACGTCTTTACAGAGCTATTTCCTTGGAACATTCCTTCCTCAGATCCAGGGAAGCAAAGTACCTCTTGCCCCATCCCTTCCAACCTCTGCTGTCCTGGCAAGGTGATCATTCTCCCTTCCTGTCACCTTGTTAACTGGGTGTAGGGCTTGGTGGTAGGAAGAGTATAGAGTGAGTTCTGTGGAGCCAACCCATCCCAGTAGAACTTTAGATGGGGATAGCTGGCCCCGCAGCTGACAGCTTTATGACAGATGAATGTAGGGCTACATGTACCCACCTTTATTCTCAAGTGTGGGGCAGGAAGGCAACATACTGTTCTGCACTAACCTCCTCAAGTCCAAATGTACTAGAAAAATCAGTACCAAGGTGTCAGGTTGCTGTAAAGTCTCCTACCTCCAGTGAGGGTTTTTCTTTCAGGCAAGCCTAGACCCATCATTAGCGAGATTTATGACATGTGGGAAAAGATTTTAATATCTTCTCCATATGGGGAATACAGAGTTTAAACTCACCAGAGCTCAAGGGAGCAAAATGGACTCACGAAGGCTGAGACTTGGGTGAGAATTTCTATTGTTGTTTAGTCACCAGATCATGTCTGACTCTTTTGCAACCTTGTAGAATGTAGTCCGCCAGGCTTTGCTGTCCATGGGATTTCCCAGGCAAGAATACTGGAGTAGGGTTGCCTTTTCCTTCTCCAGGGGATCCTCCTGATGCAGGAAGCAAACCCACATGTCCTGCATTGGCAGGCAGATTCTTTACCACTGAGCCACCAGGGAAGCCCCGAGATTTTTTTGTGAGTCTCTATTATTATGCCATTTAGTTTAGAAAAAAATCATATTACAAAGTCTTCAGTCCTCATTTTTAGTCACTGACTTAAAAAGTACCCTCCTTTTTATTCAGTTTCATTAGCTTTCTATTCCTTGCAACGGAGAAAATTGAATTTAATAAGATTTAATTCTTTATTTCTGAAGCACCTCTTTGGTTCACTCACTTTTGAAAATTGATCAGTAACAATCACTTTAAATAAATCACTGAGACTTCCCTCATTCTTTCCTTTTAACACAGCAAGTTCAAGAACATTAATTTCTCTTTGCTTATCCTTTTAGTCAAGTGGGAAATTTTATTTTTTCTAAGCATCCTTGCTATTTGCAGTCGTACAGCATTCAGACACTTGTCCTGAGAGGTTTAATTGAGTGCCTAATGAAATCAGTACAAAGGATATCTTCAAAACTTTATACAAGTTCCCCTGCTGTCTGAAACTAGAGGCTTACTAGGAAACCCTTCGTAAGGTAAAATGCTGTAAAGTGAAGAAGCTATCACCTTAGGACACATCTTGCTAATGGATGCTCAAGATAAATCAAGATAAAGCACAGATGCTCACAGACATGGTTCAAGGCTCTGGCAGCTAGATGCCGAGAGGCTCAGTATGGTCCCCAGGAAGGAGTCTGGCAGAGCCATGCTCACTGCTCCGGGCACCCACTGCCTCTGCAATAGCTCTTGTTCTTGTGCTCAGTCACTCAGCCATGTCTGACTCTTTGCAACCCCAGGGACTGTAGCCCACCATGCTGCTCTGTCCATGGGATACTCCAGGCAAGAGTACTGGAGTAGGTTGCCATTTCCTTCTCCAGGGGATCTCCCCAACCCAGGGATCAAACCCATGTCTCTTATGTCTCCTACATTGGCAGGTGGGTTCTTCACCACTAAACCACCTGGGAAGACTCTGCAAAAGCTCAGCTCACTGCCAAACAAAGGCTGAATACTTCCTCTTCAGATATCTTTTGGCTCACAAAAACAGGTACTAATGTAGGTCTTTCATGAAATCAAAATGGCATAAAATGAACCTTTGAAAAGTGGGGGACTCCTGTATTTGAAGAGGTAAGCTTCTCTACCTGGTGAGGTGAGGGGGAAATGACTTATCCCAACACTGTGACTGCTAAGTCTTTAGGATAACCTGTTCTCATGCTTGGCTGCTCACTTAAACCAGGTGCTTCTTGTCCGTATTATAATCCCTTCGCCTCTTGTTTCCTTTCTCCAGAACTCTGCTCAGGAACCTACCCCATATCCATAGCCACACTATTCTAAGAATTCATTACATTTAAAAAAAAAAAAGAAGAACATTGGTGGTTGTGGAAGACTTAGTGTTGAACCACTCAGCTCTCCTTTCAAGAGACAGTTTGCCTTAAAGAAGCCACTTAGCCAGCTGCCTCCAGTAGTCACCAGTTCAAATTTGCTTTGGGGTATGACCCTTTCAACCTGGGTCACCCAGTGCCTTCTTTGGCTAGCGTGCCTGGACACTCCTCACAGACAACATTTTGCTGGGTTTTCCTATCTCCTCACATTTTTACCTGAAAATGGATGTGGTCTCTTGTATCCTCAAGCCCCTTAAGCCCTTTTTGGGGTGGTTCTGCTTCCACGTGGATCTACCCAAGAAGGAAGCTGCAGGGTATCTTTCTCTGAGGTATCAAGTAAGCACCTCGCCGATCATTAAGCAGTCTACACTTTGTTCATCTAATTCTAATTCACCAGTCTGGATTATCCTTTTCAAACCAGTGGGGGAGCTGTGATCTTTTTTTTTTTTTAATCTTTCTTTCAAATATTTCATCTGTGCCCCTAAGCTTCCAGCTTCCCCTAAAGGCTTAGGCTTTTGAAAATAGAAAAGCCAAAAGATAGCAGACTTTCCAATTGTTGTTCTGTGTATCCTTCTCCTGGGGCAACAAGCACAATAGCAACCATCTGCTTTAAAAGGAAAAGAAAAAGGGAGAAATGCCAAATGGGGGGAAGAACTGTATTATTCTGCCACTTCAGCATATGGCTAGACAGTAAATTAAAGTTTGAGCATGGAGAGGAACATTAGAGTTTTTCCAATTCAACTTCCTTTCCTGTCTTCTCTATTATATGCTCCTGACAGGTGGTCAGGCAGACTCCATAATTCTAGTGACAGAGAATTCAGTTCCTCTTGACAGTGCATCCCAGAATTGCCGGACTTCGTAGAAAAGTCACACTTATACTGAGTTGGCATCTGTTTTCACTCGGCAGCATCAGAGAATGTCCGTCATTGTCCAAGTAATAGTGACCTTGGACCCAAACAGACAGAGGTGGTTCAGATAATCTCTGTGAACTTCCATTTCTTCATCTTTAGAAGGGAGCTGATAATATGAATCTTTCAGAATCATCAGGAAGATTAAAGGAGATAAATAGGCATAATTACCTAGTAGAGTGTTTGTCATGGTAGATGCTTACTGAATATTATTTCCACCCAATAACAGTCAAAACTCATTCACTGGTCCAACATTGATTTAACAAATTTATCTTATTCCAAACCATGAACTAGAGACTTCCCTGATAGCTCAGTTGGTAAAGAATCTGCCTGCAGTGCAGGAGACCCTGGTTTGATTCCTGGGTTGGGAAGATCCGCTGGAGAAGTGATAGGCTACCCACTCCAGTATTCTTGGGCTTCCCTGGTGGCTCAGCTGGTAAAGAATCCGCCTGCAATGTGGGAGACCTGGGTTCGATCCCTGGGTTGGGAAGATCCCCTGGAGAGAGGAAAGGCTACCCGCTCCAGTATTCTGGCCTGGAGACTTCCATGAACTGTATAGTCCATGGGGTCGAAAAGAGTCAGACGTGACTGAGCGACTTTCACTTTCATCTTATTCCAAACGATCTACTAGAGACATTGGTAATATAGCAGAGAATTAAAAAATAAATAAAAAGAGTGGATACCTTGTCTTAAGGAGATATAATGTACCCAAAATAAACCTCAAATTACCAATGTTAGAAGTGCTATGAAAGAAAACACCAGGCTACACAGAGAGCACAGAAAAGGAATCATATAGAGAAAGTTCACTTTCTGTTGTGCACACACACCCACATACACACACAAAGCTTAATGTATTATCTTTCTCCTCCAAGTTTTCTTATCTCAAGAATAAATATTTCCACGCTGTCACCCATTTTTCAGATAGCGTGGTTATGAGATGGCTTGGTTTTTCCTGTTAAGATGTGGAACACTATAAGATCCTTAACTTGAAACCTAATCATAAAGAATTTGTATTATTTAAAATTCCTTTTCATGTTTTTAAGTCCCTTTAAACATGTCAAGTAACAACTGCAACATGCAATTCTTTTTCGATTTTGCACATTCTGTTATCAGTTTTCTGGCATCTGGTTACCTGGTCTTCACATTGAGAAACAAACAAAAGCAAAAAATAGGAAAACAGATACGAGGAGGTGACGAGGAATAGAGAGCAGAGACGTCTCCTTGGCCTTGTTCCCCTTGGGGTCCCTCTGGCCACTGTAAGCACTTCCTCCGTAGTGGCTGACCAGACGAGGGCACCAACTACAAGCCTCCCCCAGCAGGGCTCCTGCGCCAAGTGGTCCCCTCCTGACCTCACACATCCACCAGCAGCTACAGTGAGGAGGGGCAGAGTTTGACAAGGCAAGCTTGTCCCTGAAAGAGAGGAGAAATGTCACCCTCCCTCCATGAGTAGTTTGGCTCTTCTCACTGTCTCCCTTGAAAGCCTCCTTCTCTGAAGAACAAGCTGTTATGCCGAGGCAGATTTACAGTCTGGGACATTTTCCAAACTTCACTGAAAAGCACAATGTATTCGGCCACCACACCTCCACAGAGGCATCCTTCTCTGTCTCGGGCCACCAGACTGATAGCACTGGACAGTTGTCTAGCAGCCAGATGGAGAGGAGCCCAGACTTGGGACAGGGGTGCCCGCAGCCAGTCCCTTTCTCCATTTGAAGCACCAAGAAGGTTTTCCCTGACAGCTGCATACATTTCACAGGAGCCAAACGTTCCACTGATAGAGCAGCTGCTTGGATTTGTCTTAAGTAAACTGCATTCTGAAAGGTGCAAAGTCCTGAGCATCAGAGCACAGAGGGAAGGTGACACCATCTTTGCTAATGGAGCCACCCATTTCTGTTGTGTTCCCTGATGCTTGGGACCGTATAATAACTGAAACCAGGGACTAAATTATGAAGATAAGCTGTGTCCGCCACTCTCATGCAGGAGGGTCTCAGACACACAGCCCCTGCCATCTTATCACAGAGGATCAAGTCATCCAACCCCCAGAGGCCTTGAAAACCTTCCCAAAGTCTAAGTGTCTTAGACTTCCATGGCTTCGAGTAGGTAGTTTGATGTTTGCTTTATTTTCATAAGAAGCGCTTGAAGCTAAGTAGGTTCTCTACCTGGTCTTACACACCATCCCTTCCTTCAGGGAAGTGTTTTCAGCAGGGAGGCAGGTGATACGGTAAAGAGACTGACTCAAGTGCATCTTGGAGGGTCTTCAGTGCTTGGCTAGGGAATGTAACAGGGTGAGGTATGCTCATCCCATTGTCTCTGTTCCACGTGCAGGAAGACAAGCTGAGCTGGGAGTGGGGGCTGATGCAGTGGTGGGGGCTCTCACCATGGGGGTGAGGGGAGTGAAAGGAAACAAAGGGCTCTTGAATGTCTTCATGGTGATTTCCAAATGTCCCCAGATCTCAAAACTTTTAAAAGTTTAAATGTAAGTTTATGATTTTGTTGTTGGTTTGTTTGGGAGTTTTATCCAAAGAATAAAAAAAAATGGTGTATTTAAAAATGTTAAATTCTTAACAAGTCCATCAGACCCTGTGTGTTCTGGGTTTTGTGGTGGCACTAGTGGTGAAGAACCCTCCTGCCAATGCAGGAAACATAAGAGATGTGGGCTTGATCCCTGGGTCGGGAAGATCCCCCAGAGGAGGGCATGGCAACCCATTCCGGTGTTCTTGACCAGAGAATTCCATGGACAGAGGAGCCTGGCGGGCTTACAGCCCATGGGATCACAAAGAGTGGGACACAACTGCAGCGACTTAGCCTGCACACAGTGCTTCATTTTAGGCCACTTGCCTTGAGTGAAGGAGAGAGACCACAGTTGACCCTTGAACAAGGTGGGAGCTGGGGGCACTGACTCCAATGCAGATGAAAATCTACCCTTAAAACTTTTAACTCCCCCAAACTTAACTACTAATAAATAGCCTACTGCTGGCCCAGAAGTCAAGCATGAATAGTTGATTAACACTATTAATTTTGTAGTTGTGTTCATACTGTCCCTTTACTATAAAGCAAGCTAGAGAAAAGAAAATTTTGAGGAAAATCATAAGGAAGAAAAAATACATTACAGTACTGTACCATATGTATACACAGATAATATTAATTAGAGATGAATCGTCTATCGGTACCTACATAAAATTGTCTTATATGACACAATACACTGTAGATGTTATACACATTGCTAACACTAGGCATCAGAAATAAAAAGATAATGTGAGAAAGAAATTCATATTTATTTACAGGTGTGGAAATTCATGTGTTGATATGAAGAATGTACCTTGTGCATGCCATCTGGGGAAGGTTCAGTGATACTTGAACAAAAAATAAGAGCAAAGCTTTAAGAAAATAAGCATGCAAACAGCATGGAGAATGAATTAGAGAGGAAGCCATATGCAAGGGACCAGTGAGGAGGGCACTGAGATGATCCAGGCTGATGAGAAATGAGGTAAAGTGGGAAATGGTCAGAGGATCCAGAGCAATGTTGTTGTTCAGTCACTCAGTTGTGTCCAGCTCTTTGTGACCCCATGGACAGCAGCACGCCAGGCTTCCTTGTCCTTCATCCTTCATTTCCCTGTCCTTATCTCCCAGAGTTCACACAAACTCATGTCCATTGATCTGACGCTGCCACGTAACCATCTTATCCTCTGGGGAATTCCATGGCAGACCAGTGGTTAAGAGGCTACCTTCTAATGCAAGGGGCGCAGGTTCAATCCCTGGTCAGGGAACTAAGATCCCACATTCCTTGCGGTAAGGCAAAAAAAAAAAAACCCAGAATATTGGGCATTTCTGAAAATGGAGTCCACAGTACCCAGGGAGGACTTGGAAGGGCAGAAGAAATAATTGACAATAAAGACGCAACTGAGCCTGGAGCTAAGAGCGGGTGGATTTTAATAACGATCCTTGGGAAAGAAGGAGGGAAGCTGAACTCTCAGATATGGTCAACATGGACTCCATGCTATGCGTGATGTTAGCTATTGCTGCCACCTTAAGAAAAATGGTTCCAAATGAAAGGAATATTTTTAAAATTGGGAAACTTGAACTATTGTGTTTTAAATTTTCATGGCCATCAAGTAAAATTTCAGTCAATTAAATATCTCATTTTCTTCATGATAACACCTGAAGTGTATTTTTTAAGGAAGTCCGTGTTAGCTGTATTGAACTGTTTTGTTAAACTTCTTTTAAATTACTGCCAGGATTTCTTCCTTAAAGGTCACTCATTGTAATAGAGTGAGAACGAATCTAATCTGGATTAAAAGCTTTTGGTGAATTCAGTGTTTTTTTTCCCCCTGACTCAGAATTAATGACTAATGCTCCCTGAAGATTTCATATCTATGGGCAACATACACCATCTTGCTGAGTTAAAATCCTAGTAAGGGATTGGATTAATTCTCTATTTCTAATGAGAAGAGAAGAATACCAACAAAGATTTTAATTATATCTCAGACTTGTACAGCTCATTTCTTCCTAGGAGCTAAAGGAAGTTCTGCATCTGGTACTTAATTTGTACATAGAAAGAAGTGATCTGACAAAGGCTACATGGTATGCCAGAGTGATTAGAATCCTGGTATTAGAAAAACAGGAGTTTTGATTCTACATTTAGTATATTTTGCTTAAAGTTCCCATTTTCAAAGAGAGAGAGAGAAAAAGTTGTAATTTATAGAATGAAGAAGTCTTATTTGCCATAAGGAAACCATTTCTGAATGGGACATCTGTGAAGCTTTGGTATATGGCTTATAAGGCACTGTGAAATTTCTTTTGCTAGAAGTATTCTAAGGTAAAACAGATTCATACATTTCTGAAATCATTTACTGGGATACAATCTGATTGAGGCAAGGGAGAATACATTATTTCCCAACACTTGCTCCAGTCATATAGTTCAATGATTTCTCTGTGATAGGCTCTGTTACATTTTTTTTCTAGTAAAAAATTTTAAAAGTATACAATAAATGCAAAATAGTACTGTTAAATTGCTTCGTTTTTACTTTACTGGGGAATAAACGGAAGAGACTTGATCTGAATCTCTTCATGCTTATCTCTCTGTAGTCTATGATCAAAGCTGTAGCCAGAGTGATCCTTGTAAGACTTTGTTAGAACATGGCAGTCCTCTGCTCAGGACTCTGAAAGTGTTAGTCGCTCAGTCATATCCAACTCTTTGCGACCCCGTGGACTTAGCCTGCCAGGCTGCTCTGTCCATGGGATTCTCCTGAGTGACACAAGAACACTGACTGAGTTGCCATTCCCTTCTCCAGGGGATCTTCTGAACCCAGGGGTCAGACCCAGGTCTTCTGCATTACTGACAATTTTTTGCCATCTGTGCCACCGTGGCTCCTTATTCCACTTGGATTAAGAACCAGGTCCATACAGCAACCTACAAGGTCCTGAATGATTTTAGAAACATCCCTCCTAATCTCTTCATCCTCTGTCCTACCACTTGCTCACTGTTCCAGCCTCACCAGCCTCTTTGTCTTCTCCATGCTGAGAACCTGCCTGCCTCAGGGCCTTTGCACATGTGGTTTCTTCTGCTCTTTTCTTCCAAGAGTTATTCTCATGTCTCTCTGCTTCCCCTTCCTAAGACCATCTCAGATACCTCTTTCTTAATGGGAATATCCTCATCACCCCTATATAAAGTTGCAAACTTCCTCCACCCCCAATAAACTCTTTTTTTCTCTCTTTTTTGTATATCATTTTTCACTTTCTAACACACTTAATAATTTGCTTATTTACTATGTTTTTGTTGTTGTAGTTTCAATCCAACAACATCTCCTCCGAACTTCTAGCACCTCAAAATGCTAGAAGAGATTTAGGGCAGAGATCTTTGTCCATTTTTTTTTTCATTAATTCATCTCAAACTTTCAAATACTGTAGTAAAATAATTTAACCATAAACTGGATCTAAAACAACACATTAAATCAGTGTAAACTGGGAAATGGAAAGAAGATGGAAAGGATGAGGTAAGAACAGTGGGAAAACAGCTCCCTTTTTCACAGATGGAGACAATAGTGTGATTTATGCCCATTGGATAAGTGTTAGTCGCTCAGTCATATCCAACTCTTTGCGACCCCGTGGACTTAGCCTGCCCGGCTCCTCTGTCCATGGGATTCTCCTGAGTGACGCAAGAATACTGAGTGGGTTGCCATTCCCTTCTCCAGGGGATCTTCTGAACCCAGGGGCCAGACCCTGGGTCTCAGCATTGGAGAAGGAAATGGCAACCCACTCCAGTAGTCTTGCCTGGAGAATCCCACGGACAAGGGAGCCTGGTGGGTTACAGTCCATGGGGTCACAAAGAGTCGGACACGACTAACACAGGCCCATTAGAAAGAAAAGAAAGTTAAGTGCTTTCTTAAATCTCATTTCTAAATATCAGAACCTTCAAATGTTTGTAGAGAAATTTCGTTTTCCACTCAGCTGCTTAGGATAAAGAACGAGCCCTTTCACAAATGTCCTAAGCTCATGCTGATGTATCATCTTACAGAGTGACGCCTGGAATTGAGTGCTGCCTATAGCACAGGGCAGAGCATTGCCGTCCTCTCACTTCTAGATGTTTTGCTATTACTAATTCAGCCTAGGATCAGTTTGCTTTTTTTGATGCTATATTAATGACTCATATGTGATTCCTATTGAATTGAATCCCTAAGTCTCTTAGGCTACATGGTCCCCACTGTGTACAGTCAGGTGTAGGACCTAATATTTTTCCAATCAAATACCAACTTGGTAGATTTCAGCCCATGGCTACATCGTGTGAAGACTGTTTTGATTCACCATATTTACTAATCTAAATTAATCTAATTAGTTCATCTAATACTAAGTTATCTTCAACTATAAATGGAGGAAAAGGAGGAGTATGTCGTTTACCTCTTTACTTAAGAAATGTAAGTAATTGGAAAAATGCTGAAAAGAACAGATGAAAAGATGAAACTCTGCAGCCCTTCCCCATAAACTTCCCCTGTGGTTAACATCAGTTTATTAATGAGCACCACTGAGGGACTGGAGGCTGGAGAAGACTCTCAAGAGTCCCTTGGACTGCAAGGAGATCAAACCAGTCAGTCCTAAAGAAAATCAACCCTGACTATTCATTGAAAGGATTGATGCTGAGGCTGAAGCTCCAGTATACTGAAGCTTTGGGCCCCCTGATGTGAAGAACCAACTCATTGGAAAAAACCCTGAGGCTGGGAAAGATTGAGGCCAGGAAGAGAAGCAGCGACAGAGAATGAGATGATTGTATAGTGTCTCTGACTCAATGGACATGAGTTTAAGCAAACTCTGGGAGATAGTGAAGGACAGGGAAGCCTGGCGCACTGCAGTTGAAGACTTAGGATCTGGTACGTTGGAGTCACAAAGAGCTGGACATGACTTAGCAACTAAACAACAATTGAGGGCCTATGATGTAAGTAGTTTCTAAGCCACTTATCTGTTGTTCGGATTTCTTTCTACCTAAAGAAGAAGAATATTGCCTAAGAATTTGCCAATTTAAGAACTAGTCCTGAATGATCATTTCTATGCATTCTTCATCTGGGAACCCAGTCAGAGAAACAAATCCAGATGTTCTTGTTATAAGACCCATACTAGATTCCTCGTGACCTTCCTCAGGATATTTATACACCATTTCTTAATAATTTATCCTCAAGTCATTTTCACAGTTTTGCTTCCTGCTTTTTGCAAATTATAAATTTGATACAGCCCCACAAGTTTTGTTGAAAAAAAAGGTCAAACAAGTTCAAGGAAATTAATGTGATTTGCTGCCTTCTTAAAAAGCACATTGCTGGATTTCTCTTATAATTCACTTTTAATTCTAAGTCAGTTACACTGAGAATCTATATTAAACCGTGAATGATGATCAGTTAAAGAGTCTTTCTTCGGCATTGCCCTTCAAAATGGAATTAGTGCTATTGAAATAAACTGTTTTTGATATGGTGGAGCCTCTGATGAAATGGTTGGTGCTGTAATTAATTGGGAAGCCTTTCATATGGAATTCATATCTGCTTCTCTTCCACCCACTTCCCTACTTTTGTTGGGGGAGAGAGGACGGGGAGGAGAAGGAGGAGTCTGTTAGTTGAACTTAACATCTTTACTTAACATTCTTTTTCCATGGTCTACTCATCCTTGTCTTGTCATTGGGTATTGATAAAGGGAGATCTTTAAGTTTGCTTGGCTATTATTAATACTCTTGGAATTATTATTAGTTAGTCAGTAACTGTGTGGTTTTTTTGTGGAAGCATACCTCAGAAAGGTAAATTTACAGGATTTTATGCTACTCAAAGTTATCCACTATGCCAAATGGGAAGATGGGTAATCTATGAATTATTACTCAATATCTTGACATTTTTAGAGCAGATTTTTTTCTACTTGGTTATTTAATCACTTGCTGGTGATTTAAAATTCGACATGAGTAGGTAGTTGAGGTCACTGCTCTGTGATGCTGAAGAGTCAACTGGAGAAAGTGTGGAAATGAGGGGAGGGAAGAAGAAATCTCTGAAGTAGTATCTTTGGTTGGGATTTACTTGATAATTCAGAGAAGGTGTACACGTCTGCCGCTTAAATGCCAGTGCTGGGAGTCAGGTTGTTACAACCTGCATTGCAATTTTCTGAGCTAAAAAATGGAGAAATGATATCTTCCAGAATTGCCTCAGGATAATTTCACTCAAATGTGGAAGTGTTTTATGAACTATGACATACTGTACAGACTCCCAGAAATATAATCTCTTTTCCTATTCACCCCCTAATTCAATCAGAATGGCCAATTTGGTAGACATGCATTATTTAAACCTTGGATCACCTATTAATCAGCACCTTTGGCAAAGAAGACAGAGATGCAAAAAATAACAAGTTCTGTCTAAAAGGCTCAGGTATGTGATCTGAAGTTCACATGTTTCCCCAGTGTTTCTTTTTCTAAAAAGAAACTTGTTTCACATTTTTAAAACAATGATCAGTTGACTGTTTTGTTGTCATTTTGTGTTTTGTTGATTGATTCATGAACAAACATAGTTTGGAGATGGTAGACTTTTTTGGTCACAGGCAAATTAGAAAAAAATAGCCAGTATCAGATCATATTTTCCGAACTGAAAATACTGTACTTTTATACCATTGTCTTCCATCTGTTTTCTTTATGGACTCTAACTGCTCCATGGTGCTTTCGGCCTGAAACAAATTAATTCTAAATATTATGTTTGCATTTTGATCCTTTCTCTTAGCTGTAAAATTATGCATAGCTAGCCTTTGTCCCTATGAACCCATCTGTGGTCGCTAAAAAGTAAATTATTTCGTTGAAGGTCAGCATTAAATCCAGCCAGATTTACCTTTTATTAATCCCTGTGTGTTGCTTAGGTTGTAAGCTTTTTATCACTGTACTGTAACCATTTTTGGGCCCCAGCATCTTTTCTCTCATTTTGATTCATCGTGCCACTCTAACGCTGTGGATGTGAAGATTTGGCCATCTGGGCGTTTTAAAACATGGCATCAGACCCAAGGGGTCACCATTCGGTGCTGTGTCTGATGTTCACTTCTTAACTATGCATAACCATTATTTGTCAAAAATGCCTAGCCTGGACCCAACAGTTTACTGTGGTCACGTATGCTTTAGTCATGCTTTCTAACTCTCAATTAGAAGAATCTCAGATTTAGTCATTACATGTTTTATAGGCTGTGGAAACATGGGGGTCCTTCAAATGCATGGACAACTGAGAAACATAGGGGGCAGTTCGATGCAGTCCAAGTGAGGCTCCTCACAGATCGGTGATTTTGTGTCCCTGCTGTGCTCAGACTGTGTGGAGATAGAAGTAAAATTCTATTTTCAGTATTGAGGAATTAAATGGGGGCACCAAACATGCAGAGTCCTGAGCATCAGTGTCCTGGGTGGGCAAGATGAGGTGAAAAATCACCTTGGCTTCTCAGATGACCTTTCTTCAAGATGAGTCTCTAGAGCCCCATTTCCATCCCTGGAAAATGGGCCAGACTGAGAAACAGACTGTACTTCCAAGATTTCTCTATTGAGATGCTGCCCATTCTTCCAAATCCAAATACCACCTCCTCCAGGAAGGCTCCCAATGTGCGCCTGTTTGGAACTGACATTGCGGTTTCAAAGCATTAACTTACAGGGTGGAATGCAACAGCCTCCACTTGCTCCTGTATACACAGAGCTGCAGCCATTCACTGGTTCATCTTGTTCTTCAAATTCCACGTAAGCACCGCATAGGTGAATGGCAGCCACGTACTCTTGTGTGACCATTGCAGAGATTTCTCCTTTCTTCTCTGTTAGCTGGTTTGATTCTTTACATGCTTGTCTTTGTGTCTAGATGATAAACATCTTCAGGTCCACACCCTCTGGGACATCTCCACAATCCCTTTGCACTTCAAGTACTGCAGCTGAAGAATGTTGAATTAATTTTAGACTATCAATCCAATGATACAATCTTCAGTTCTGCCATGATTGCCTATGCTCATTTTGAATATGAATTTGAATATGTGTTATATTACATTTGACATAAAAATACAACTTCTAAACCAATACTACTGGTATCATTCCACTCCAAAATCACTCTGTTTAAGACAGAAAGCCATACAATTATAATTTTTTTAAAAAAATGGGGAGGGTGTCAAATTAATTGGGAATATATCTTAATGTGGGAATTGTGGACATTTTAGAAGCAAATGTTTGTTTCTTTTGATCTTGAAAGTTAGACTGTTTTGCAGATAGTGTGTATAGAAAGACTAAGTGCCTGTGAACAATCTGTTTTCTGATCAAACTAATAATTATTTTGCTTGTATTAGCAAGGATGAACATCAATGACTGAGGCAAACACAGTTTGGGGGATTTTCTAGATGGTTTATATGTTGCAATGTAGAATCAGGGATCAGCACTTTATTTTAAAGACTCTTTTAACTTGCCTCCTATGTTCTATCATTAGCCACAGATCCACTTTTGGAAAATTCTAGATGGTCCTATTTTAAATTTGTCTCTTAAATGGTTCTGTTGTTTTAGAATCCACTTAGCAACATTTTAGGTTTTGTTTCCAACAGTTTGTTCTGGGAAAGCTTAGCTGGTGGTTTCATTTTGATTCCTAAGTCAAATTTAACAACTATTAAGACCCCCGTGACATATTGATGTAAACTTCAATGAAACCATGTAGTAACAGAAGAATTAAAAATAAAAAAACCACAGGGAGTTAGGCTGCACTGAAACATGTTGTCAGCATTAATGATTGCTTCCATTTGCACCAATATTTCATTCTTTTCATTCCATAGGATCATGCGACTGAGCTCCATTAGGCTAATATATTCCAAAGGAGCTCATTATTTTCAGGGCTGGGGGGACAGGGGTATTGTTCCATGACAGAGCTACTAAATTTAATTTCCTCTACCTTGCAGGAAGTACATACATTCATTACTTTAATTTATTAAAAATGTATTACCTAAAACCACAGTTAACTAAGTCAATTTGCTTAATCTCATAATACCCACCACTTTGGTCATCTTTCACTAGGTATTCCCTGAAGCACGCTTTCATTTTCTTCAGTAGCATTTTCTAAGGTGGATTTTTAATATCAACACACCATTTCAGCAAGATAATCATTAAATAAAGGCATCTTCTATCACAAATGAGTAAGGTGAATTTTGTTTTGTTTGATCTGATTATTTTTTTATTCAGTGTTTACTTTATTATGACTATAAAAATGGTATCAGAAAAGAAAAAAAAAGGTATCTGCAGATAAGATGTGGTAAAAGTCAGATACTTTTCTGAACAACTGATTTAAACTTCTTTGGAGTTTCTCCGGAAGAGTTCTCTAACTTCATTGTCTAACATTTCTAAATGAGATTTTTATTTATATCATAATATTTTCAATTCCCCAAAGATTATTTTTTACAAAGTCTTCATAGTTATAATATTTTCTCTCTGCTTTCTGTGGAAAGAAATGATGATCTTTTCTCTGGAGAAAGAGAGCTATCTTTGCCAGATGTCTCTTTCTTCCAAATACTTTGTTGTGGTGTCTGTCCCCTGTCTTTGGAGAGGGATTGCTCAAAAACTCTTGACAAATTCCATGAGTCATCTTGGCCTTTCCTCCATATTAGGGTAGATCTGGCTTTGCTCTTCAGCTGTCAGGTATGCCAGAAAGAGACTCTCCTCACCTTCCTCCCAGAAGAATGAACCTGTCTTCATCCTTGCATGCCTATAAGCTTTTCTTTAAACTCTTAATGCTGAGCTTCTCAGGTGGCTCCCTGGTAAAGAATCTGCCTATCAAGTAGGAGACACAGGTTTGATCCCTAGGGTGGGAAGATCCCCTGAAGAAGGAAATGGCAATCCACTCCAGTATTCTTGCCTAGAGAATCCCATGGGCAGAGGAGCCTGGTGGGCTGCAGTCCATGGGGTCACAAAAAGTCAGACATAACTGAGCAACTAACACATACACAAACATATATATTTGTTCAAACCACCATCTTGACCAAGAATTCTCCTTTGTTTCTGAATAGTCTTAACTGCAAAAGTAGAGATTTATTAAATAAGTGTTGAGAACAGAAGATGAAAGGAAGGAATCAAGGAAGTTAAACAGGAGTTATCATAAAAGGAGTAGGTCAAGGCTGTATATTGTCACCCTGGTTGTTTAACTTATATGCAGAGTACATCATGAGAAACACTGGACTGGATGAAGCCCAAGCTGGAATCAAGATTGCTGGGAGAAATATCAATAACCTCAGGTATGCAGGTGACTCCCTTGTGGCAGAAAGTGAAGAAGAACTAAAGAGCCTCTTGATGAAAGTGAAAGAGGAGAGTGAAAAAGTTGACTTAAAGCTCAACATTCAGAAAACTAAGATCATGGCATCCGGTCCCATCACTTCATGGCAAATAGATGGAGAAACAGTGGAAACAGCGGCAGACTTTATTTTGTGGGGGGCTCTCAAAAATCACTGCAGATGGTGACTGCAGTCATGAAGTCCTTAGAAGAAAAGTTATGACCAACGTAGACAGCATGTTAAAAGCAGAGACATTACTTTGCCAACGAAGGTCCATCTTGTCAAGGCTATGGTTTTTCCAGTAGTCACGTATGGATGTGAGAGTTGGAATATAAAGAAATCTGAGCATTGAAGAGTTTATGCTTTTGAACTGTGGTGTTGCAGAAAACTCTTGAAAGTCCCTTGTACTGCCAGGAGATCAAACCAGTCAATCCTAAAGGAAATTGGTCCTGAATGTTCATTAGAAGGACTGATGTTGAAGCTGAAACTCCAATACTTTGGCCACCTGATGTGAAGAACTGACTCATTGGAAAAGACCCTGATGCTGGGAAAGATTGAGGGCAGGAGGAGAAGGGGACGACAGAGGATGAGATGGTTGGATGGCATCACCAACTCAATGGACATGAGGTTGAGTGAACTCCAGGAGTTGGTGATGGACAGAGAGGCCTGGCATGCTGCAGTTTGTGGGGTCTCAAAGAGTCGGACACGACTGAGCAACTGAACTGAACTGAACTGAAAGCTTTGTTTGGGAAAGGTCTCTGTTTGAATTCAGAGTTAAAGGGTTAGAAAATTCTGCTGAACATATCGTTTGGCTTGTCTGTTGCTGAGAACATTGATTTGGTCAAATGGAATGAAAATCCTTAAGAATTACTCATTTTTTCTTTGGCAGTACTTGGCACCATTTGGAATGACAAACACTGTTTCCATAGATGTTAATAACCCCAGTAGGTACATCACGTTTGGATGATGAATGTTTTACAAAGTTGCATAAAAATGACATTATGGACCAACCCCCCCCTCCTGTTTTTCTTTAAGGGGATTATTAAATAATATGCGACCGTCTGGAGATTTTTTCTTATATTGCTTTAATATTTTTCAATTAAATTATCACCCAGAGATCCTGGATTTAGTCTTTCATATTTCAAGGCACTGAGAGTTAAATTATGGTCTGGCTCAAGGGATTCTCAGAGCCCTTCGGGGCATCACCAGACCCGGTGATGAATGAGTTCTGGGAAACAGGCGGCTCTTCACTAACAAGGCATCTCATGCCCAATGTTTAGCGGGCCCTTTCTGGAAACTTATGACCTATATTTTGGGGAAATGTTCTTATATCATTTGTTGCTAATTTTCTTGCCTCCCTGTTGTACATCCTCCACGTACTAATGGGAACTTTTATCATTCAAACAATGAGTATTCTTGACCAATCTTCTAGCTTCTTGCCTTTTCTCTATTTTCCATTCATTTGTCTTTTTACTCTAACTTCAGGGTGTTTTCTTAAAACTTTATCTTCCAATCCATGTGCTGAATTTCCATGTGAGCTGTTATGGTACTAATTTCAAATGCTCTATTTTTAAACTTGAGTGTCCTGCATTAATAGCATCGATTTGGGGTTTGTACATGTTCCTAAGTGTTTTGTTTTAGATTTTTTTTTCTCCCTGCATAATCTGTTTTCTTGAAATGACTTAACTTTTTTCTGTTTGTTAGTTTGAATCTTTATCTTTGAGAGCTTTTCCTTAGATTTTCCTCATCTCGGGCTTTTTGTGCATAACAGTGAGAACTTTCACACCTGATTGGCCTAGCTGCCTACATCACAGGGTATCTCAGCTCTCAGTTACACTGGGAATTGCCCTATGTGGACCATTTCTTCAGGAATTCCAGGTGGCAGTGTATTTGTCTTTTCTGCTTTGAAATAGACCAATGCATGCTCCATTACTCAGTCATGTCCGACTCTGCAACCGCATGGTCTGTAGCCCACCAGGTTCCGCTTTCTGTGGGATTCTCCAGGGAAGAATACTGGAGTGGGTTGCCATTTCCTACTCCAAGGGATCTTCCGCTAGGAAGGGATCAAACTGCATCTCCTGCGACTCCTGCATTGGCAGGCCTATTCTTTAACAGCTGCACCACCTGGGAAGCTCAGAAATAGATCAAATTCCCCAGGAAAAAAAAAAAAAGCTTCCAGTTTCTATCTAGAGGGAAAGGATCTGGGAGTTAGTCTCTTGAGAACCAGTTAGGGTTAGGGACAGGGGCTGGGGGACTTTGCATTCCTTATTTGGCATGCATTTGACCATGATATCAGCTGTGTGTGTGTGAGTGCTTAGTCACTCACTCATGTCCAACTCTTGTGACCCCATAGACTGTAGCCTACCGGGCTCCTCTGTCCATGGGATTCTCCAGGCAAGAATTTTGGAATGGGTTGCCATTTCCTTCTCCAGGGGATCTTCCCAAGCCAGGGATTGAACCTAGGTCTCCTGCGTTGCAGTCAGACTCTTTACTGACTGAGCTACTGCTGCAGGTGGATTCTTTTCCACTCACATGAGAAGCCCCCTGCCATGCGTAGCATTTGACAGACTTAGAGCTTCTGTTACCCACTCCAGTGTGCTTGCCTGGAGAATCCCAGGGACGGGGGAGCCTGGTGGGCTGCCATCAGTGGGGTCGCACAGAGTCGGACACGACTGAAGTGACTTAGCAGCAGCAGCAGCAGCAGGAGAGCCTCTGTTTACCCTCTCTAGGGAATACATCTCCAGGCTCTGGGGGGAAGAGGGACACGCAACAGTGAGGGGCAGAAGACCTCAGAGTTCTAACTGCATCTCAGACAGATTCTACCCAGGCTGCCAATTTCAGAACCACCCTGTTTGCCTCCGCTCCAGAAGTCACCGATGCTGGATATGACTCTGCAAGTGTAACTCAGGTCTGTCTCTATCTTTTCCTACTGACGTTGGTTCCCGCTCATCTATTTCCTTCTACCTTTCAAAACTGTGTGATCTTTATCTACTCTCATGTCTTCTCCATCCTGTGGATTATGTTTTTGATATATATGCCTTTACTATAGTTTTTGTCAGTGTGTTTTCAGTATTACATCTCAATAAAAGCAAGATGGTACAGTTTTCATTTTGACTCGCTCGTAGTGTGTAACAGTGCTTACACATAATAGACACTGACTGCTATTTGTAGAATTCAATGGGTGAAAACATTAAATACATCTAAAACAGTACTACAGTGTTCATTTTCACATACTAGAGATTTATTGTATTTGATAAATTAATAAAATTAAATATCTCCTTTTTTCTCCAATAATGCAACATACAGATATAGCTCCCTAAGTAAAAATCTGCAATAGACAAAGTTAACAATACTTTGAATGCACATTTTACCAACTCCTGTGTTATCTGTTCAACAAATATTAATATCTTTGAGAAAGCACAATGTCACTAATAGTTTAGTTTAGTTGCTCAGTCGTGTCCGACTCTTTGCGACCCTGTGGACTGCAGGATGCCAGGTTTCCCTGTCCATCACCAACTCCCATAGCTTACTCGAACTCATGTCCATTGAATCCTTGATGTCATCAAACCACCTCTGCCATCCCCTTCTCCTGCCACCTTCAATCATTCCCAACATCAGGGTCTTTTCAAATGAGTCAGTTCTTCACATCAGGTGGCTGAAAGATTGGAGTTTCAGCCTCAGCATCAGTCCTTCCAGTGACCCAGGACTGATCTCCTTTAGGATGGACCGGTTGGATCTCCTTGCAGTCCAAGCAACTCTCAAGAGTCCCCACCACAGTTCAAAAGCATCAATTCTTCAGCACTCAGCTTTTTTTATAGTCCAACTCTCACATCTATACACTACTACTAGAAAAACCATAGCTTTGACTAGACTGAACTTTGTTGGCAAAGTAATGTCTCTGCTTTTTAATATGCTATCTAGATTGATCATAACATTACTTTCAAGGAGCAAGTGTCTTTTAATTTCATGGCTGCAGTCACCATCTGCAGTGATTTTGGAGTCCAAGAAAATAAAATCTGTCACTGTTTCCATTGTTTCCCCATCTATTTGCCATGAAGTGATGGGACCAGATGCCATGATCTTAGTTTTCTGAATGTTGAGCTTCAAGCCAACTTTTTCACTCTCCTCTTTCACTTTCATCAAGAGGCTTTTGAGTTCCTCTTCACTTTCTGCCATAAGGGTGGTATCATCTGCATATCTGAGGTTATTGATATTTCTCCTGGCAATCTCGATTCCAGCTTGTGCTTCTTCCAGCCCAGCATTCCTCATGATGTACTCTTCATGTAAGTTAAATAAACACGGTGACAATATACAGCCTTGACATACTCCTTTCCCTATTTGGAACCAGTCTGTTGTTCCATGTCAATTCTAACGGTTGCTTATTGACCTGCATACAGATTTCTCAGGAGGCAGGTAAGGTGGTCTGGTATTTCCATCTCTTTCAGAATTTTCCATAGTTTGTTGTGATCCACACAGTCAAAGGCTTTGGCATAGTCAATAAAGCAGAAGTAGATGTTTTTCTGGAACTCTCTTGCTTTTTCGATGATCCAGCAGATGTTGGCAATTTGATCTCTGGTTCCTCTGGCTTTTCTAAATCCGGCTTGAACATCTGGAATTTCATGGTTCATGTACTGTTGAAGCCTGGCTTGGAGAACTTTGAGCATTACTTTGCTAACGTGTAAGATGAGTGCAATTGTGCGGTAGTTTGAGCATTCTTTGGCATTGCCTTTCTTTGCAATTAGAATGAAAACTGACCTCTTCCAGTCCCATGGCCACTGCTGAGTTTTCCAAATTTGCCGGCATATTGAGTGTGTAATATTTTCACAGCATCATCTCTTAGGATTTGAAATAGCTCAACTGGAATTCCATCGCCTCCACTAGCTTCATTCATAGTGATGCTTCCTAAGGCCCACTTGACTTTGCATTCCAGGATGTCTGGCTGTAGGTGAGTGAGTGCACCATTGTGATTATCTGGGTTGTGAAGATCTTTTTGTACAGTTCTTCTGTGTATTCTTGCCACCTCTTCTTAATATCTTCTGCTTCTGTTAGGTCCATACACTTTCTGTCCTTTATTGTGCCCATTTTGCATGAAATGTTCCCTTGGTGTCTCTAATTTTCTTGAAGAGATCTCTAGTCTTTCCTATTCTGTTGTTTTCATATATTTGTTTGCATTGATCGCTGAGGAAGGCTTTCTTTTCTCTCCTTGCTATTCTTTGGAACTCTGTGTTCAAACAGATATATCTTTCCTTTTCTCCTTTGCCTTTTGCTTCTCTTCTTTTCTCAGCTATTTGTAAGGCCTGCTCAGACAACCATTGTGCCTTTTTGCATTTGTTTTTCTTGGGGATGGTCTTGATCACTGCTTTCTGTAATAAATAGTTACTGAGATTCACCAATAATTTCACTAATAATTACTGAGATTAATATTCACATTTGGTTACATAGCACATCTATTATGAATTGGATATTATTTAATTAGTAGGAATATCCTCTAAATGAAATTTCATAGGTTAAAATTTGTTAGCTTCCAAACCAAGAACAGATTGAAGTAAACAGTTTTACAGTTTATATGTGTCAGTAAATAAGATTTTGATACATAGAAGCTCTCATTCTATTACTAAATTTAATAATACAGATGGAGTTTTAGTTTATTGCTTCTATAGAAAGCTTAATCAGTTTCTGAGAGAGCCTGAAAGCTAATTGTAATGTATTTGGAATTTTTTAGGATCAGGTGGTTATTATAAATATTTATTTCAAAGCAGAATTATACTTAAGCCTCTAGATCTTGACAGATCACAGTTTCAATTTATCCAGATACTGTAATATTTCCTTAGGGATATAGTATTAGATATTTAACTCTTGTACTTGGGTGTTTGATCTATGCAAGTTTATGGATCAGCAAGCAATATAATTTGCCAGATATGTCCCCATTTTTTATTTTAGAAATAGATCAATTTTTCGTACCATAGTATGGCATTTCTTATGTAACAGTTTGCACAGACCATAATTGGTTTTCATTTATTAAAAACAAGTATGAAGTTTGTATTCAGACTGGTTTATTGAAGGAGTAACACTTTACTTAAATGATGACAGTATTATTTTTTAGTGTATATAATTTTTTTTAAGAAAAGCAAAATGCTAAGATAGCTTTAACTCAAAATAGAAAGGACTGCTTTTTCTTTAAAAGTCTTTCAGTTCAGTTCAGTTCAGTTGCTCAGTCATGTCCGACTCGTTGCAACCCCATGAATCATAGGACGCCAGGCCTCCCTGTCCATCACCAATTCCCAGAGTTCACTCAAATTCACGTCCATCGAGTCGCTGATGCCATCCAGCCATCTCATTCTCTGTCGTCCCCTTTTCCCCCTGCCCTCAATCCCTCCCACCATCAGAGTCTTTTCCAGTGAGTCAACTCTTCACATGAGGTGGCCAAATATTGGAGTTTCAGCTTTAGCATCAGTCATTCCAATGAACACCCAGGACTGATCTCCTTTAGAATGGACTGGTTAGATCTCCTTGCAGTCCAAGGGACTCTCAAGAGTCTTCTCCAACACCACAGTTCAAAGCAATTGTTTTATTTTCTCTGTCGTATGTATATTATTTTGATTAAGATAAAAAGTTAGCTGGAAAGAAAACCACTGAATTTCTGCTAAATATTGTATATGGGTTGTTTCATATAACATGACAACCATAGAAGGTTATTGTTACTCATATTTTACAAATTAGAGTCACTTCAGTCATGTCCGACTCTTTGTGACCCTATGGGCTGTAGCCCACCAGTCTCCTGTCCATGGGATTCTCCAGGCAAGGATACTGGAGTACGTTGTCATGCCCTTCTCCAGGGCATGTCCGTGACCTGGTGATGGAACCCATGACTTCTGCTTCTCCTGCATTCCAGGCAGGTTCTTCACCCACTGAGCCATGTGGGAGGTCTGTTTTGTGGTCTGTCAGTTAAAATACATAAAGTGCTAAGAATTATGGCTGGCACTCTGTAAGTGCTGTGTATGTGTTAGCTATCAGTTGTTGTTTTTCTGGTTATGCTGTTGTGACAGTGTCCAGAAAAAGCAATTATGGTGCTCTCACAGATATGGAAAGTAGTTTTAGTCTTTGCAGCAGATTTTCTCTCCCAGCTGCCTTTCAGGAGTTGGATTTCATGCCTTTCCTTTGAACAACCACCTCATAGAGGAACAAGTTTACCTTAGAAAACAGGACACCCCAGATCTGAAGGGAGTCAACTTTTGAGGCCAGGGCCAGTCAGGGATGGGGAATAAAGAAACAGGCTCAATCACCTTGCTGTCTGCTGTGAATCTGATGTAGAAGTTGTCAGAATTGGTGCCTCCAAAGAACTTGGCATAAGTCACAGTGGAAAGGACAAGGAACAAGTCAGCAGCCTGCATCTGCCCCCTTCCCCTGACATGTATCTGCTTTGTAGTTCAAACACAGACTCCTTATCCAAAACTCAGAGCTAGGTCACCCGGTGTCTTTTTGACTGAGTGTATACACATTACTGCCCGCCCCCCACATCCCTCAGAGTCAGCCAGTGACCTTCCCAATAAGAGAGACCCTGTCCAGCCCATCTTTTTGGTCAGTGATACAGAAGATGCTGTGCTTCCCTGCCAGGTGCTGCAAACAAATGAGGGTATTAATACACATCCTCCAGACTTTAAAGACTGGATTTAAGAATGAAATATGGTTGTATGTGGAAATGCTCTGCACACCTGTAAGACATAGCCGTATAGAATGGGAGTTAAGGACTGCCCTGGTGGTATAGTGGATAAGAATCCACCTGCCAGTGCAGGGTGCATGGGCCCGATCCCTGGTCCAAAAGAATCCACATGCCTTGGAGCAGCGAAGCCTGTGCACCACAACTGCTGAGCCTGTGCTCCTTGACCAAAGAATCCACCACACTGAGAGGCCTCGGAACCACAGCGAAGAGTAGCTCCTGTTCACTGTGACTAGAGAAAACCCTTGTGCAGCAACGAAAACCTAACGCAACCAAAAATAAAATAAATTTTTTGAAAACTTAAAAAAAGAAAGAGATGAAAAGAACGGGGGTTAATTTACCCCTGCAGGA
Organism: Moschus berezovskii; assembly: GCF_049115385.1. Taxonomy (NCBI): domain Eukaryota; kingdom Metazoa; phylum Chordata; class Mammalia; order Artiodactyla; family Moschidae; genus Moschus; species Moschus berezovskii. The sequence goes on along the minus strand of NC_142475.1, from coordinate 72,051,471 downwards.
CTTCTAATCCATCTGCTAGGGCGATGGATGAGTCCTTTCCTGATAATGGATTGATGGCAGATGTACAGCATTAGAAGCTATGTGGCTCATTAACCCATGACACTAGAATCTTGGTTATAAAAGTGAGCAACTTTATAGAAAACATATTAGCGAGAACATTAACGAAATGATCAGAATTTAATGTCTCCTAATGGGCCATTATATCCTTTTTGTTCTTGAAGTAGATTAAAAAATACATGAATCTGTGGCATGGAGATTAATATCATCCTGAAGAACTGGCATCGGAACACTAATTGGCACATGGAGAGCTGCCCCCTTTGGCCTGGGAACTGGAATTCTCAGAAAAAAAAAAAAAAGCTTAGAGGATAGCAGCTGTTAGGAATCATCTTTCAAGAAGCCCAGTTGAAATTCACCTAGAAATTAACACCTGCTACTGAAGCTGTGTCTAATGACAAAATTAACAAGGAGGCTATATCCACAGTTACAGTATTATCGTTTCAATTCTACTTTAAAATTGCCGTAGCAAAAGAACATTTGATCAGGAGATAGCACTGAGTTTTACTCCAAATGGGTTTCCCTGGTGGCTCAGTAAAGAACCTGCCTGCCATGCAGGAGACTGGGGTTCAATCACTTTCACATTTAACTGCAAATGAGGGTTTGACTACCGCTAAAAATAGTGTCACACCCAGAATGTGAAATGTGAAGAGGACACCTTTCAGTCAGACATTCTGTGGCGTCAGTTGTTAAATGGTCACACTTATTTGCAGAAAGGATATTCATTTTCTAGCTAAAGTGTTTTATTATATTTTGAAAATACTTCACTGAGTCATTTTCATAGAAGCATGAGAATATTCCCCATTAAGCTTCTCACTTTGAAAAGTGATTTTTATGGCTGCCTGTACTTTACTCTTTGCTTCATCAATTAGTGATTTCTACCTAATAAGATTAACATCACAGTACTAGAGTCTGTTTTTAAAAACTAAAGCTGTGTGTTTTATTGTGTTATATAGTTCATTGTAATTAAAGTTGTATTTTTACAATACCAAATGATGACTAGCCATTATCTAGCTAATTTGATCAAGCCACTAATTTCAGATTCTGAGTTAATTTAAAAGTGTCAATACTTACATACACAGAATTAGATTCTTATTAAGCAGTATTTATTTTAGTTATTTTCCTATAAATTTGCATTTTTGCATGAGTACAGAAAATTTGGTTTATAAATAGAACTTCAAAACTTTTAACTTTACTAGACAAACAATGATTTTCCCCAAAAAATCTTTCTGATGGTGAATCAGATGGCAAAAATTACAGGTATAAGAATAAAGTTTATGGCTTTTCTAAAACATGACTTTTTCTCTATTATCTCTTAGGCTCCTTAACCTACAGTCACTGTTTTCTTGGTTAGTATGGTATACTAACCAAGTATACAACTACTTGTAAAACAACCTCAGAAAAAAAAAAAAAGCTGTGGTAAATGGAAGGACCATTTCTTGTTACATCCTTGTAGACTTGTCAATTGTACATATTTTACAAATAAATAATTCATTAGTGCTTTAATTTTGTGATCACACCTAAGGACATCGGTCTAGTTGACCAAATTCTGAAAAATACAGTTAAACCAATTATTGATTGATGAAGTTTTTAAAAGACATTTTAGTGCATTTTGTTTAATTCAAGTAGCATTTTTCCTCAATGTCGTAAGCCAGTTTATCTATGTAAACATGGTATAATTTACATAAATACGATTCCTTTTAACTTGTAGTTAAAAATATTCAATTGTGGCAAAATCATTTTTCAAAGTATCCTACCATAACACAAGTGCAAGTCAGTCAATTTCTTTATTCCAACACCAGTTCTCCTTTTCATTAGCTGTCGTCTAAAGCAAACTTGTCAAGTCTATTCATCTTCTTTTTTCTTCCTTTGATATTTTTGTTTGCATAGTACTTCCCCACCCTAAGATAAATCTCCATGTTTTTATTCTAATTTTTTATGGTCTATATTTTATATTTAATGCTTTAATGCATTCAGAATTGACCATTTAATATTAAATTGTATATATTATTTTGCATTTTGTTTTTTAAATTGAAGAAGAGTTGGTTTACAATGTTGTATTAGTTTCAGGTGTACAGCAAATTGATTCAGTGATAGATGCACATATATCAATTTCTTTCAGATTCTTTTCCCTTTTAAATTATTACAAAATATTAAGTATAGTTCCCTGTGCTATGGGAAGAACCTCTGGAGGAGGAAATGGGGTTGCAAAGAGTCGGACACAACTGAGCATGCATGCATGCCACTCCTACCTCATAAGTCCAGGAAGATCAGGACAGGACATTATGATTGCCTTCCAATAAATCTTGGGCATAGGGTGACCCTTGGAATTTTTTGCAGTGCTATGTTTAGCTCGTGTATGATGTGGAAACTTAGATCAGAGAAGACTCGTTTAGACTCTATCTTTCCTTTTTTCTTGTGTAGGTTGAGCTCCTTTGTGTCTCTTCCACATTATTCTGCTTTTCTGAGTTGTGGGAGCAGAGACCTGTGTGGCAGGTAGTACAGCCAGGACGTGAGTGAAGCAGAAAGGGGGAGAGGGCCGTCACTCCATTAAAATCTAAGAACCATCGAAAGTAGTTAGCACCCTAAAAATGGGCCCTCTGCTTGTCGACCAGGTCCTTTACTTCTGCTCATTGACAAATTTGTCTTGACTAGGAGCCTGGTTACATCCTCTTGGGAACTAACTGTTGACATTTTAATACATAGGACAAGCTTTGAGACTTTCTGGGATGACCTAATCTTATGAATCGCTGTTCTACAGTCAGCTGAGATCTTGTCTAGCTTATTTTTTTTCTTTTTACTCTGAGCATCTGTCTTTGTTCTCAATTGATTCTCAGCAGTATGTCCACAAATAATCCATTCGTGTTATACTTTGCTTGACAGGTAAATTTCAACTATCACCAAGACTAATACTGTGGGTTGGTTGACTCTCTAATCTGAATACATTCCTATCACATGAAAGAACTGACCTGGCAAAAAATTGTCACAATTCATACACAGTGAAGCAAAGCCCTCATTTTATGTGTAATTATGACCAAATTAGGTATTTATCAAACTAAGAAGCTGTGATTTATACATCCCCAGAGTGGAATCTTTTTTAATATTGAGAATAATTATATAAATGGCCCAGAATATTTTTGATAACAATACCTGGTATTTATGATGAAATGATGGCCCTAACACATTTATGCATTCACAGTAAATTATAGAAACATTTATATTTCTAAATGTTAATAAATAAATTTGCTTTGTATGAGTGAGTGAGTGTTAGTTGCTCAGTCATGTCCAACTCTTTGCAACCCCATGGACTATAGCCCAGCAGGCTCCTCTGTCCATGGGGATTCTCCAGGCAAGAATACTGGACTGGGTTGCTATTCCCTTCTCCAGGGGATCTTTCCAACCCAGGGATCAAACCTGGGTCTCCTGCATTGCAGGAGTATAGTGCATTGCATTGTATAGTGCATTTTATTATAAAGTATCTGAATTTGAGGACAGAATTCATGGTCATAAGTAAAATAAATGACCAAAGAATGCTATAAATCGTTCAATAGCTGCAAAAATCCTCAATGAAATTATTATATTATAATTCAAATTTTGTCTTTTATTAATTGTGTATAATGCATGGCTCTGCCCCATGGATTCCAGGTCTACTGAACGTCCCCGTAGAATTCTGTTCTCGTGGATCTTTTTCTGAGTTTCTGAGTTACGTATGGTCAGTCCTTCCTTACCCAGAATGCATCTGATAGGTATTACGCATCCACCCCTCCCTTCTTCGTGGATCTTTGCAGAGGACCATGGAATAGCACATACTTGTTTCTAATATAATGTAAGATCCTGGGGAAGGGATCATTGGGAAGTTCCTACCCTTACAGAATTATGTCACAGGTTCTCCAATTTTTTTCATGGCTTAATCTGCCTACGGGTAATATGTACCTCACCAAGTCACATCTAGAAGCTGAAATTTTAAAAATATGAAAGAAAGGTAGATGTGCTGAAGAGTATAGTCCTTTGCTGAAGGCTGCCTCGATTTTCAAATATAAGGGAACTACCCGGACTTTTAAATTGAAATTTTATGACCTTTGTCTAAAGTACTGCTACTTGGCACATGGCCTAAAATTAGACAATGTTCCAGAGGTGAAGGAAAATGAAATTACTTAAGGATACAGAGAGAGTACAAGTGCCTGTCCTACTATTTCAATTCTCCTTTGATTAAAGTTAAGAAAAAAATTTTAAGTCAGCCAATAGCCTGCTACCCAAATTGAGGTTTTTGTGTTTTACAGTGCGTCTGTGATCAGGCGGGGGCTTCCCTGGTGGCTCAGACAGTAAAGAATCTGCCTGCAATGCAGAAGACCTGAGTTCAATCCTTGGGTCAGGAAGATACCCTGGAGTAGGAAATGGCAACCCACTCCAGTATTCTGGCCTGGAGAATTCCATGGACAGACGAGCCTGGCAGGATACAGTCCGTAGGGTCATAAAGAATTGGACACGACTGAGCGACTTCACTTTCACTCTTCATTTTCACGCATTGGAGAAGGAAATGGCAACCCACTCCAGTGTTCTTGCCTGGAGAATCCCAGGGACGAGGGAGCCTGGTAGGCTGCCGTCTATGGGGTCACACAGAGTTGGACATGACTGAAGCAACTTAGCAGCAGCAGCAGAGCAACTAACACACACACATGATCAGGCAAACTGTGCTTTCAGATTCACTTGCCAGGTGTGTGGCACAGCTAATATGGGGTCTTATTCCCCAGCTAGATATGGTCCTAAGTACACTGCCCTTCACTGAGGACACAGACACCTGTAAACATATAATAGTTCTGACAGTAAAAAGAAAAAAATATCTTCTCCTGTTTGATATATTTTTGGAAGGTGTCCGAACAAACTTTTATAGTGCTGTGTGCTGTGCTTAGTCGTGTCTGACTGTTTTGTGACGCAATGGACTATAGCCCACCAGGCTTCTCTGTCCATGGAATTTTCCAGGCAAGCATCCTAGAGTGGGTTGCCATTTCCTTCTCCAGGGGATCTTCTCTACGCAGGGATCGAACCCTCTCCTCTTGCTGATGCTGCTGCTAAGTCACTTCAGTCGTGTCCGACTCTGTGTGACCCCATAGACAGAAGCCCACCAGGCTCCCCCAAACCTGGGATTCTCCAGGCAAGAACACTGGAGTGGGTTGCCATTTCCTTCTCCAATGTGTGAAAGTGAAAAGTGAAAGTGAAGTCGCTCAGTCGTGTCTGACCCTTAGCGACCCCACGGACTGCAGCCTACCAGGCTCCTCTATCCATGCTAGATTTCTTCAAAAACTGCATATCTCATTTCCAGACTCAGAAATAAAGGGCTGAACTCTTGCTTGATGAGATTTTTCAGCCTCAGGAATCACATGGGAATATTCTGATTATTGACTGGACCACCGTCCTCAATACCAAACTGTGACCCTACACCACACCTTTCAGTATGCATGGAGCTTCTGATGGACACTATGAAAAGTGTCAGTCGTTCAGTCATGTCCAACTCTGTGTGACCCCATGGATTGCAGCCCACCAGGCTCCTCTGTCCATGGAATTCTCCAGGCAAGAATACTGGAGTGGGTAGCCATTCCTTTCTTCAGGGTGTCTTCCTGACCCAGGGATCGAAACTGGGTCTTCTGCATTGCAGTCAGATTCTTTATTGTCTAAGCCACTAGGGAAGCTCTCTGATGAACAATGCTAATTCTCAAATAACAACTAAGATGCCATCAGGCCTTGTCATTGGTTGACAAGATGCTCAAAGCATCATTCTTAAAGGAAAACTATATCAGATTGTGAGTCATTTTCTACATAAATGGCTCTGAATTAAACTAATTCTAAACATCTTTGGTCATCATTCATCAATATATCATAATTAATATAACATATATTTTTAGGTTATGGAGTACTAATGATGAAAATATGAAATTTTTGCACTATGACGCATAGAGAACAAAGACTATAAATAGCATTTCTGTTAAAGAGATGAGCAAGAAAAATTTATGCATTCATTCTCAGAGAAGTTCTTGTGACTTAATGAGATCTTTAAATTTATTAACATAATTATCTGTTCTATAGTAGGGCTCCCTGGTGGCTCAGTGCTAAAGAATCCACCTGCCAGCAGGAGACACGGGTTCGACCCCTGTATTCTACTTTGGATAATATAATGTGTCTTCAACTAGGTACTTATGGAAAGTGTAGCTAAATCTGCTTTCAGAAAAGCTGGGTATTTTAAGAGTAGCTGCCATCTTTAAAGACAACAGAAATTGATATGTCCTTATGATCTGCAAACTGAAAAGGGCAGGCAGCCCATAGGGTCACAAAGAGTCAGACGCGACTGAGTGACTGAACAACAAATTCTTTGGAAAGTTTCAAAGTAAACTTTAAGGAGGAGCTCAAAGTGGTCTTTACTTCATTTAAGGGAATTAAAATTATTGAGATTAATCTTTGCTGTAAGAACTCACATTCTAATGTGTATTGATTGATAGTTTGGAAGCATCTTGAGTTCCTTAGGACAGTCAGAAATTTACCCTGATGACTTAGTCACAGGGTAAAAAAATAGTAATAATAACCTTAAATATTATTCTACTACCAAAAGAATTAAATAGTGATAAAATAAACAATGTCCTTTATGGCCACTGGACCTTATATACTTATGGGATCTGTCTAAAAAGAGACAATAAAATGGAATGAAGCATCTCCATACTTGATGTAATTACTTCCCAGTCATGTCAGAGGATCAATGGAGGCAGAAAGACAGACAATATCCTCAAAATGAATATCATGGATAGATGTAGGCTTTTATTCTCAGTTTAGCTCCTGCCCCATAGCAAATGGATAGTCCCCTTGCACACATATGCACACATGTACACATTAAGATTTGCATGGAATGTGAAGACCCCAATGAAGGGCCAAGCAATAAGAATGGGCTGACACCCAGGCACGGCTACAGTGGAAATCCAGCCAGAGCTGTATTTGAATCCTTGTCTCTGAAACTTCCAGACCCCGAGACACTGTCTCCTGCAAGCCATCCAAGATGGTTACTCTGCAACTTGAGATTGATGGTGAGAAAGAAGGACTTGCCAGAGAGGTTTTTACCACATCCAAGTTTACAATTAATCAGACCTCTTTCCAGCCTTCACAATTATTTGAGCAAAGGAAGCAATTAAGAAAAATAGCCTTCTTTTGCAGAGGGTTTTAAACCACACCAGCAGCCACATCCACAGGTCAAAAATACCAATATTATTCTGTTTATCCAGCTACCTTTCGAAAAGGAAACAACTAAATGGATCATACTTTTAAGTTGTGGTGCTGGAGAAGACTTCTGAGAGTCCCTTGGACAGCAAGGAGACCAAACCAATCAATCCTAGGGGAAATCAAACCTGAGTACTCATTGGAAGGACTAATGCTGAAGATCCAATACTTTGGCCATTTGATGTGACTTATTGGAAAAGACCCTCATGCTGGTAAAGATTGAGGGAAAAAGGAGAAGGGGGCCAATGGAGGATGAGATGGTTGGATGGTATCACTGACTCAAAGCAGACTCTGGGAGATGGTGAAGGACAGCGAAGCCTGGCATGCTGCAGTCCATGGGGTCACAAAGAGTCAGACATGACATAGGAACTTTCACTTCACTTCATCACATTAAAACAAACATCTATTTTTTGCAAACAAGGAATTTTCCAACCAAAATTTTAAAATAAGCAAGGATCTTCTTTTCAGATGGCAAATTTAGCAAAAAACAGATTGAACAGAAACATTTCTGTTGTGCAAATGAAGTAAAATGTGTGCATGCATGTACATGCAGCATGAGTTATGAATACAACAAACTATAAATATAACACATTAGTACCAGCAGGAAGCACAATTTTATGGTCTCAAAATCCTAATTAGCATAAAAGGCATAGCATTGTAATCAAATAATTATTGATTAACACAAAGACAGAGAAGCCAGATGTGTTGAGTGGGCTTGATAATTAGCAAAGTAAACTACAGGTGTTTAAAATTCATAGATTACAAACAAAATGTATCCTTATTGTTAAAGAATCATCAGTAGGCAAATCTTAGTGTCATCAACTGCAGCAAATACATACCATAAATGTCAGTACCTGGAATGTACATTGCACTTTCGCAAATAATATTTGAGGCATCCCTGGCATGAAATGGGTTTTTTATTGCATTGAAAACGTGGTTGCATTCAATGCACAGATGCTTAGCTTTTGAAAGGCTGTTTTTGCAGGGAGATCCCTTGTTCTGCCCTGTAGACCTGATGCACATCAATAGTAGCATAAAATAAGACATGGTTAATGAATGGACAGCTATACAGTAAACACAGATGAGAGGAGGGGAGCTTGACATTTAAAAGAACAACGGAAGTTTTCCTTTAAATTGCAGACTTTTGTAAACTTCTCACTGTGTTTCCCCAACTCAGGAATCAAACCTGCATCTCCTGTATTGGCAGGCAGATTCTTTACCACTGAGCCACCAGGGAATTTTCTACTTCACATAGCATTTCTTTGTATGAATGCCAATTTCTCAATCTTCAATAGACATTTAGGTTGTTCCTAAATTTTTACTGTTTCAAACAATGCTATGAACATGCTTACATGTATGTACAGGCGTACCTGTGAGCTAGGTAAATTCAGAAGGGTAAAGTTGCAGAATCACAAGGCATGCCTATTTAAACTTCTAGATGTTGCCACCTTATGTTGTTTATGACTGATCATTGTCCTGTATTTGAGTGGCTGCCATGCCACCTTCCATGGTGACTCAGACAGTAAAGAATCCACCTGCAATGCAGGTGACCTGGGTTCAATCCCTAGGTAGGGAACATCCCGTGGAGAAGGGCATGGCAACCCACTCCAGTATCTTGCCTGGAGAATTCCATGGACAGAGGAGCCTTGTGGGCTACAGTCCATGGGGTCGCAAAGAGTTGGACATGACTGAGCGACTGAGCACACACCATGCCAGCTGGACAATGATATAAGTTTGATCACCCTTACCGGGGCATTGTTAATGTTACTGGATTTTTAAAGAAACAAATCTGTGCTTTGTTGATCCTTTCTACTGTATCTTTAATTAGTTTCTGCTTTTATATCTTTCTGGCTGTCCTTCCTCCACTCTTTTTAATAAACACTCATCTTCTAACATGAAAGAGACTTTATTTTTGCTTATATTTATAGTCTGTCTTCTCATACTAGACTCTGTTTCTTCACTAGAGCATAGATTTTGTCTGTTTGGTTTCTGGATTCGTCCCAGGTCCCAGTACAGTGTAGGCACATAACAAATATTTGTTAATTAAATCTGTATCTACATCTTCTAACATCTTTAGTCTTAACTTGTTATTCTTTTTAAATTTTTGAACAGTGTGTTTTGTTCATTAATTCTCAGGCTTTCTTCTTTTCTACTCTGAATATTTAATGCCATAAAATTTCCCCTGAATTTCATTTTATGTGTATTTCACAAGTTCTGAAATGTATTTTTTAATATATTTTTCTGTAGTAGTACTTGACTAAAAAAGAAAGTTGTGTTATGTACTTGGCACTACATGAACTACTTAATTTTCTTTTTTTGCTATTAATCACTAATCCTTATAGTGTTGATCTTTCAGTTGTGTCCATCTCTTTGTGACCCCATAGACTGTAGCCCATCAGGCTCCTCTGTCCATGGGATTCTCCAGGCAAGAATATTGGAGTGGGTTGCTGTTTCCTTCTGCAGGGGATCTTCCCGACCCAGGGATTGAACCTGAGTCTCCTGCATTGGAAGCAGATTCTTTACTGTCTGAGTAATAGGGAAGCCCAAATCCTTAAATCCTTATAAAAATCAATTAGTTACGTTATAATTTGTAATTTTAAAAAAATTCTTTCATTTCTTCTATCTTTGTTTACCTGACATCAGTTATATAGCTTTACTTCATTGACTTGGTTATCTTGAAACATAATGCCTTCTGGAAAAGCAAAATAAATGCTTAATTCTTTCCCTTAGTCACTCATTTTTCAAAGAAAATTTTTTTTTATAATTAATAAATGTTGTTTTGTAAAGCAGCCATAACAAAATTGAATGGGTATCTCAGAGAAGGTGTTGTATAGCTCCTTTAAATATTACCAGTGAGTTTTTCTGCCTTTCTTTGAGTATTATGGAATCACAGGTCTTCATTAATTCAGTGTGTTTCATCGGCCTCAATCATTATTCTTTTTAATGTTCAAATTATCACAACTTTAGTCAGTTATTGACCCCTCATACTGGCTCCTACATCCTTTTATATACCATAACCCATTCATTTGTGAGTTTTCTTTATTTCTAGCTCAAAAGTCGTTCCATACTCTGCTTATTGCTTCCTGTACCACAGCTGGATTTAGCATTTCTCCAGGGAATTACCTTGGTTCTTCTTAGTGAGGGGTTGTTTTAGAGGACATGAGCCAGAAGTTCTCATTGCTATTGGGGTAACACTGTTTCTAAGCCATTCCAGTGGCCAGAGGTCACACACACACACATTCTATATAGTGATTTTAAATTGAGTACACTTTGATATTTTCAGTTCAATTTTAACATCACATTTTTTTTAGCAGCGGTACAGTTTTACTTACATGTTTAAAGTGCCATGCCTACAGTACCCGAACCTTCAAAGAATAAGGAAATAGAGCTTATATTAATCCTTTAAATAAAACAGTGAATATATACACTTATAAACTAAAACTGTACTAATCCTAAAATTCAGCTAATCCAGATGCAAATATAAATAAAAGACTCAGCAATAGAGTTATTTTTATCAAGTACTCTTTATTCTAGGACTAAGGTACTCAAGTGAGTGATTTAAAAGATCAGAAAAAAATAAATGAACACAACATTGTCCATTTTAATGAAAACTATATAGTTAGCAGTATGACTGAATGTACTAGAGCCCCAACTCAGAACATGATAATAAAAATTGTGTAGGTGACATCTGGATGAAATTTAAATGAACCGATTTCATCCATCTTAAGATTAATTCACCAACTCAATGGACTTGAGTTTGGGCAAACTCTGAGAGATAGTGAAGGACAGGGAAGCCTGGCATGCTGCAGTTCATGGGATCACAAAGAGTCGGACACAACTTAGCAACTGAACAACAACAAGATTAATTCATAGTGGGCAATATTTTAGTTCTCATTTCTAAAGTAAGAAATAATGATGGTGAAATATATTACTAAAATTTATGCTACCAATATGAAGAACATTAGATTTTTTTGTTTCCCAAATCACAGTATTTATACCTGTTTGTCCTTGATCTCATAACTGTCTCTTTTCTCTTACACTAAAAATCCTTATTTCCAATACTGCTTAGTGTGATTACTTATTTTTTTTAACCCACATTTAAGGGAAATGGCTTGAAATGGCAAATTGATAGAAATACACTGGTAAATATTATTTTTGTCCTTTCTCCCTTTACAGGGCTGGGGTGCCCACTCCCTAGCTGTTCAATTGTTGGCTACTGATGGCTCAGAGCTGCTTCTTCAGAGAGCTGCCATCAGCAGACAGGCTCAATCAGAAACTTGAATCCTCCTTCTTTCATCTCTTCTAGTCTCCACACTCTCTTCTACCTCCAAAAATAGGTCTCCACTGTCTGTTCTGCCCCCTATGCTGCTGCCGTCTTTCTCCAAATTCCCTGACCTGCTATAGTAACCACCTTACTATCTTCCACTTTTATTCCAGGCAAATCCATTCCCTATACAATTCTTAGAATCATCTTTAAAAAAAAATGCAAAGTAGGCGATATCAGTCTTTGACCTCCCACCTGGATTTGAGTAAAATTCAGACTCTCTTTTTAAAATTAATTTTTATTGGAGTATAGTTGCTTCACAACATTGTGTTAGTTTCTATTGCCTACAGCAGAGTGAATCAGCTACACATATATGTGTATATGTATATATGTATGTATATATATCCATATATGCCCTCTTTTTTGGATTTCTTTCCCATTTAGGTGGCCACAGAGCACTCAGTAGGGTTCCCTAATGTATACAGTAGGTTCTCATTAGCTGTGTATTCTATACATAGTATTGTTAGTGTATAGTATCAATCCCAGTCTCCCGATTCATCCCACCACCTCCCCAGCCTCTATCATATCTTATTTCTTGCATCTTCAATCTTTTCTTATACCATTTCTGTCCTCATTTCAGCTGCACTCCATCCATGTGGACCCTCAGTCAGTCCCTGGAACACTTAAACCTCTTTGCCATCTCATGAACTTTGTACTTGTAGTTCTGTTTGCATGTGACACCCTTTCTGCAAATCTTCACACCTTCTGGTTCTTCCTCAAACAACAGGCCTTAGCCTACATATCAACCATCAGAGAGGCCTCCTCTGCCACCTTGTATGAAATAACTCCAGCCACATCTCAGTCACTCTCCATCACATTATTCTCTTTATATTAATTTTTACAATATATAAGTATTTTGTCTACTTAATTGTTTACTTTGTTACTTATTTTCCCCGCTAGAATATAAGTTCCATGAGGGCAAGAATAAGACCTTATGTTCAGTCTTAAATCCCAGTGCACAGCTCATTTTAGACACTCCGTACATATCCATTGACTACATGGATGAGACTTCACAACTTTCTGAAGTGGTTCAATCTAGGGAATTAAGGTCAAGATTGAAGACAAAAAGCTTGATTACTCTTAGCTCTGCCTCTGGCTTCTGATCACTGGTAAACAATTGGAAAGCCCTAGAAGTACCTCAGAGAAGGCAATAGCACCCCACTCCAGTGTTCTTGCCTGGGGAATCTCAGGGACGGGGGAGCCTGTTGGGCTGCCGTCTGTGGGGTCACACAGAGTCGGACACGACTGAAGCAACTTAGCAGCAGCAGAAGTACCTAGTTGTAATGATGAAAAATAGAAAATCAAAATGAACAATGTCTGCTCCTCACTCTGCTGTTCTTTATATTCCACACCAGTGGCATAGTCCTAAATAATTATGACATGCTCATGGCTTACAGGAAGTGTTCTTTAAGAAAGCAACAGCAAATGACTAACACTTTCCAATGGAAAACCTTTGAAGTTTATCTCTAAGAGTTGCTTTTAATATAGGAAAATAGCATAAAGTTTTTGATATATTTGAACTGATGCTAAGTCTTTGTATAATGGGCTCCACACACTTAAACCTCTCTAACAAGAACAGTGTTTATCCTTTATTATATAGATCTATTGTACCCTTGGAAATATTTGATGCTTCACTGAAAAGAAAATTATTAGAACTGTAGTACAGTTTTCACTTTTCCAATTCTTATTCTGAGATAAACAGTATTTCAAAAGAAGTTTCAACTGACATGAATTTTATTATATAAATGTAAACTCAAAGCTAATTCTAAAACTGAGCAAAATCTATTTTCTTAAATACATGTGTGCTTCTCTTCAAGGTCACATTTTCACTTTCACATAGGCTGGTTTATGACAAAAGAAAGTGAACAGACAAAGAGAGTAGATAGCCATACAAAACTGGTTTCAAGGACCCTTCCAGTCACAACTAAGGTGGAAGTGGGAAAAAATGATTATTTTTAGTTGGGAGTCCATTTCTAGAAATAGAGAGGATTAGCTAAAATTAAATTAAACACATACCAAAAAAGCAGATAATTAAAAGAACAAAGACTAAGAGAGAGACTAGATATTTGATTAATGAAAAATTATAGAGTGTTCTACTATAACAGGGAAAAACCAATGGTGACCCACTCCAGTACTCTTGCCTGGAAAATCCCATGGATGGAGGAGCCTGGTGGGCTGCCATCTATAGGGTCGCACAGAGTTGGACATGACTAAGGGACTTCACTTTCACTTTTCACTTTCATGCATTGGAGAAGGAAATGGCAACCCACTCCAGTGTTCTTGCCTGGAGAATCCCAGGGACGGAGGAGCCTGGTGGGCTGCCATCTGTGGGGTCGCACAGAGTTGGACACAACTGAAGCGACTTAGCAGCAGCAGCAGTAGCAGCAGCTACTATCAGTTCAGTTCAGTTCAGTCGCTCAGTCATGTCCGACTCTTTGCGACCCCATGAATCATAGCACGCCAGGCCTCCCTGTCCATCACCAACTCCCGGAGTTCACTCAAACTCATGTCCATCGAGTTGGTGATGCCATCCATCCATCTCATTCTCTGTCGTCCCTGTCTCCTCCCGCCCCCAATCCCTCCCAACATCAGAGTCTTTTCCAATGAGTCAACTTGTCGCATGAGGTGGCCAAAGTATTGGAGTTTCAGTTTTAGCATCAGTCCTTCCAATGAACACCCAGGATTGATCTCCTTTAGAATGGACTGGTTGGATCTCCTTGCAGTCCAAGAGACTCTCAAGAGTCTTCTGCAACACCACAGTTCAAAAGCATCAATTCTTTGGCGATCAGCTTTCTTCACAGTCCAACTCTCACATCCATACATGAGCACAGGAAAAACCATAGCCTTGACTAGATGGACCTTGGTTGGCAAAGTAATGTCTCTGCTTTTTAATATGCTATCTAGGTTGGTCATAACTTTCCTTCCAAGGAGTAAGCGTCTTTTAATTTCCTGGCTGCAATCAGCATCTGCAGTGATTTTGGAGCCCCCAAAAATAAAGTCTGACACTGCTTCCACTGTTTCCCCATCTATTTCCCATGAAGTGATGGGACCAGATGCCAGGATCTTTGTTTTCTGAATGTTGAGCTTCAAGCCAACCTTTTCACTCTCCTCTTTCACTTTCATCAAGAGGCTTTTGAGTTCCTCTTCATTTTCTGCCATAGGGTGGTGTCATCTGCATATCTGAGGTTATTGATATTTCTCCCAGCAATCTTGATTCCAGCTTGTGCTTCTTCCAGCCCAGCGTTCCTCATGATGTACTCTGCATATAAGTTAAATAAGCAGGGTGACAATATACAACCTTGACGTACTCCTTTTCCTATTTGGAACCAGTCTGTTGTTCCATGTCCTGTTCTAACTGTTGCTTCCTGACCTGCATACAGGTTTCTCAAGAGGCAGGTCAGGTGGTCTGGTATTCCCATCTCTTTCAGAATTTTTCAAACTACCGCACAATTGCACTCATCTCACACGCTAGTAAAGTCATGCTCAAAATTCTCCAAGCCAGGCTTCAGCAATATGTGAACCATGAACTTCCAGATGTTCAAGCAGGTTTTAGAAAAGGCAGAGGAACCAGAGATCAAATTGCCAACATCCGCTGGATCATGGAGAAAGCAAGAGAGTTCCAGATAAACATCTATTTCTGCTTCATTGACTATGCCAAAGCTTTTGACTGTGTGGATCACAATAAACTGTGGAAAATTCTGAAAAAGATGGGAATACCAGACCAGCTGCTACTATAATAGAAGGTGAATATTGAATTTTTCAGAGTTTGAACTGGTTCCAATACTGTGACTACACTTAGTACCAATAAAAGTGGGCAGTCCTGTCTACCTCATAATGAACATTTCAAAAAGTGCTAGAAGGTTTTTTTTCTTGAATACTTTAAGAAAATGGGAACAACATGGAGATTCACACTAGTGAGATGAAAGGGCTTTAAAACATTTAGTATTTAGTTGGGTAGACATTCAGGGAAAAGCAGATACTCTGGAATAATTTTCTTTTAAGTCATAATCTGGTGAGTGTGAACAGGTGTATGGATTGACCGTTGTTCTCCTTGTCCACCCTGGAAGCCGGCATCCCATGTTCTTACTACCTGGAGTCCCAACTTCATGAAAAACACCAAACCTCTCTTCTCAATCCCCTCAATTCCTTGAAATCCAATTTTTCTTTCCCAACGCTCTTCTGGCATTGTATTTGTCAGGTCCCCATTGGCCCACCAAACAGGAAATTCAATATGTGGTGTTTCATCTCTGGCTTTACCAGCTTCCCTTAGGTTCTTACTCCAGTTGACCTTGACATGCTCTCTCTCCCCAGGTTGTCCTGATACCTTCCAAACCCTTCATCTTTCTTCTCCCTCTCCTTGCTTTCTTTCTGCTTGTTTTACATACTGTCCCTTGGTAATCATATACACTCACATGAATCCAAATACCATTATCTATGTCAATTTTCTTAACCATGGTGTGCTTGAATTCTCAGATAATATTCTGATTCCAAGAAATAAAATCTAAGCAAGAATGTTATTTCCAAGAAATAACAATTAATAGCATTAATTATTTGTAATTATTTTTAAGATTATTTTAGCACTTACCTGTGTATTTCAGAACTGACAGTTTTGATGTGATAACCAAAAGAGTCAACAAAATTAACAATCTTCTACATTTTCTGCATTTATTTCTTTGTTTACTTTTCTTTAAAAGTTGCAGTTTTCTGAGTTGCATTTTCTCTGACATGCCTCTCATAGGAAATTGAGTTTATTATGTGTTAAGGTGTTTTTTAATGTTTGAAATCTAACTGCTAAAGGAGATAGAAATCATACGCAAACTTGTAGTAAAATTTTATACCAAATTTAAGTAAGAGGCTTGAATTTTAAATATCACTTGATGCTACTGATGTTCTCATTCAAATTTTATACCATCATTGCAAAGAATAGTACAGTTTATAAATATGTGTGTGCGTGTGCATGCTTAGTCACTCAGTTGTGTCTGACTCTTTGCAACCCCAAGGTCTGTTACCCGCCAGGCTCCTCTATAGATGGAATTTTCCAGCTATGAATAATGGAGCAGATTGCCACTTCCTTCTCGAGGATGAACCCAGGGATTGAACTTGAGTCTCCTACATGGCAGGCAGATTCTTTACTGCTGAGCCACCTGGGAAGCCCATAAATATGTAGTTCAGTTCAGTTCAGTCGCTCAGTCGTGTCCGACTCTCCGCGACCCCATGAATCACAGCACGCCAGGCCTCCCTGTCCATCACCAACTCCCGGAGTACACTCAAACTCATGTCCACAGAGTCGGTGATGCCATCCAGCCATCTCATTCTCCGTCGTCCCCTTCTCCTCCTGCCCCCAACCCTTCCCAGCATCAGAGTCTTTTTCAGTGAGTCAACTCGTCGCATGAGGTGGCCAAAGTATTGCAGTTTCAGCTTTAGCATCAGTCCCTCCAATGAACATCCAGGATTGATCTCTTTTAGAATGGACTGGTTGGATATCCTTGCAGTATAAGGGACTCTCAAGAGTCTTCTCCATCACCACAGTTCAAAAAGCATCGATTCTTCGGCGATCAGCTTTCTTCACAGTCCAACTCTCACATCCATACATGACCATGGGAAAAACCATTGCCTTGACTAGACGGACCTTGGTTGGCAAAGTAATGTCTCTGCTTTTTAATATACTATCAAGGTTGGTCATAACTTTCCTTCAGGCCTATGCCCCAACCAGTAATGCTGAAGAAGCCGAAGTTAATCGGTTCTATGAAGACCTACAAGACCTTTTAGAACTAACACC
Organism: Moschus berezovskii; assembly: GCF_049115385.1. Lineage (NCBI taxonomy): Eukaryota > Metazoa > Chordata > Mammalia > Artiodactyla > Moschidae > Moschus > Moschus berezovskii. The sequence goes on along the minus strand of NC_142475.1, from coordinate 72,034,057 downwards.
CAAAAAAGATGTCCTTTTCATTATAGGGGACTGGAATGCAAAAGTAGGAAGTCAAGAAACACCTGGAGTAACTGGCAAATTTGGCCTTGGAGCACGGAATGAAGCAGGGCAAAGGCTAATAGAGTTTTGTCAAGAGAATGCACTGGTCATAGCAAACACCCTCTTCCAACAACACAAGAGAAGACGCTACACATGGACATCACCAGATGGTCAACACCGAAATCAGATTGATTATATTCTTTGCAACCAAAGATGGAGAAGCTGTATACAGTTAGCGAAAACAAGACCAGGAGATGACTGTGGCTCAGATCATGAACTCCTTATTGCGAAGTTCAGACTTAAATTGAAGAAATATGTTGTAGTCCCAACAAATTGAGAACCACACTGAGACATTTCTATGAGTGTAACAAATATGTATCATTAGTTCATAAATTCACTTTTGTTTTATTTGGGTAAAATAAATTTTAGTCAAAGTCATATTAAAAGGAACTTACAGTCAGTCCTGCATTAGAAAAGGCATGAGGTAAGGGTAAGAATGCTTAAAGAGTAGAAATTGCTATGAATTTTGAGATCATACTAATTTATCCTGAACCTAATGAATTCTATTAACATCAAAAATAATAGTTTGTCTGCAGTGACCAAGACTAACCCTAAGAGATTAAATCTGATGGCCAGGAAAGAGAGTAGCATGCAGTTTGCCTGAAGGTAAATTGCCTTGTGTGAAACTGAATTCACTAGCGAAAGCAATTATTTTTCTATGATACTTTCCCTCCAGAGGGTAACTGCAAATGATACATATAGCCAACCAACAACTAAAAACAGGATGATGTAAAATGTCTTATTATCCATAAAATGCTGTAACTGTGAAGGTAACTGAATGATATTTGTAGCAAACCAACACCAAAAAAAAAAAAAAGAAAGAGAAGAACATGTTTTATTATTGCTCTAATCACAGGCATACTTATGGTACTTTGAATCGAGTTGAGGAAAATCTGAAACGGTGGAATAGCTGCCTACTAGCGTGAACTGGAAATGTTTCTCACCTCACAATGTGAGTACCACATACAGCAGAGCAGCAGGCGAGAGGGTCCTCCACTGTCCTTGCTCTGGGGGCTCCCTCACTGGTTTTCAGGACCAGCCACCTAGAAGGTCAAGAACTTTCCATTTCACACCAGTTTCCTGAAAGTTTGCAGAGTTCCAAACCCGATGCCTCGTACTTAGGAGTGTCCTATGCCACTCAGGTGAGGACGGTTCTCTAAGTAGCACAGGTCTGTACAGAGCTGCATCATTCATGGGTGCACAGTCAGTGGGTGGCCCCTGAGTGGCTGAACAGGGGCCATCTGTGGTACCCACTCAACACGTCCCCCTGGCACTAGTGATGACAAGCTCTCTGGGAGCGGAGGCTGGGAATGGACCCACTCTTCGGCTCCTGAATCTTCAGTTCCCCAGCAGACCCATGTCCCGGTCCACCAACTGTGGTCGGCAGGCGCCCTTGCCCTCTGTCCATCCCCACCCTTCCTCCTTCCGGCTCCACACCAGCAGCTGTAATCTACTTTGTCTGGGAGCCAAGAGTCTGGTTCCTCCTCTGTTCTTTTTAAACTATTATTTATGACAAAAACATTATAACCTTAGTCCTTCATAGCTGACACTCTGCAGATACTAAAAGACCTCTCTTGAGTTAAAACATCTGCACAGGTGTCTCTGTTAGGAGTTTCTGGAAGTCTGTTTTGATATGGAAAAGTCAAGGCTTGCCTTCTTTGTTCTTTTGCTCGGCTGTGGTGGCATTTTCTGAAAACAACTAAAGAGGAAAGAACTAGCTCCCTTCAGGGTCTGAGGAATTGTAAAGGGTTGGGCAGGGGAACAGAGGAATGGGAAAACACCACATCACAGCTGAAAGTACAGACCTCATAGGATCAAGTTCTGGGTTTACCGCTACATGCTGTGCCATGTGCTCTGTCGTTCAGTCATGTCTGACTCTTTGTGACCCCATGGACTCTAGCCCGCCAGGCACCTCTGTCCTTGAGGATTCTCCAAGCAAGAATACTAGAGTTGTCATGCCCTCCTCCAGGGGATCTTCCCAACCCAGGGATTGAGCTCAGGTCTCCTGCATTGAAGGAGGATTCTTTATTGACTAAGGCACCAGAGAAGCCCAAGAATACTGGCGTGGGTAGCCTATCCCTTCTCCAGGGTGTCTTCCCAACCCAGAAATGGAACCAGAGTCTCCTGCATTGCAGGCAGATTCTTTACCAGCTAAGCTACCAGGGAAGCCCTACTATACATAGGAAGTTCTTTTGATTTATTTATTAATGAGGTTGGGCACTTTATTTTTCCTTTTTGTGACCAACTTTCCTCATCTGCTTTAATTTTTTTTTTTTTTTTATGATTGCTATACAACTACCACGAACCTTGTGTCTTAAACAATGGAAGTGTATATTCTCGTAGTTCTGGAGGCCAGACGTCTGCAATCAGTTTCACTGGACTGAAATCAAGATGCTGCCAGGGCCAGGCTCCCCCCGGAGTTTTAGGGATAATCTTCTCCTAAAGATTTTAGGGATAATCTCTCCCACCTTCTGGTGGTGGTCAGCATTCCTGTGGCAACATCGCTCCACTTGTTGCCTCCATGGTCACCCTGTTGTTCTGTTCTTCCTTGTGTCTAGCATCCCTTTGCTTCCCTCTTAAAAGGAGACATGTGATTGTCTTTAGGGCCCATCAGATAATCCAGAATAATCCCCCCATTTCATGATCCTTACCACGATCATAGCTACAAAGTCCTATTCTTGCTGTATAAGGTGAAATTCACAGATTCCAGGGAATTGGATGTAAATGTGATTTGGGGGGACCATTATGCAACTACTGCAAATTAGGATGACGATACCTGCATGAATGCGTGATATATGGAAACTGCTTAGAACAACGTCTCGCAGGCAAAAGTACTCTCTCAGCACATGTTACCATGATGGTGATGCCCGTGGCAATGGAGCAATAAGAAAACAGAGAAGACAATTCCAAAGTGGACCATATAGTTGAAGGGAGGAGTGCGATGAATTGGGAGATTGGAATTGCCATATATACACTACTGATGTTGTTTATAAAATAGAGAAGTAATGAGAACCTACTGTATAGCACAGGGAACTCTACTCAATGCTCTGTGGTGACCTAAATGGGAAGGAAATTCAAGGAGGAGGAGATATATGTATACATGTGGTTGAGTCACTTTGGTGTGCAGCAGAAACTAAAACAACATTGTATATCAGCAACAGTCCAATAAAAAAGCTAAATAAATATATGAATTTTTAAACAAATATATCATCTCTGAATTTTCGGTGTGTGCTAACCTTAAAATGTTATCATTCAAAGAATTACATCTCCCCACTGAATAGCTATAACCCATATGAAAAATAAGCTATTTCATTCATTTGACACATGCAGTCATGTTAGGTTCATCTTTTGTCATTCTTTACCTAGAATTTAAACCATTTCAGCAATTTCATTCATCCTGAATTCTTCCTAAGGTAAAAGCCGAGGATGTGGTGTAATATGTTTGTCTCCTTTCTCTGTCTTGTCTCCTGCCCACCTAGGATACAGACCTAATGACATTCAACATCTCTGTGCACCGGTCATGGTGGCGGGAACACGGGCCCGGCTGTGTCCGAAGAGTACTGCCCCCATCAGCCCATGGCATGACGGACGATTACACATATGTCTCTGTCACCGGCTGCATTGTTGACTTCCAGTACCTGGAGGTCATCCACAGTGCTGTCCAAATCCTACTCTCTGTAAGTATCACGTCTGTGGCATTGTCGGATCTGGACTCTCTTTAATGTCATTTTGTATCTAAACCTTCCATCCTTACTCTCCTCGTAGATAATACCATAGATAAGTACACAGAGAACATCCTTTAAACAATGGAAATAACAGTAATGATGCAAACATTTGTTATCCTTGATGGCAGTTTATGTCTTTTCCCTCTTGATAACCAGACATTTTTTTTTTAGATCCAGTTAATTGCTATAGTTTCTAACTTGAGATGCAATCCGCATAATTCAGTGGTATAGTATCACTGTCCTCCAGAAATGGTGACTGTCCCTTTGGTACCATGGGTTCTTCTCCTAATACACTTCTACTACTGCTACTACTCCTAATGCATTCTTTTACTAATGCCCATGCATTCTAGAGAAAGAAGGATGGAAATATGCCCAATGTCTTTCTCAGTCTAATAAACCTCATATTTCCAATAATTATTCCTTAAGAAAACAAATTCCTCCAGAGAGTCCTACACATTTTGGTGCCGAAAATTGGATGTGAAGGTACAGTTCCATTTAGAGAAATAGAGAGGAAATGGCTTGACCAGACCACACAAAGCCTATGTGCTGGGAATTCCTTAAAGATATTTTCTCAGACCACCCCACCCACAGTTTGATCGCACTGTGGAGTAGAATTAATTTAAGGTATATACCACCATCAAGAATTCTTTTTCCTTGAGATCCAACAAGGATTTGGTGTTTTTCTGAGTCAATATATGAGACTCATTCTCACAATGCTTTTCACATGAACCAGCCATCCCAGTTCTTCTGTTCCAACTGATTAGAGTCAGAATAAGAGATTCAGGTTCAATAATAAATAAATAGATGATAGACGTGTAAGAGGTGTATGGCAATGAAGAATGGACTTGGAATTATTTCCAGAAAGAACTTTAGAAGTACTTGTAACACTTACTGTCACCATTATCTACTGCTGTGTAACAAACTGCTCCAAAATATAATTACAGAAAACAATATCAGTATGTTGCTTTGAGTTTTGTGGGTGAAGAATGTAGGCAGTTCGGCTTCACAGATACCGGCCAGGGTCACTCATATAAACTTTTCAACCAGGAGCTCTGCTGGGGTTACACTATCCTAGATGTCCTCACTCATATGTCTGGGTCTGGCTGTTGACCCACATTCTCCTCCACATGGCTTGTCTTTTCGAAAAAATCTTGAGAAGCGTTCTTACAGCCAGTGAGCTGGGTTCCAATAAGAGAAGCCCAACATGCAAGCGTTTATCTAGCTCTTCTTGAGAGTAAAGCCTACTAATGTCCCATTGGCTACAGCAAATCATGTGATCAAGCCCAGCATTATTGTGAGAGGGGCCTCTAGAGAGGTGAACATACTAGGAGCCGTGGCTCATTTGGAGCCATCAGCGTACTAGTCTTACCGTCCTTTACAGAATGTATTAATTATTGTTCTTTAAACCACATATGTTAAGGTCTAAAACAGTATTTTAGAGCATGTTTGAATCATAATTTTCTAGAAAGACTAAAGACTTGAACATAAAACTCCAAAGATCTTTTAGTGTCCTAGTTCAATTAAAAGCAAATTCTACACTGAATTCAAAGAAAGAGGTTGGACCTCAATGATAAGGAATTTTCTTTCAGAGATGTAACAGAAAATCTGATTATTCTTGGTTTCTGTATGTTGTCATTTGTCAATATATGTTTATCAATCTTTCTGTATTCTCCAGTCTTTCTTTACTCTCCTGGAAGTTACCTTTGGAATTGTGGCAAAATATATGTTTAAATCTTTGAATTAAAAATAAAAAAACATGGAGGCAAATTTTCTTTAAAAATTTTTCAACCTGTTATAAGGTGAAACAGTACTCTATCATATTTTAGATTCTAAAAGTTCTTAGTGAATTTTTTAACATTGAAACATTTTTCTAGAATCTTTCGTATATGAACAGATTCCCCTTCTTTAAAAAATTCACAGAAAATTGCTAAACCATTTTGTGGAGTGATGGCATGATTTTCAAGTTTTCATAATGCAGCAGAATGATGTAGAATCAAAAAGTCGTTTCTCCATAGTAACTCCAATTCAAATGAACAGCAAGGTGAAAGTATTTATTTGATAAGAAACTGAACTGACACATAGAAAACTACATTAGAGAAAAGCACTAAATAAAGTGTATGTTGCCACCTTAAAGTACTTGTCATTCATGAATCAATTCCTCAGTATATTAGTTTAGTGAACGTTCAGAACTGTCCACCTGCACACATAATCCTCATTATATTATTCAGCCTTCCAGCAGTAAAAGTATTAGCTGCTGATCTCTGACTTTTCTTGTGTAATATACCTGCCAGACAATAATTTCAATATTTTTTTCTTTTTCATGTTAAAATGAAATGTATCCTGACTTTGTCTCACAGCAATATAATTATGTATTATTGTTGTGGTTGATTGCATATGGTTTTCTTGTATTTTCTATTTCATATGAATATGTTTACAATGATTAGAACTTGGATTTTTTAAAAAAAATCCCATGATATGGAAATCCTTCCTGTATCAGTCACTTAGCATGTGCTAAAATGTCAGTCTTATTTCTGGGGAAAAATAAGGGGTGACAGTTGTAAGATTTAACAGCCCGTGCTGCTTGGGCAACTGCTAAGTAAACAGGCAAAGGACTCTGAGATGGGGCAGACTCCCAGAGGCCCTACTACTTCAAAGATTACCCTTACAATTGCTGGAGGTGCCAGAATATCTAGACGTTCACAGGGAGGAGCCAACAGAGGTGGCTATGATGGCGGAGGAGGGTTTCAGGGTAGCAGCTCTCTCTGGCAAGTTGAGATGAAAGTGTTTGAATAATCTACCTATGGATACGTTCCTTCTTCCCATCCCCAACTCTTCATCCACTGGCCACAGTCCATGAGGAGACATCTTTCCTCCGAAAGTTCCAAGATAGGTTTATATAGATAATTAGATAGATCAGTAATAGATAGATAAATAGATATAGATGATTAGATAATTCATTCACTTAATTCAAAGAGATAAAAATGTGTGCAGTGACATCCTCCCTCCAGCCCTTGGGTCCCCACTTGTCTGGATCCCCTATCTCTGCTCCCCATTGGGCAACGCAACCCATTTTGTTTTGTTTGTTTGTTTAGTGTTATGCATAAGATTCCAAAATGTCTTTATGCAAATATAACAAAATGTGATTGTATGTTCTTATTTGCCCCACAAAAGACTCCCAGTGATATGCACCTTTCTGAAACTTTCCATTTTTTTACTTATTAGATATTTTGGAGCTATTTCCATTTCAGCACATCTCTGTTTCGTTGTTTAATGACCCCCTATTGATGGACACTAGTATTGGAGAAGGAAATGGCAACCCACTCCAGTGTTCTTGCCTGGAGAATCCCAGGGACGGGGGAGCCTGGTGGGCTTCCGTCTATGGGGTCACACAGAGTCGGACACGACTGGAGTGACTTAGCAGCAGCAGCAGCAGTATTGTTTGACCTCATCTAAATATAATGATTTTGGGTATATATAATATATACAATATATCTAACAAGATATATAGTATAACATAGTATCAATTGTGCATCATAATTATCTATTTTGTAACTATCACACACATGTTATACTAAACAGCTGTGTGCATGTGTCACTAGACCTGCCCAGCTCCTGCATCCCCAGGATGTACATTACAGGTGGCCTGCCATATAAGCACACCATTTAATGGAGTTTAACTGAGTCTTTGGTCTGTCTACCTTCCAGAATAAAAGTTCCTTGAAGGATAGAATAGTGTCCTTTTAAACCCTGTTCATTTCCATGTTCCCAGTGACTATCAGAGCAATGGCACTAAGTATTTATGAGTACTTGTGAATATGAATAAATACATGACCAACGGACAAGAGATTCCAAAGTCTGAAGTAAGTAAACACAACAAGAAGAATTCATTGATCAAGAACTGGCATGGATGAATGCACAGACTAAATGCTTGAGCCAGAGAGAAGATGCTGACCATTTGGAGGACTCTTACATCTTCGCTATTACTGTACACTTAGTTATGACTAGATACATTGTCTTAGCGGACTGCCCAGTTCCGAGGTCAACAGGTCAGTAATAGTGAATATGAAATCTAAGGCACTTTTAAATTTTTAGGATTCCTTATTTGTGGCTAAACAGATCCATACTATATTTATGTTAACTGTTGAACAAGGTATTTTAAAGGAGCTCATTTTTATAAATAGTAGACAAATGCTAGTCTCTAAACCTTTAAAACTCAACCTTATCTACATCTCGTTAAACTCACCTTGTCCTCAACTCTTTGGAGCTGATTTTATATACATATTGTCTGGAACCCTCACTGTCAAGATATTCTCCTTCATATCTGAGAGGTGATGAGTCTCATTCTTTAATGTCTTTGGAGGTTGTCACCGGGATCAGAACTGGGGATCAGAGGTCCCTGAGAATTGGTTTTCCATCATGTCCGTGTTCTTTGCATTGCATCTATCTAGTTCCGTCATCAGCATTCATCACTGTTTTCTTTCATATCAGACACCTTCAGCTAAAGATAAATTAAAACTCAAGAGAGAATGGTGAATGATAACAGTAGACCACAAGGTATCCTACAGAATCTGTATTCTCAAAAGGCTGTGTGAGCACCGGATTTGAGCTCCCTGCGTCATACAGAAAGGAACTCAGATCTCGAGCTCTGTTACAGAGGGGAGGGATGGAGTAACAGGTGGGAGGGAGGCTCAAGAGGGAGGGGACTTGCATATATCTATGACTGATTCATGTTGATGGATGGCAGAAGCCAGCACAACATCGTAAAGCAATTATCCTCCAATTAAAAACAAATAAATTTAAATTAAAAAAGAAAATACAAACAAAGAAACAAAAAAGGCTGTGTGAGTATCTATTGCATCTGCTTAGAATACATGGCTTAGTCACAGGAGCTTATAATATTATTGCTAATTCAGTAACGTATGCTCACACAGTGTAAGAATTCAAGTCAAATAGTAAGCTTTTGAAATAAGTTCCAATTCCTGTCAATAGTATCCCTCCAAAAATGCATGCTAAGTTGATTTTCAGTCATGTCTGACTCTTTGCAACCCTATGTACTGTAGCCCACAAGGCTCCTCTGTCCATGGGATTATCCAGGCAAGAATACTGGAGTGGGTTGAGTGCCCTCCTCCAGGGGATCTTTCCAACCCAGGGATTGAACTTGCATCTATTATATCTCCTGCATTGGTATGCAGATTCTTTACCACTAGCACCACCTGGGAAGCCCACTCCAAAAATGCAAATATCATTAAAAGTGAGTTTCCTTGGGGGGGTCTTGTTTCTGAGTTAACATTTCATTTATTTAACAAACCGTTAGTATGTGCTTAGAGCTACTCTGAGTGCTTTGCAAATTTGAACTCGTTTAATCATCAAAATGAACAAGTGAAGAAAAATTAGTGTTAGTCGCTAAGTTGTGTCCAACTCTTTGTGACCGTATGGACTGTAGCCCGCCAGGCTCCTCTGTCCATGGGATTTCCCAGGAATACTAGAGTAAGTTGCCATTTCCTCTTCCAAGGGATCTTCCCAACCCAGGGATCAAACCCTTGTCGCTTATGTCTCCTGCATTGGTGGGTGGGTTCTTTACCATTAGCACCACCTGGGAAGCCTATTTATGGCTGACTAATACCAATCTGATGCTAAAGCTGAAACTCCAATACTTTGGCCACCTCGTGCGATGAGCTGACTCACTGGAAAAGACTCTGATGTTGGGAGGGATTGGGGTGGGAGGAGACGGGGACGACAGAGAATGAGATGGATGGATGGCATCACCGACTCAATGGACATGAGTTTGAGTGAACTCCGGGAGTTGGTGATAGACAGGGAGGCCTGGCGTGCTGTGATTCATGGGGTCGCAAAGAGTCGGACACGACTGAGCGACTGAACTGAACTGAACAGAACTGAATACCAATCATATAGATACTTTTAATAGTTTTATCTGTTATAGATATGTGTACAATATTTAGCAATTATTTCAGATTTACAATTCAAATGTAGAAAGCCCTCCCATGCCCACTGATAAAACCCTAAGTGGAATTTAAGCAATTCATCATCTGTTTTATATATATATATCCATGTTTTGAAAACATCTGGGTCCTTATTGGATGTCTGGTCTTACATAAATCTAACCCTAATGTTACCTGTCACTTGTACATGGCATCTATGGGTTTGAACAACTTAAAATATGCAAACATTTAAAATTCATATTCCTCTTATACTGTAGCATTCTCCTTAATGGTATGTGTATGATTGGATTTTATTCTGTATGTTAATCAGTCATCACAGACATTTATGTTTCCAAACACAAATTCATATGATTTCCAAACAATAGAATTTAGTCTCTAGAGGCCTAAATGCTCGTGGTTATCCCAGACATGTTTGCAGGTCTTCATAAATTATTACTGCTCTACTAGTTTCAAATAATCTGCCAAACATTGATTATTAAATGCAGAAGTGAGTTATGACATTTGGTAGACTTAAATATGATTTCATCAGAGAAATGTAAAGCTTGATTAGAAATCATATCTCGCACAAAACCATTAATTTAGAAAGTCTGAGATATGTTTAATAATTAATCAAGGCAAACATTGTGACTGTAGGCTTATGGAGAAATTAGAAACAAGAAAGTTAATTTTAGTGATGCTTACTTAGGGTAATTTAATGTAATTCAGATGCTTATAGAGGTTTCCTCTTTAGCCTTGCTGCTGCTGCTGCTAAGTCACTTCAGTCGTGTCCAACTCTGTGTGACCCCACAGACGGAAGCCCACCAGGCTCCCTCATCCCTGGGATTCTCCAGGCAAGGACACTGGAGTGGGTTGCCATTTCCTTCTCCAATGTGTGAAAGTGAAAAATGAAAGCGAAGTCGCTCAATCGTGTCTGACTCTTAGCGACCCCGTGGACTGCAGCCTACCAGGCTCCTCCATCCATGGGATTTTCTAGGCAAGAGTACTGGAGTGGCTTGCAATTGCCTTCTCCCTCTTTAGCCTTCAGTTCAGTTCAGTTCAGTCGCTCAGTCGTGTCCGACTCTCCGCGACCCCATGAATTACAGCACGCCAGGCCTCCCTGTCCATCACCAACTCCCGGAGTACAGGCACAATTATTGGGTTGAAAAAGCAGTTTTCGTGAAAACAAAAGTTAATTCAAAAACACTTACTGTCTTCCTTTGAGTATAAACTGTATAGAGGACATTTATTTTTTAGTTTAGAGCATAATTGCCTTACACTCTTATGGTAGCTTCTGCTGTGCAAAAATGTAAATCCGCTATATGTGTATACATATCCCCTCCCTCTTGAACCTCCCACCACATCTTTATCCCACCCCTTTAAGGCATCACAGCAAGATAATCTTGTCACTTTTTGTATTCTTTCTAAATGAAAACAGACGGTACAACATCCATTCAAAAAATATATATATACATAAACAAGGGAAACCCCTACACTATACAAAGCACTGTGCTAGGAGATGTGGCGATGAGAGGAGGCATTCAGATTTGTTGTGGTTCCACCCATGGTGCCAGAGGAGATCAGGCAGGAAAGTAAAGGACCATAACAGCAGAAAATGAGAGACTTCCACAGTTCAGAGTCTAAGTGCTACTGGGCTCACGGAAGAAAGGAGCGTATGGGAAAACTGTGATATTTTGCCTCACCCTACTCCTCCCCCCACCCAAAATGTTTGACTCTCGAAAATGAACTCTCTCTTTTTGTAAGGACAAACTATAATATTTCAAGGACATCCCAAATGACTTACTGGTGGGCTTACAGAAGCTTCCGTTGTTGCCACCACAGGGATAATTAATAGTTACGAAAATTAAAACAGTTACTTCTCAGGATACGTTAAAAAAAATGTTGTCCTCTAGTCACTAAGTTGTGTCTGACTCATTTGTGACCCCATAGACTGTAGCCCGCCAGGCTACTCTGTCCATGGGATTTCCCAGGCAAGAATATTGGAGTGGGTCGCCATGCCTGCCTCCAGGGGATCATCCTGACCCAGGAATTGAGCTCATATCTGCTGCATTGCAAATAGATTTTTTACCATTGAGACACCAGGGAGGCCCACATAAAAACAATCACTTCAGTTCCGTTCAGTCAGTCAGTCGTGTCCAATTCATTGCAACCGCATGGACTAAAGCACACCAGGATTTCCTGTTCATCACCAACTCCCAGAGCTTGCTCAAACTCATATCCATCGAGTAGGTTATGCCATCCAACTATCTCACCCTCTGTCATCCCCTTCTCCTCCTCCCTTCAATCTTTCCCAGCATCAGGATCTTTTCCACAGAGTGAGTTCGTCGCATCAGGTGACCAAAGCATTGGAGCTTCAGCTTCAGCATCAGTCCTTCCAATGAGTATTCAGGACTGATCTCCTTTAGGATGGACTGATTTGATCTCCTTGCAGTCCAAGGGACTTTAAAAGAGTCTTCTCTAACACCACAGTTCAAAATTATCATTTCTTCAGCACTCAGCTTTCTTTATGGTCCAACTCTCACATCCATACATGACTACTGGAAAAACCACAGCTTTGACTAGATAGATCTAGTCAGCAAAGTAATGTCTCTGCTTTTTACTATGCTGTCTTGGTTGGTCACAGCTTTTCTTCCAAGGAGCAATGGTCTTTTAATTTCATAGGTACTGTCACCATCTGCAGTGATTTTGGAGCCCAAGAAAATAAAGTCTGTCACTGTTTCCATTGTTTCCCTATCTATTTGCCATGAAGTGATGGGACCAGATGTCATGATCTAAGTTTTTTGAACGTTGAGTTTTAAACCAACTTTTTCACTCTCCTCTTTCACTTTCATTAAGACGCTCTTTAGTTCTTCTTTGCTTTCTGCCTTAAGGGTGGTATCATCTGCATATCTGAGGTTACTGATATTTCTCCTTTCAATCTTGATTCCAATTTGAGCTTCATTTAGCCTGGCATTTCACATGATATCCTCTGCATGTAAGTTAAATAAGCAGAGTGACAACATACAGCCTTGACGTACTCCTTTCCCAATTTTGAACCAGTCCTTTGTTCTGTATCCAGTTCTAACTGTTGTTTCTTGACCTGCATACAGATTTCTCAAGAGGCAGGTAAGGTGAACTATATTCCCACCTCTTTAAGAATTTTCCACAGTTTGTTGTGACCCAACAGTCAAAGGCTTTAACATAGTCAATGAAGCAGAAGTAGATGTTTTTCTGGAATTCTCTTGCTTTTTGTTATGATCCAGTGATCCAACAGATATTGGCAATTTGATCTCTGGTTCCTCTACCTTTTCTAAATCCACCTTGAACATCTGAAAGTTCTCAGTTCATATACTGTTGAAGCCTGGCTTGGAGAATTTTGGGCATTACTTTACTAGCGTGTGAGATGAGTGTAATTGTGTGGTAGTTCACACATTCTTTCACATTGCCTTTCTTTGGGATTGGAATGAAAACACCTTTTCCAGTCCTGTGGCCACTGCTGAGTTTTCCAAATTTGCTGGCATATTGAGTGCAGCACTTTCACAGCATCATCTTCCAGGATTTGAAATAGCTCAACTGGAATTCCATCACCTCCACTAGCTTTGTTTGTAGTGATGCTTCCTAAGGCCCACTTGATTTCACATTCCAAGATGTCTGGCTCTCAGTGATCACACCATCATAGTTATCTGGGTCGTGGAGATCTTTTTTTGTATAGCTCTTTTGTGTATTCTTGCCACCTCATCTTAATATCTTCTGCTTCTGTTAGATCTATACAATTTGTGTCCTTCATTGTGCCCATCTTTGCATGAAATGTTCTCTTGGTTTCTCTAATTTTCTTGAAGAGATCACTAGTCTTTCTCATTCTATTGTTTTCCTCTATTTCTTTGTATCGATCGCTTAGGAAGGCTTTCTTATCCCTCCTTGATATTCTTTGGAACTCTGCATTCAGATGCTTATATCTTTCCTTTTCTCCTTTGCCTTTCACTTTTCTTTTCTATACTGATGCATATCACAAACTATAAAACCAGAGGCATACATCAGAACAAAAACAAGCAGTGGGTTGATTGTCTACACAAAAGGGCAGGGAAACTCCTTCTGGAATTCATAGTCCCAGGAAATAGGGCTGTGTTGGCCAAAGAGAGGTCCAGACATGGGTTTTGATGGACCCTTATTCAGTTCAGTTCAGTCACTCAGTCGTGTCCGACTCTCGACGACCCCATGAATCACAGCACGCCAGGCCTCCCTGTCCATCACCAACTCCCAGAGTTCACTCAAACTCATGTCCACAGAGTCGGTGATGCCATCCAACCATCTCATTCTCTGTCGTCCCCTTCTCCTCCCGCCCCCAACCTTTCCTAGCATCAGAGTCTTTTCCAGTGAGTCAACTTGTCGCATGAGGTGGCCAAAGTATTAGAGTTTCAGCTTTAGCATCAGTCCTTCCAATGAACACCCAGGATTGATCTCCTTTAGGATGGACTGGTTGGATCTCCTTGCAGTCCAAGGGTCTCTCAAGACTCTCAAGAGTCTTCTCCAACACCACAGTTCAAAAGCATCAATTCTTCAGTGATCAGCTTTCTTCACAGTCCAACTCTCACATCCATACATGACCACGGGAAAAACCATAGCCTTGACTAGACGGACCGTTGTTGGCAAAGTAATGTCTCTGCTTTTTAATATACTATCAAGATTGGTCATAACTTTCCTTCCAAGGAGTAAGTGTCTTTTAATTTCATGGCTGCAATCAGCATCTGCAGTGATTTTGGAGCCCCAAAAAATAAAGTCTGACACTGTTTCCACTGTTTTTCCATCTATTTCCATGAAGTGATGGGACCAGATGCCATGATCTTAGGTTTCTGAATGTTGAGCTTCAAGCCAACCTTTTCACTCTCCTCTTTCACTTTCATCAAGAGGCTTTTGAGTTCCTCTTCACTTTCTGCCATAAAGGTGGTGTCATCTGCATATCTGAGATTATTGATATTTCTCCCAGCAATCTTGATTCCAGCTTGTGCTTATTCCAGCCAAGCGTTCCTCATGATGTACTCTGCATACAAGTTAAATAAGTTACAACCACTCAAAAGCAAGCTCAAAGGAAACCAGGGTTCAGAGTTCCCATGGCTGCAGCTGGAGCCTGCAACAGAGACAGCTTCAGTGAATTCTCATATGTGTTCTGAACAGAGGAACTAGCATAAGTAGGGAAATAAAAATAAGAAATTAGGGACCCATGAGTACTTCACTTTGGCTTGAGCAACTAGGGTACCCACAGAGGTAGTGACTTAAGTTGGAAAGAAAGTTTGGGTGAGGGGGATTTGAATTTCAAGTTAAGGCTTTGGGACTTGACCCTAAATGAAATCAAGCTATTTGAGGTTTATAAGCAGGTAATGATGTGCACACACCTTTGAACTGGGGAGACTATCTACGGCCATACCACCCTGAACGCGCCCGATCTCGTCTGAACTGGGGAGACTATTCTGATAGGTGTGTGTAGGGTGGCTTACACAGGAGGAACACGTATCAGAATGGCCTTGTGATAGTCTGGGTCCATATATCCCAGAGCGTCCTTGGAACACCTACCCTACAAACTGAACCTCGAGAAACAGTCCATGGTGACAAGTTTGACTGAGGTCATGTTATATCCACTCCTTGGAGATTACAGTGAAAATTAGCATATTAAAAGTTGTGAGAAATCCTGCTGTCAAAAAAAAAAAAAATCATGGAAAACAAACACTGAGGGACTCTTCTAGATTAAAGAAGACCAAAGAAACATGACAATGGTGCCAGACCAAAACAAAAAAGCAGACCTTTGTGTGACAGTTGGAAATTGAATAATGTCTATGGATTAGAAAGCAGTATTATGCATGTGTGCATGTACCAATGTTAATTTACTGGATTTTTTTTAATCATAGTACTGTGGCTGCATAAGTTGCTAACTTTTAAGGAGTCTGGATTGAAAGGTATACAGGAATACTTGATTGATGTTTTTCTTCTGTGTTTCAGTAAGCCTGAAATTACTTCAAAAAGAAACTTTAAAAATGTTTTTAGGGACTTTTCCTGGTGGTCCCATAGGTGTGACTGCACCTTCCATTGTAGCGGTTGCAGGTTCGATCCCTGCTCAGGGAGCTAAGATCGCACATACCTTGTAGTCAAAAATCAAAACCAGAAGCAATATGATAACAAATTAAATAAAGTCTTTAAAGATGGTCCACATAAAGGAAATCTTTACATATATATATAAAATAAACTACTGCATTCCCAAATAATTTTCTAAAGGGAAGATTTTGGGAAATACTGGCTAAGTGAAAGTTAGGATGTGTCAGTGAGAATGGAAATCAGAGGATAGACCCAGTAAACATTACTGGGACTTGGCAAGTGACTATGAAGGGGGAGGCAGGGGTGGTAAAGCCCAAGAGAGCAGAGGTGTCTGCTTCTACACAGAGGCTGGGGGAGGGGCTGTGTTGACAGAATAAATGAGTTGAGATGTGGACACATGATGAATCTTGGCACCATCCTTGCTCTTAACATTTTTAAGATACATATAATTTTCCAGGCAAAAATGCTGGAGAGGGTTACATATCTTCACGACCCAAGATCAAACCCGTATCTCTTACATCTCCTGCACTAGCAGGTGAATTCTTTACCACTGGCACCACTTGGGAAGCCCCATATATTTTTATGGTGTATATTTAGGAAAGCAACTCTGGAGCTGCTTGGAGAGTGGACTGGAAGTGAATCAGAGGGGAAGAAGGCTTTCTTATCTCTCCTTGCTATTCTTTGGAAGTCTGCATTCAGTTGGGTATATCTTTCCGTTTCTGCATTGCCTTTTGCTTCTCTTCTTTTCTCAGGTATTTGTAAGGCCTCCTCAGACAACCACTTTGCCTTCTTCCATCTGTTTTTCTTTGGGATAGTTTTGGTCAATGCCTCGTGTACAATGTTACAAACCTCAGTCCATAGTTCTTCAGGCACTCTGTCTCTCAGATCTCCCTTGAATCTACTTGTCACTTCCATAATCATAAGGGATTTGATTTAGGTCATACCTGAATGACCTAGTGGTTTTCCTTACTTTCTTCCATATAGTGTAAGCTTTGGCTTTTCCAGTAGTCATGTACAAATGTGAGAATTGTACCTGAAAGGAGGCTGAGTGCCGAAAATTGATGATTTCAAACTGTGGTGCTGGAGAAGACTCTTGAGAGTCCCTTGGACAGGAAGGAGATCAAACCAGTCATTCCTAAAGGAAATCAACCCTGAGTATTCATTGGAAGGACTGCTGCTGAAGCTGAAGCTCCAATACTTTGGCCACCTGATACGAAGAACTGACTCACTGGAAAAGACCCTGATGCTGGGAATGGTTGAAGGTGGCAGGAGAAGGGGACGACAGAGGATGAGATGGTTGGATGGCATCACCAACTCAATAGACATGAGTTTGAGCAAACTCCAGGAGATAGTGAAAGACAGGGAACCCTGGTGTGCTGCAGTCCATGGGGTTGCAAAGAGTCAGACACTACTTAACTACTGAACAACAAAAAGAGGGGGAGGAAAGAAGCTAATTTGTAGGCTTTTCCAATAGGCTGCATGGAAGAAGATGAAGGTTTGGAATTGGGTGGTAGCTCAAGGGATGGAAACGTGTAGATGATAGTTCTTAGAGGAAGAGAAGTGGCATATGCAGAAAAGGAAAAAAGGATGGAGCTTGAGGTTTGTATTTGAGCAGTAGGGTAGATGATGCTACTGATTACCAAGACGAGAGAGTCTGGGAATTTTGTGTCACTGGTGAATTTTATCTCATCTCGACATAAGAAACAGTGGGAACCAAACATAGGGTTTTTAAAAAAATAGTTTTAATAGAGAAATATTTGCTAAAATATCACAAGACTTACAGAGCCTAAAAGAAGCATCCTATAAAAGTAGAAGGTATGCCTTCTCAGACTGGAAAATCCTGCCTTTCTAATGGTTCACAATTGATTGTCATTTCATAATGACTTAAAGCAATTATTGCAGGATTAGCCCTTCACATTTGACTAAAAGTAAAACTGATAGCAAGAAAACCACAAGGAAGTGGTGTTCTTTATTTAAATTGATTAATGTAAATAGCTCTTTCATTTAAAATTGGTTTATATAAAATTCAAGCAAATATTTGCAATGCATTATTGTTACTTAGTAGCAAAGATAATCAGGAAGTCATGCAGACAATGGAACATGCACAATTAAAATCTTCAGGATACACAACAGCTTTAATTAATCAGTTAAGCTAATCTAAATAAATAGAAAACTGTGTTGTAAGGCCTGGCTGTAAAGGATTTTAAACCCAATGGTATAATAAAAGAAATCAGCTATCATTAACTGGGTGTGTACTAGGTGCCTGGGCATCATCCTTTGAAGTATTATCTTGTGTAATGTTTTCAAGAGTAATACAGAGTAGCCCTTCTCATCTCTAATTTACATATGAATACACTGGACATTAAATAAATAGCCTGCCTAATTTCTTGTGGGCTTCCTAGGTGGCTCAGTGGTAAAGAATCCACCAATTCAAGTTTGATTCCTGGGTGGGGAAGATCCCCAGGAGAAGGAAACGACAACCCACTCCAGCATTCTTGCCTGGGAAATTCCATGGACAGAGGAGCCGGGCAGGCTACAGTCCATGGGGTCACAAAAATGTCGGACATGACTGAGCAACTAAACACCAACAATTTTCTGTCGTCAGTGATTGGGGAGAGTGCATCAAACTAGATTCTAATGTTTCCCAAAACTACTATGCTTACTGAGGAGGCTTTATTAATACATAAAACAAAATACAATATTTATAATATAAATGGTTTAATATTAAATACAAATGTATCATTTAGTGTATGCTTTGGAAGGATATTAGTGTTCTAAAGAGTCATGCTTTTGAACTGTGGTGCTGGAGAAGACTCTTGAGAGTCCCTTGGACTGCAAGGAGATCCAACCAGTCCATTCTAAAGGAGATCGATCTGGGTGTTCATTGGAAGGACTGATGCTAAAGCTGAAACTCCAATACTTTGGCCACCTCATGCGACGAGTTGACTCACTGGAAAAGACTCTGATGCTGGGAAAGGTTGGGGGCGGGAGGAGAAGGGGATGACAGAGAATGAGATGGCTGGATGGCATCACCGACTCGATGGACATGAGTTTGAGTGAACTCCGGGAGTTGGTGATGGACAGGGAGGCCTGGCGTGCTGTGATTCATGGGGTCGCAGAGTCGGTCACGACTGAGCGACTGAACTGAACTGAACTGAAACAGTCAGCTTGCACATTTTGCCCATCTACTTCACAATTTCATATAAGTCAAAAGCTTCCGATTGTGAGATTCCAGAGTTGTACATCTATTGGACAGAGGAAAGGAGTGGACATCTGTTGTCTTGGCTTGCCAGCTTCCACACCCCAACCTTGGATAACAGCACCTCAACTGCTCTGTAATTAGAGAGTCACACACCCATTCTTCCCTGTGTGCGGGGAAGCTGGGCTCACGTGGGGTGAGGTGACCCCACCTCACCAGCCCCAGGGCCGGACATGAGACCCAGGTGTCATCGTTAGCACATTCCTCCCCCTGGATCCAGGGACTGGTTCAGGAAAAGTCATGTCAGGAAAGCAGATCTTTGGGACTCACTTCAACAGTTCTCAACTTTCAGGAAACATCAACTCTTTCCCACAAGACTGCTGAATTAGGAGGGTTTGCATTTGCAGATGTAGGCAGTCGCCATGTGGAGAGTGACTACCTGAGACCAGCTTCTGTAAAGTAGAGAGATACAGAGACTCCCCTGTCAGTCCAGTGGCTACACTTTGCTGTCCAACGCAGGGGGTGCAGGTTCAGTCCCTGGTCAGGGACCTAAGATCCCACATGCCTTGTGGCCAAGAGACCAAAACATAAAACAGAAGCAATATTGTAACAAAATCAATAAAGATTAACAAAAAATAAATAAATAGAGGGACACGTACAGAGATAGAGGGAGGCAGGCAGATGCAGTCTTCGCTCAAGTCATACTCAAACCAGCCTGACCCTGGCTGGCTTTTGGGTACTAGACAATTTAAAATCACAGATACAGCTCGCTGTGTATTTCTACTGGCCAGTGCAAGTCTGTGACATCCTTGATGAATGGTAATGCAGCCTCTGCTTGAACAGGCCGTTCATTACCCATCCAGGTAGCCCCATCCATTACAGTAAGTCCCCTTACAAACGAACCTTCAAGTTGCAAACTTGAAAAGATGCAAACATGTATTCACATGTCCGATCACATCAAGCACGAATGACATTGCAGCTTGCCCTCCACCTCTTATTGCTGATGACTTTTCAGCTCAACCATCTCCCACCTCCTGTCCCTCCTCCGGTAACTCTTCTTGCCTGTCCACTCAATGCCAACTCTTGTGTGCCAGCTGTTGTACTGTACTATTATACTTTTCAAGGTACTGTAAGATAAAACATGTTTTCTTTATTTTTGTGGTTTTTTTAATGTATTATTTGTGTGGAAAGTATTATAAAGCCTATCACAGTACAGTACTATATAGCTGATTGTATTGGTTGCATACCTAAGCTAACTTTGTTGGACTTACAAACAAATTGGACTTACGGACACATTCTCAGAACAGAACTCGTTCATGGTAGGGGACTTACTGTATTGGGCTGCTCTAAGTGTAAGACATGATTTGTAGATTTAATTTAGTTTGTAGATCCAAAATCCATTACGTTGAAACTGCCATCTATTGGCCCTAGTTCTGCCTCATGAGTATCATAGAAGATGACCTTCCAACCACCCCCATAATCTTTAGGCCATCACAGACATTTTTCACTGGTGTTTTGCTGACAGGATCTTGTGTTTGGAAGTGTATTAGCCATGATATGGGGGGGGGGTGTATGCACACTCAGGCATTTCCATCTCTTTGGGACTCCATGGACTGTAGCCCACCGGACTCCTCTATCCATGGAATTCTCCAGGCAAGAATACTGCCATGTGTAGCCATTTCCTCCTCCACGGTATCTTCCAGACCCAGGAATCGAACCCAGGTCTCCCACATTGCAGGCAGACTCCTTACCGTCTAAGCCATCAGGGAAGCCCCAGATAGATCCTAAGGTGACCCCCAATAATTCTCTTTTTCTTCTGTTTATGCCCTTGCATAATCTCCTCCTTTTGAATGTTTGGAGAAAAGTGTATATTCTAAAATTAAATTGGGGTAATATTTGCACAGCTCTGTGAATATACCCAAAATCACTGAATTGTACACTGTAACTGGCAAATTGTGTGCTATGCCAATTACATCTCAATAAAGCTGTTTTTGTCATATACTATGACCAAGAGAGATTTATCCCAGAAATGCAAAGTAGTCAACATCTGAGCATCCAGTCTTTCACTGTTTTTCTTTCCTGCTAAAATTAATACTGCATTGAATAGAGATATTATCCTATTTTAGAGGGTTTTTAGGTAATACATTACTCCTTCTTTTAAATTTAAAATAAAGCAGGAAAACAATGCAAGAAACAGACAGGTGGAAATCTGAATATGAGCTTTATCCCTCATAAATCCAATTGAAGAGCATGGCTTTAAATAGGCAACTGAATGGGCTTTCTAAACCCTGCTTCCCAAATTAAGCACTGCACAGCTGGGCAGGCAGGCCCCCACTCCCATGGGACCCAGACATAATTAAGTGACAGAGGGCAGACAATGCACGCTTCCTGCAGGAAGACTGGCTCCCTCAAAAAAGAGAAAAGGGCTGAACTCAAATGCTATCAACTCACTACAGAAAATTTAATCCCTCCAAATATATACACAAGGAATGGAGATAGATACTACAAATTCAAGTCATTTTGCAGTTACTTAAACTAGACATAGGAAAAATCATAATTTAAAAATTGTATTATAAATGTGGAATGAATAAATGATTAAGAATAATTGAATGTTACAGTGTAGTACTGAATTGTTTTTATTCCACCTAGAATAATATATTTTTTAAGTACCTTCCATTTTGTCTATTGGAGGAGGTGCCACTTGGAAGTGATCAAGACCTTGTAGTAAAACCTTGCCCAAACTGAGCACTCCTACAGGTTTGCCACCTGCTCTCCAGGGTATGCATGTGCTAAGTCTCTTCAGTCGTGTTTGACTCTTGGCAACCCCATGGGCTGTAGCTCCCCAGGTTCCTCTGTCCATGGGATTTCCCAGGCAAGAATACTGGAATAGGTTGCCATTTCCTGCTCCAGGGGATCTTCCTTGGCCTGGGGATCAAACCCAGGTCTCCTGCATTGCAGGTGGGTTCTTTACCATCTGAGCTACCAGGGAAACCCAAGGTTCAATGTATTTGTGAACTATATACATTGTGCTATTTGACCGAATTACTGATGTTGGGCAAGCGGTGTCCTTGGTATCAAGATGTCACGCTGCCTACCACAAGATGCTAGGAGCACACAGAGATGGGAGAGGAGAACTTCTGGGACAATTCTTTGGAATTGTAAGTGAAGAATATAGTGGCAGCCTTATCTCATTTATAATACTCCTGGCTTTCATGGTGGGCTTTCCAGGTGGCTCAGTGATAAAGAATCTGCCTGCCACTGCAGGAGATGCAGTATCGATCTCTGGGTTGGGAAGATCATCTGGAGAAGGAAATGACAACCCACTCCAGTATTCTTGCATGAAGAATTCCATGGACAGAGGAGCCTGGCAGGCCACAACTGGACATGACTTAGTGACTGAGCATGCAGCACAGAAAGAAACATACCTGGATTGGAATTCTGGCTTAACTGTATCCTGGGTAAACTTTGGGTTTCCCTGATAGCTCAGCTGGTAAAGAATCAGCCTGCAATTCAGGAGACACCGGTTCAGTTCCTGGGTTGGGAAGATCCACTGGAGAAGGAATAGGCTACCCACCCCAGTATTCTTAGGCTTCCCTTGTGGTTCAGCTGGTAAAGAATCCACTTGCAATGCGGGAGACCTGGGTTCAATCCCTGGTTTGGGAAGATGCCCTGGAGAAGGGAAAGGCTACTCGCTCCAGTATTCTGGCCTGGAGAATTTCATGGACTGTATAGTCTGTGGGGTCACAGAGAGTTGGACACGGCTGAACGACTTTCACTTTCAATGGGTAAACTTTAAAAAGTTCCAATTTGTCATCGGTAAAGATAGTAATGGTGTCCTTTTTGCCAGGTAATTGCAAGGCTTGGAGATTATATATGTGGGGATCAACAGTACTTGAACCATGAACCTCCAAATGTTCAAGGTGAGTTTAGAAAAGGCAGAGGAACCAGAGATAAAATTCTAAACATCCACTGGATCATTGAAAAAGCAAGAGAGTTCCAGAAAAATATCTATTTCTGCTTTATTGACTGTACAAAGCCTTTGACTGTGTGGATCACAATAAACGGTGGAAAATTCTTAAAGAGATGGAAATACCAGACCACCTGACCTGCCTCTTAAGAAATCTGTATGCAGGTCAGGAAGCAACTGAATGGGCTTAGAACTGGACATAGAACAACAGACTGGATCCAAATTGGGAAAGCAGTACGTCCAGGCTGCATATTGTCACCCTGCTTATTTAACGTATATGCAGAGTACATCATGAGAAATACCAGACTGGATGAAGCACAAGCTGGAATCAAGATTGCCGGGAGAAATATCAATCACCTAAGATATGCAGATGACACCACCCTTATGGCAGAAAGTGAAGAGGAACTAAAGAGCCTCTTGAGGAAAGTGAAAGAGGAGAGTGAAAAAGTTGGCTTGAAGCTCAACATTCAGAAAACTAAGATCATGGCATCTCGTCCCATCACTTCATGGCAAATAGATGGAGAAACAGTGGAAACTGTGACAGACTTTATTTTGGGGGGCTCCAAAATCACTGCAGATGGTGGCTGTAGCCATGAAATTAAAAGACACCTACTCCTTGGAAGAAAAGTTATGACCAACCTAGTGAAGTGAAGTGAAAGTTGCTCAGTTGTATCCAACTCTTTGTGACCCCATGGACTGCATAGTCCATGAAATTCTCCAGGCCAGAATACTGGAGTGGGTAGCCTTTCCCTTCTCCAGGGGATCTTCCCAACCCAGGGATCAAACCCATGACCAACCTAGACAGTATATTAAAAAGCAGAGACATTACTTTGCCAAGAAAGGTCTGTCTAGTCAAAGCTATGGTTTTTCCAGTAGTCATGTACAGATGTGAGAGTTGGACTATAAAGAAAGCTAAGTGCCAAAGAATTGATGCTTTTGAAGTGTGATGTTGGAAAAGATTCTTGAGAGTCCCTTGGACTGCATGGAGATCAAACCAGTCAATCCTAAAGGAAATCAGTCCTGAATATTCATCGGAAGAACTGATGCTGAAACTGAAACTCCAATACTTTGGCCACCTGATGAGAAGAACTGATTCATTTGAAAAGACCCTGATGCTGGGAAAGATTGAAGGTGGGAGAAGAGGACGACAGAGGATGAGATGGTTGGATGGCATCACCAACTCAATGGACTTGAGTTTGAGTAAGGCTTAGGAGTTGGTGATGGACAGGGAGGCCTGGTGTGCTGCAGTCCATGGGGTCGCAAAGAGTTGGATGCGACTGAGCAACTGAACTGACTGACTGAAGCCCAGTGATTGCCCCACAATATGCATTCAGTAAAGT
Source organism: Moschus berezovskii (assembly GCF_049115385.1). Lineage (NCBI taxonomy): Eukaryota > Metazoa > Chordata > Mammalia > Artiodactyla > Moschidae > Moschus > Moschus berezovskii. Next base: position 72,009,707 of record NC_142475.1, on the reverse strand, counting down.
TTAGCTGGTAATAATGTCGCAAGTACCAGAATGTCCATAACAATATATTACTTCAAGAGCCACAGGATGTATGGAACTCTTCTGAAAAAAAAAAGTATTACATAAATGGTAAGCTTTTCATATAATATTATCATGTATAGATCATCTAAGGTGCTACCTCTTACTGGAAACAAAGACATAATTAATTAGCTGTAGATGATTTTAAGTAGGCTTCCCTGGTGGCTCAGATAGTAAAGAATCTGCCTGCAGTGGGGGAGACCCTGGTTCAATCCCTGAGTCGAGAAGATCCCCTGGCAAAGGGAATGGCTATCCACTCCTGTATTCTTGCCTAGAGAATTCTCTGGATTTTAAGTAAGATTTTCTGTGGTAGTGAAAAAAAAATGTTTTCATATCAGGACATAAACAGTAATAATATATATCCTAGTACTTATAGTATGCCCCACAACAGTGAATGTATCTAACCTTGATTACAACAAACACCTGGAAAAGTTGAAAAAATAATAATAATAACACTTACTGAGAGCCCATCTTGAGTGATCCAGGGAGCTGTAACAGAAGGGCGCAAAAAAGAGAATTGGTCGTGTAATTGCTTTCTGTCAAACAGCTAGATAAGCAGCCAGCAGTTTTGCATTAGAATGCATTTGGTTATCCCATCGACAATGGGCTGGTAATCTTATAAATATTTATTACTGAACTAAAGAAAGCAGCAGAAGCTTTTACCCTTTGAGAAAGGTCCGTAACCTGCATGGTGCCAGTGAAGTATGAAACCCTACTGATTTGGTTACTTCTTAATGTGTTAAAGGCTGGACTGCGCTTGGCACATGTGAACAGTCTGAATGCAGTTGTCAGAGCCATGACCCTGGAGGGCAATTGTGAGCATATGCTTCCGTGGGTGAGCTCTCAGACCACAGCTGCTGTCCAACCCGACCCGAAGCAGGACAGTGTAGAACCCATGGTTTAGTGGATTGAGTTTTATGGGCTGGGAATAAGGATTAACCCCTTATGAATAGACTGAACACAACAACAAAGGAGAAAGAAGGGACGAAAACCACTTTTCTTAAAATGATTCTGTATCTGTGTGTGTGCGTGTTTAGTCACTCAGTCATGTCCGACTCTTTGTGACCCCATGGACTGTAGCCCGCTAGGCTCCTCTGTCCATGGGATTCTCCAGGCAAGAATACTGGAGTGGGTTGCCATTTCCTTCTCTGGGGGATCTTCCCAAACCAAGGATCGAACTCACATCTCCTCTCTCTCCTGCATTGCAGTTGGATTCTTTACCCACTGAACCAACATTACATAATGCTCCTCCACTGTGAGTTGGAGGAAATAAACTTATTCTTTCTTTGAAAGGTATGGCATCACTTAAGCAATAAATATATTCCATTTCCAATTCTCTGTGCTAAACAAAAACCAAAAATATATCACTTCTGGGTTTGCAGATCTTTTCATATCCTGTCTTACTCCCAAAAAGATTCAGGCTGCTAATAATAAAAGCACGAAAATAAAAAGACCAAAAACAGCTATCAATAAAACAAAGGAAATAATAAAGAATCAGAGAGATCAAAATCTGCTAGTTGAGAAAACCTGCAATAACTAAACATGATAATTAAGAACTTCCTTAGCAACCAGAATGAAGAGGAAAACTCGCTAAATAAATACCATGATCCTCTATTTGAAAAAGTTATGGTACCTTCTCAAATTAAAGGACCTTTAAGAATTCTGAAAGGGAAATAGTTCTCTCAAACATCTGCTCTATGTCCAGTACTTTTCCAGGGATACATAAAAATAGGAGGGGGTCCTATTCTTGCCATGCTTGAGAAAGACATAGTTTTGAACAAGTCATTGCAACTCTGAAAAATGTTACCTAAAGTGATAGGTCCATACTCCTCCTGTGACCAACAGCAAGGAGATACTATTCATCCTTGGTTGACCACAGCATTTAATTTCTGCCAAGAGTGTGGCTTTTAAGACTGTAGGTGCTAGAGTCAGAATACCTGGGTCTGAATTCTAGGCAGTGATTGGTCTTGATGATCAATATTGAGCTCTGTGACCTCAGCCAAGTTATTTACCTTCCCTGTGCTCCAGGTTCTTCATCTTTAAAGCGGGGATAATGGTAGTACCTGCTTCTTGTATGTCATTGTGAGGATAAAACGGATCTTCTTCTCAAGGCAGTCACAGGGTTCCAAGAGCGTTTTAGTGAGAACTGCAAGGTCTCTTGAGCCTTAGTTTTGGATATATTGCCTCAAACCTCACTTCTGCAGTATTGCCCTGGCCAAAGACCAACCCAGATTCGAGGATGGGAGCAATACTGTCGGTTCTACCTCTTGATGGAGAAGCCGCAAATGTGCCCAGTGTTATAGTCTTCCACGAGCTGGTGGGGATGAAAAGACCACTAGAAGTGTAGAATGCGTCGTTTTTCATCTTGTTTGTATGTGGGGGAAGAAAGAGGAAAGAAAGGAACTGATGATGACACCACACTTTCTGTCCTGAGCGAGCAGGTGGCTATTTCTGCAAATCACTTGGTACTGAATTGAGAATCAGCCCATAATTTAAACTACAATTTTAAATTGTGTTAATATGTAGAGTCTCTCTTTTTAAAGTTTTGTTTTCCGCTGTGCTGGGTCTTCACTACATCGGGGGCTTTTCTCTAGTTGTGGCGTGGGGGCTTCTCATTTCCGTGGCTTCTCTCGCTGTGGAGCAGGGGCTCTAGAGCACAGGCTCAGTAGTGCTGGTGCCCGGGTTTAGTTACCCTGCTGCATGTGGGATCTTCCTGGACCAGGGATGGAACCTGTGTGTCTCCTGCATTGGCAGGTGGATTCTTTACCACTCAGCCACCAGGGAAGCCCTATGTAGGGTCTTTCAAAGGCCTGTATGTGAGACAGCAGAAGAGACACAGATGTATAGAACAGTCTTTGGGACTCTGTGGGAGAGGGCGAGGGTGGGATGACTTGAGAGAATGGCACTGAAACATGTAAATTATCACATGTGAAATGAATCACCAGTCCAGGTTTGATGCATGATATAGGGTGCTCGGGGATGGCGCACTGGGATGACCCAGAGGGATGGGATGGGGAGGGAGGTGGGATGTGGGGTTCAGAATGGGGAACGCATGTACAGCCAGGTCGGATTCATGTCAGTGTATGGCAAAACCACTACAATATTGTAAAGTAAAAAAAAAAAACAAAAAAAACAAAGGTACTAGCCAACAACTCAGGCTTTTTTTTGAAAATCAAAATTCTATGTGCTGTTTAAATGTTGTTGAATTTGCTTTTTCTCCACACCTCAAGGGCTAACAGAAAAGAAATTCTTCAGTGTGTAGATGAAGATATATAATCTGTACCAGGTCCATTAGAACAAATTCCATATACACCGTGACTTATACTATTTATTTTGTTGTTGTTTTTGTTTATAAGTAAAACATGAATATCTGACTTTCTAGAAAATGGATATAATGATGCTACACTCAAATGAAAGATTCTTGGTATTTTCCACATACCCCTAGCTCCCTGGCGGTTACAGTAAAAAATGTGCTGACATCTTCCTTTAATAGAGAACTCTTAACAGTATGAAGGCTTCCCTGGTGGCTCAGACAGTGAAGAATCCGCCTGCAGTGGGGGAAACCTGGATTTGATCCCTGGGTTGGGGAGATCCCCTGGAGAAGGGAACGGCTATCCACTCCAGTATTCTTGCCTGGAGAATCCCATAGAGAGGAGCCTGGCAGGCAGTCCATGGGGTCACAGAGTCAGACACAACTTTCACTTTCACAGCAGTGTGGTAATTCCTCATGGTAGTAATGTGCTCATTTTAAGTAGCTGTTTTGACTTTCACTCATTATAAAAATTGAAGTCTTTGTGAGAAGACATTGTCCTTATTCATAATACAAATTCTAGAAAAATTAACATTATTTTACCAAAAGGCCTTGACAGTAAATCTTGATTATATCTACATGTATATGAAAATATGGTGGCTTTGTTGTGTGTATTTCTAACTATCTCTCTCTGTCTTCCCTTTCCCATCTCTGCCTTAATTCAGATTCTGAATAGTCCTTAACCAGTCTTACTGACCATTGTCTCTCCCTCTTTGGACTATTCTCTACATGATTCTAAAATGCAAATGTGATTATTAACATCTCTACTTAAAAAGGGTTACTGTCTCTACTTTGCCCCCAGAGTCCATTCCAGGCCAGTATTTTCAGTGGATTTCTGAAGAAACAGATTACTTTGAACTGTTCTCAGACTCTTTGTGGAAGGATAGATATATGTACTGACAACTGAGTTGTTATTCCAAAGGCCAGGCTATTTGTTCACTTGGTTATGATTCCGTCATTATATTCAGCAATTATTTCAGTGGAAACATTGAATATAAGTTGTGTCTAGGATCTTAAACTTCAAATTATCAGGGTTTATTTCTATTCTTCCAAACTTATTTCACTTAGCACATAAGTGATGGGCTTACCATATAAGAGGTGTTTTGTGTTTTACTTTTTTTATTTATTTATTTTTGGCTGTGCTGGGTCTTCGTTACTGCACAGGCTTTTCTCTAGTTGAGGCAAGTGGGGGTTACTCTTCATTGTGATGCACAGGCTTCTCATTGCAGTGGCTTCTCTTACGCAGAGCACAGGCTTTAGGGCACTTGGGCTTCAGTAGCTCTGGCACGTGGGCTCAGTAGTTACGGTTCCCAGGCTCTAGAGCACAAGCTCAATGGTTGTGGTGCACAGGTGTAGTTGCTTCACGAACCGATGTCTCCTGCATTGGCAGGTGGATTCTTTACCACTGAGCCACCAGGGAAACCCATGCCTTTGTTTTTAAAATTTTTAGTTATTGGGGATCATATTCTAAAATATCAGTTGTCCTGGAGAAGGAAATGGCAACCCACTCCAGTGTTCTTGCCTGGAGAATCCCAGGGATGGGGGAGCCTGGTGGGCTTTCGTCTATGGGATCACACAGAGTCGGACACGACTGAAGTGACTTAGCAGCAGTAGCAGCAGGTTAATTAAAAGCACACATTGGGACTTCCCTGGCCGTCTAGTGGTTAAGACTTTGGACTTTCACTGCAGTGGGCCCAGGTTCCATCCCTGGTTGAGGAACTAAGCTCAGATTCCACATGCCATGCAACCAAACAAGTCGATAAAGACAGAAGAGCACACATTTGCAGAGTACTGATTTGTGCCAGAAATTGAAATAGAAACATGGTCCTTTTTCTCAGGGATCTTATGGGCTTTTAGGTAGCCTTTCTTTTTTAAGATTTTTTTTTTTAATGTGGACCATTTTTAAAGTCTTTATTGAATTTGTTACAATATTGCTTCTGTTTTATGTTTTGAAAGTCTTAACCACTGGACCAGCAGCGAAGTCCCTAGGTGACTTTTGGTCAGAGTTTTAACAGAGAAGAGTAGTAGTTAAGTGTGGCACATTGCGACTTAAATTTAGAGCACTAGGTATGGTCGAAGAATGGAGTGAAGAAGGGATCTATTAAATCTGAGGAAATCAGGGAAGGTTTCACAGATAAGCTAGTACTTGAAATAAATCCCAAAAGAGGAATAGGAATTTACAGGTTGAAAAGTTAGGGAGCAGCAATTCATTCAGAGGAAATGACATAAACAATTTTAGAGAAACAAGAAGCAGCATGGTTCAGGGAAGTATGATGACTTAGTGAAGCTTCAGCTGCAATAAGGGAAAATGGTAGAAGATGCCAGGCTCAATGTTCTCTGCATGCCCAAGATGGCACCCATACAGCACAGTATCGGATTGAACCACACGAAACTGACAACTTTGTTGTTGTTGTTCAGTTGCTAAGTTGTGTCTAACTCTTTTCGACCCCATGGACTGCAGCACACCAGGTTACCCTGTCCTCCGCTGGCTCCCACAGTTTCCTCAAATTCAGGTCCTTTAAGTCAGTGACACTGTCTTACTTTCTCATCCTCTACCACCGCCTTCTCCTTTTGCCTTCAATTTTGAAATCCAGTCAAATACAAGTATCCTTTGCTTGTCAGAAGTTTCTTTATGCCACTTCACTGTTTCTAAAGACCTACATTGATTTTCGCTAATCAAAATAAATCCCAGGAGGATTTTTGCCTTTATTTAAAAGGGTGAAAATAGAAAATAGCTTTTGTTTTCCATCAAGCTGGTATAGAGGAAGTGGGCACCCCAAACCATGAGTGGGGCCCCGCCAAGTTCTCTTCCCGAGAACCACACTCAGCACCTCACAGTCCAGCTGCTGCAACTCTGAGCTGTGCCTCTGAGCATCTGCGCGTCATCTCGATTTATTTTGTGCCTCCATTAACAAGATGTGTCCTTGCTTTTTTGCTTTGCTTCTTTTTGGCTAAAAATTGTTTCCGGGCATGCTCTGCTTTCGGATAGCATCAGAACCTGAACTGAAATTTCAGAGACACAAACGTTTAAAATTCATCTGTGGAGCCTTCACTCTGGCATTTTGAAGTGAGTTTGTCTAACGACACATTTGCTTGTGCAAAAAAGAAAAGTGAAACAGTGAAGGTGTTGTCACTCAGTCGTGTCTGACTCTTTGCGACCCCATGGACTGTAGACCACAAGGCTCCTCTATCCATGGAATTCTCCAGGGAAGAATACTGGAGTGGGTAGCCTTTCCCTTCTCCATGGGATCTTCCCAACCCAGGGATCGAACCCAGGTCTCTCACATCGCAGGCAGATTCTTTACCATCTGAGCCATCAGGGAAGCCCAAGAAAAAGAAGCCCTTTGATGTTTTCTCAAGTAAAGCATGGTTGACTGAGGAGAAAAAAAAAAGTGTTCTCCTAAGAGTCCAGGGAGAACTGGACTCAGGTGAACACCATGGAACATAAATAGATGTGACCCCTGCCCCCACCACCCTGCCCATGGTGTTGCTGTCCTTCCTGCTAACCCATCCTGCATTTTCTCCTCTAGCCACTGACTTCCTCAGCCTACTCATAGTTACCACTCCTTCATACCTTCAACTCACTGCAGACATGGCGCCCCCAGCCCTCCTCCAGATCACAGCCCTCTGGCCTCAGCTCTCACCAGGTACTAAGGATGTGCACAGAATTTGAAGTTCTAAGAAGATGCATCATACTGGCTTGCCGCACCCCCCTTTGGTGATAGGCTGCAGGTCGGGTCGCAGGCCAATGTATAAGCTGGCTGTCCGGTCTCTTTGAGGCCACTCCCCTGCTGCAGGTCAATTATCTGTGGCAATGGGAATATTAGTGGCAGGAAGTGTGCAGTGGGACTGCTCCTTTCCCAGGTAAAGCTGGGTGAGTGCCTGGGAGCTGCTTCTCTGAGACCTGAGAGGACCTGACCTCTAACAGCTCATTTTCAACTCTAAGAACATCTAAGTAGTGTGTCCTCAATAACATTACCCAGAAAATCCATAAACCTCATCAAACCTGACATTTTGGGGTTAAAGAATTCCTATCCTTGCTGGAGTTTGAGCCCGAGGGAAGGGAAATATCATTAAGAAGTAGCAATAGCATGATGCCCTTTTATGATCTAAATTTTTTTAAGTATATAAGCAATTCTTGAGGGTCATTCATTTTACCATTTTAGACATACTTGAATATCTGCTTTTTTATTTTTTTTAAAAAAGGACCTCTCTTAGAATTCTGGTAGCTACTAGGAAAACAAGTGAGCGCAGTGCTGAAGGCAGCTTTGCCCTTTTCCTCTTATCATCTCTTGTGGGGGGGGTTTTGCCTCTGTTAGCAGTAGCCTTTGCACACATAGCATATTATTTCTCTACAGAAAGTAAGGTGGCTTCACTAGCAATAAATGGCCTCACAATGAGGTGATTATTTTTAACATGTGTAGATTCTAGTCTGACTCCAATAAATATCAAATAGAGCATGAGACAAATGTCACAGGAAATTCCTTTTTCGCTTCCGATGTGGTGTTTAAGTACAAGAAAAATCCATTCAACTGTCACCAATAAATGCTCTTAATAAATAAAATGTGATCAGGCAAAAACGGAACTCGGTAACAGTATTTAGAAAATAGTCTTCAAACTTGAAGCTACTCTCATGAAAATGTATAGTTCCTTCCCCGAACAAACAGGAAAGAATACTGGAGTGGGTAGCCTTTCATGTATCTGAAATACTAGGCTGATATCTATGAAAGTGTTTCTTTTTTTTTTTCAGAAATGATGGGTTTATTTTTTTCTCTCTTTATTTATTTATTTATCTTTTATTGGAGGCTAATTATTTTCTTGAGGTGAGTGAAGAGTCGGGGACGGAAATTGAAAAGTTGGTAAGCATGAGAACTGGAGATCTCATCAACAGCAAGCCTGCCCTTGGCATCATTTAATTTCTTTCTCATCTTTCATGTGCAGCAGGTTCAGTCACTCAGTCGTGTCCGACTGTTTGTGAACCCATGGACTGTAGACTGCCAGGCTCCTATGCCCGTGGAATTTTCCAGGCAAGAATACTTGAGTCAGGCTGTTTCCTACTCCAGGGGATCTTCCCCACCCAGAGATCCAAACCACGTCTCTTGTGTCTCCTGCTTTGGCAAGCGGATTCCTTCCCACTAGTGCCACCCGGGAAGCCATAGTTGTTATTTATCTGGGGGATAGTTGCCAGTAATGTGACACTTCTTGACAGTTGCCTGCATCCCTAAGGTGCTATAATAATTTATCTTTGCAGCATTAAGAAGAGTCTAACTCTGTGGAAATGCAGAGTAGGTCCCCAATAGACTGTGGAGACAGAGCGAGAGTGATGACAGTGAGTCCTCCTGAACATAGCATTTGCCTGCTGCCATGGTCTGCTTCCCTAGTGGCTCAGAGGGTAAAGCATCTGCCTACAGTGCGGGAGACCCGGGTTTGATCCCTGGGTCAGGAAGATCCCCTGGAGAAGGAAATGGCAACCCACTCCAGTACTCTTGCCTGGAGAATCCCATGGACTGAGAAGCCTGGTAGGCTACAGTCCATGGGGTCACAAAGAGTCTGACATGACTGAGCAACTTCACTTCTTCTTTTACTGTCTTTTTTACTTCTTTCATTCAAGTATTTATCCATCATCCATCCACCCATCCTTCCATCCATTCTTCCTTCCATCCATCCATCAATCCCTATCAGCCTTCATTCTGTACCTTCTGTATATATATCAATTTGCCTTTGTATCAAAATTTCAGGAGAGCAAGGTCCAGGAGTTTGTGTATCTAACAAAATCTATAGGTAATTCTGATTCTCAGATGTGTTTGAGTACCACTTACTTAGAGGCTGCAAATATGAGTAACCTGGATTCCTGTTCCAAGAACTAAGGAGGTCCCCCTTTTGCTTTACCGTGTGCATTGTTCAAATCTCACCCACATTCTCTCCTTCCCACTTATCCGATAGCAGACAGTCAATCTGAATTCCTTACCTGAAGGCTAACGATGCCCCCAGACATCAAGAGATAGATCTGGAATTTGCAGAGAACACCTCTCAACATTTGAATTTCCAAGGATGAGCTGAGCCACAGGTTCCCATCTCAGCCTATCTTGTGCCGTGCAGAGGAACGAGTGTGTTCAGGTTACGAGCACTGTGGGATTTATTTAATAACTTAGTATAGAAAGGAAGCAGAATTAACAAGATGAGAGAACTCAGTTCTTACTTCACTCACACGCACACACACAGACACATGCATTGAACCTAACAAGAATTTAAAGGATTTAAAGGCATCACTGGACAGGCTGTCGTCCTGGAGACTGTCCATTAGCAACAGTGTGACTTCCCCCAACAGGCTGGTCCTCCCGGCAAAGGAAGAGTGTATCTCATAAAGTCACTCAGGGTCACTTACAGAGAGAACAGCGTGCTCTCCAGTGCAGTTTGTTTAAAGACTGAAAGCTCCCCTGTGGTTAACAGAATTTGGATAACGGTATCTTCTACTTATTGTTTCTTCTGGATTTTTCAATGGGCTGTATTCTTGCCTGGAGAATCCCAGGGATGGGAGCTTGGTGGGCTGCCGTCTATGGGGTCACACAGAGTCGGACACTACTGACGTGACTTGGCAGCAGCAGCAGCTCTTTAATTGTTCTGTGGAGAAGGTGGTTAAGCCACTATTCTGCACACAAAACTAGACCACAGTTTGGTTAATGGCAGTATTGTGCATGCGTGTGCTTAGTCACTCAGTCACGTCCAAGTCTTTGCGACCCTTTGGATTGTAACCCACCAGGCTCCTCTGTCCATGGGATTGTTCAGGCAAGAACATGGGAGTGGGTTGTCATTTCCTATTACACATCTGCATATAGGAGGGTGTTTATGTGAGGTGCTCTGAGAGGCGCTGTTTGTAATGGGAAGTATCCTAGGACCGTGGTTAAATTCACCAGGACCGTGGATTGAGGCCAAACTTCTCTCAACAAATACCAAGCCAACCATCCTGCCACTTACCTATTGTGATGGCATTCTGTTTATAATATTACAAAATAAGATCTGTTCCTAAATAAATTCCCAGTAAAGTGAGCTGGAAATCAAGACATAGCTCAAAAGACTTACAGTGTGGGACGTCGTGGGATTTTTTTTCCAACATCAGTTAACTCTGGAGAATTTAAGGAACACTGTTGCATCTTCCAAAATCACAAGAACAATATCTTGTTATTTCCAGTTGTCTACATTAAGCCAAGCAGACATGAGATGGGACCAAAGTCTGGCCTCTGAAGGATGGAGGGATTCAGATGGGTAGCAAGTGAAATGGGCGCACTGATTACCCTTCCCAAAATCATAACTAGGACTTCCTCAAGATGCTTATCACTCCAGACACATTTAATAAATCTAGCATTTCACTTATTAAACTTCTTTACAACAAAGGGTGGATTTTCTTTTTGTTAATTTGTACACCTATGCCCTTGCAATCATATATAATTTGTGGACTTTTTATTGTGTTATATTTCAGATTAACAGAAAATAATATAACAGAGACCTTTGTACCCAAATTGAACAAATACTAACACTTTGCCATTTTTGTTTCAGGAATTTTCAAATAAAATTTAGCAGTTATCACCAAATAGGGTTTCACTGGTGGCTAAATGGTAAAGAATCTGCCTACAGTGCAGAAGACCTGGGTTCAATTCCTGGGTCAGGAAGATCCCCTGGAGAAGGGAATGGCTTCCCCCTCCAGTATTCTTGCATGGAGTATCCCATGCACAGAGGAGCCTGGAGGGCTACAGTCCATTGGGTCATAAAAGAGTCAGACATAACTTAGCAACTAAACAGCAAAAAGTATCACCAAAGCGCCTTTTTCTCTTATTTCCTCCATCCTTCCTCAAAGATAGCCATTGTCCTAAAATGGATCATTAACCTTTCCCTCGGAGTTTTTATCTAATTAATGGATATAGAATTATGACATAAAGATAACAGGATTTTAAAATTTTGTTTTGTTCCTTCTACTTTACACATTTTCCTCTTGCTTCGTCTTACCTGCTTTTTTGTGAGATTTATCAATTTTCTTCTTTCTCTTCACTTCCCTTCTGCTAATTAAGGAGTAAAATATCTTTTTATGGCCTTGCAGTAGTTATCCTTAAAGATACATATATGTAATTAATTTAAAAATCCGAATTTATATTTTTATCTTCCTTTTGAACACAATAGGCTTCCCTGGTAGCTCAGAGGGTAAAGCGTATGCCTCAATGTGGGAGACCTGGGTTCGATCCCTGGGTGGGGAAGATTTCCTGGAGAAGGAAATGGCAACCCACTCCAGTATTCTTGCCTGGAAAACCCTATGGATGGAGAAGCCTGGTGGGCTACAGTCCATGGAGTCACAAAAAGTCAGACACACTGAGCGACTTCACTTCGAACACAATAAAGACATAAAGTCCTTTACACTTTAATTCCAGACTTCCACTCTCATTTTCCATGTAATTTTGAGTAGTATTTTAGGTCCACCTTATGTATAAAGACTAAAACTTAGTGACTAATGTTTTTATAGCAACGGCTTATGTTTTCCCTTTCTTCCTACTTTTCCTGCAGGAGGAACAGCTGCTCGTTTTGATATTTGCACCTGCTTATCCATTGCTTTGGCCACTCTTGCTGTTCGCATACCACCCCTCTTTGTTCTAGGCCCCACTACCCTTGACATAGATGAAGTATGTGTGTTAGCCCTTCTTTCATAGAGCTCGTGAACAGCGAACTCTGGCTTCGTTGGTCTAAATGTCTTTCAGCTACCTTCTATAATAGTAATTTGACTCAAGAGTTATCCTAAGTCACCAGCTGTTTCCTCAGCACACCGTCTTCTGTTGTCTACTGCAACTGTCAGGTGTTATTAATCACACTGGTTGGGTAAGCAGTCCCAGAAACACATATGTGTGAGGGAAATACATGGCCTGAAATTTTCACGGGAAAATAATTTTATAGGTAATTAAGTGGTTCCACTACTACTATATTTAAGCCTTTTCAAAATAATTCAAATTCAATTTTTGAAAAATGCGTTCAATACCTGTTGAAGGCTGGAGGCTTTCCCATTCCACTGCATCTCACGATCTTAGCAAATTTTAGTAGCTATGTATTTTACAGATGAAGAAACTGAAGCCTAGGGTGAGCAAATAATTTACTCTTGATGACACAGCTCAGAAATGGCATTCATGGGCAGCAAACCTACATCTTGTATTTCCAAGCTGCATCTAGAATTAATACATTGATTTTTTTACCCTTTCATTTATTTTGATGATGGGGAAAGGAAGTAGACTAATCATAAATAAAATCCAGAGTCCTTGATCACTCTTATTTAGTGATCACATTCTTTATGGTGTCTTCCTCAGGAAGCCCAAGGGGAAAGTCAGCCCTCCAAGTTCAAGGATCACAAACTTCAACCTGCCCCTGAGGACTGGGGAAGAGACTTCACTTTAGAAGATGGGAAGTTAGGAAGTCAGCTGCTTGCTTGAGTAATCACGTTCATGAGTTTTACATTCAGGGTAGATTCACACAGCCACAAGTGGAGAAATTGAAAAAAGGCAAAATTGAAAAATAAATGACCTTTGAAATACAGAAGAGTCTTTACTCCAGAGAAAAACGTAATTCTGTTTTCAGGCACATTTCCCTTCTTTTATGATTTGAGGATATCACAAGGCAGGCCTGTGAGTCTAATGGGAGATATTTGGTGGAGTAGGTCATTTCTGGAGTAAAAGTGTTGGGTTTTTTTTATAGCATGTGAGCATGGGAATTAGGGGGACTGGGGTTCAGTCTGGATCCTGAATCCAATTTGTTTTAAGAACACCCACAAGTCATTCCTTTTTTCACTCAGGAAATGTAAAATCTGAAGGAGATGAGATATCTGTCTTTTAATATGTCAACTAAATACATTTCTATTTATTGGAGAGGCTTTGATCTTTTTATTTCATGATTTTATTTACCATACTGGGTATGTATGCATGTAGATAGGTATGTATGTGGGTGGGTCAATCAGTCCTGTCTAATTGTTTGTGACCCAATGGACTGCAGCACGCCAGGCCTCCCTGTCCATCACCAACTCCCAGAGCTTACTCAAACTCATGTCCATCAAGTCAGTGATGCCGTACAACCATCTAATACTCTGTTGTCCCCTTCTCCTCCCACCTTCAATCTTTCCCAGCATCACGATCTTTTCAAATGAGTCAATTCTTCACATCAGGTGGCTAAAGCATTGGAGCTTTAGCTTCAGCATCAGACATTTCATTGAATATTCAGGACTGATTTCCTTTAGGATTGACCGCTTTGATTTCCTTGCAGTCCAAGGGACTCTTAAGAGTCTTCTCTAACACCACAGTTAAAAAGCATCAATTCTTCGGCCCTCAGCTTTCTTTATAGTCCAACTCTCACATCCATACATGACTACTGGAAAAACCATAGCTTTAACTAGGCGGATCTTTGTTGGCAAAGTAATGTCTCTGCTTTTTAATATGCTATCTAGGTTGATCATAGCTTTTCTTCCAAGGAGCAAGGGTCTTTTAATTTCATGGCTGCAGTCACCATCTGCAGTGATTTTGGAGCCCAAAAAGATAAAGTCTCTTACAGTTACCATTGTTTTCCCATCTATTTGCCTTGAAGTGATGGGACTGGATGTCATGATCTTAGTTTTCTGCATGTTGAGTTTTAAGCCAACTTTTTCACTCTCCTCTTTCCCTTTCATCAAGAAGCTCATTAGTTCTTCTTTGCTTTCTGCCATAAGGGTGGTGTCATCTGCATATCTGAGATTATTGATATTTCTCCCGGCAATCTTGATTCCAGCTTGTGCTTCATCCAGCCCGGCATTTCATATGATATACTCTGCATATAAGTTAAATAAGCAAGGTGACAATATACAGCCTTGACATACTCCTTTCCTGATTTGGAACCAGTCTGTTGTTCCATGTCCAGTTCTAACTATTGCTTCTTGACCTACATACAGATTTCTTAGGAGGCAGGTCAGGTGGTCTGCTATTCCCATCTTTTTAAGAATTTTCCACTTAAAGTGGAAACTTTTTGAAGGAGGTAGCCGTTGTCTTCATTACCTCCACCATAGTTTGGCCTCAGGTCAAACAATAGGAAGGGAACACAGCCCCGCCCATCAATAGAAAATTGGATTAAAGATTTTCTGAGGGTGGTCTTGCCCATCAGAACAAGACCCAGTTCCCCCCTCAGTCAGTCACTCCCATCAGAAAGCTTCTGTAAGCCTCTTATCCGTCTCCATCAGAGGCAGAGAGAATGAAAAACACAGTCACAGAAAACTAACCAAACTGATCATATGCACCACAGCCTTGTCTAACTCAATGAAACAATGAGCCATGCCGTGTAAGGCCACCCAAGACGGACGGGTCATGGTGGAAAGTTCTGGCAAAACCTTGTCTACTGGAGAAGGGAGTGGCAAACCACTTCAGTATTTTTACCTTGAGAAGCCCATGAACAGTGTGTGGGTGGATAGGCAGGTATTAATTTTGCTTTCTTTTCACTTTTCCTGACTTCTTTTAACTTGATAGTTTTAAATACTTGTGGTCCTACTTAAGAATGTATCAACATATTTATGTGCTGTTCACTTGGAAACTGCATATTTATTTTCTCCCATGAAAGATTACCTTTAGTTTTTTCTTTACATTTTTCATTAAACTTTTAAATTTTAAGCTAAGCGTAGATTTACTTAGAGTCGTAAGAAATTATAAAGGAACAGCCTATATACCTTCAGCTGCTTTTCTGCAATGGGAAGTATATCTTGCATAACAATATTATAACTAGGATATGGATATTGTTATAGTCAAGAGATGGGAATACCAGACCACCTGACCTACCTCCTGAGAAACCTGTATGCAGGTCAAGAAGCAACAGTTAGAACAGGACATGGAACAACGGACTGGTTCCAAATCAGGAAAGAAGTACGTCAAGACTGTATATTGTCATTCCTTATTTAACTTATACGCAGAGTACATCATGAGAATTGTTGGGCTGGATGAAACACAAGCTGGAATCAAGATTGCCGGGAGAAATATCAATAACCTCAGATAAACAGATGACACCACTCTTATGGCAGAAAGCAAAGAAGAACTGAAGAGCCTCTTGATGAAAATGAAAGAGGAAAGTGAAAAAGTTGGCTTAAAATTCAACATGCAGAAAAACTAAGATCATAGCATCCAGTCCCATTACTTTATAACAAATAGATGGGAAAGTGAGAGACTTTATTTTGGGGGACTTCAAAATCACTACAGATGGTGACTGCAGCCATGAAAGTAAAAGACCCTTGCTCCTTGGAAGAAATGACCAATTTAGGCAGTATATTATAAAGCAGAGACATTACTTTGCCAACAATAGTCCAACTAGTCAAGGCTATGGTTTTTCCAGTAGTCATGTATGGGTGTGAGAGTTGGACTATAATGAAAGCTGAGCGCACAAGAATTGATGCTTTTGAACTGTGGTGTTGGAGAAGACTCTTGAGAGTCTCTTGGACTGCAGGGAGATCCAACCAGTCAATCCTAAATGAAATCAGTCTTGAATGTTCATTGGACTATCTGATGCTGAAGCTGAAGCTCCAGTACTTTGGCCACCTAATGTGAAGAACTGACTCCTTGGAAAAGATCTTGATCTAGGAAAGATTGAAGTCCTGAGAAGGGGAACAGCAGAGGATGAGATGATTGGATGGCATCACTGACTTTATGGACATGAGTTTGAGCAAGGTCCAGAAGTTAGTGACGGATAGGAAAGCCTCGGATGCTGATGTCCTTGGGGTTGCAAACAGTCAGACACGACTGAGCAACTGAACTGAACTGAACAGTCAAGACACAGAATACTTCCATCAGCAGAAGCATCCCTCCTATTGCTCTTTTCTAACCTATGCTCACTTTTCTCCCTCCCTCCCTCTCTGTGTATGCCCAATTGTTTAGTCGTGTCCCACTCTTTCTGACCCCAGGGACTGTACCCCACCAGGCTTCTCTGTCCATGGAATTTTCCAGGCAAAAATACTGGAATGGGTCGCCATTTTCTCCTCCAGGGAATCTTCCTGTCCCAGGGAGCAAACCCATGTCTCCTGCATTGACAGGTGAATTCTTTACCTTACCCCTCTCCTGCACCTCAATACCTAATCTCTAGCAATTACGAATCTGTTCCCCATTTCTATAATGTTATATAAATGGATTCATAAAGTACTCAAGGGCTTGGGATTGGCTTTTTCTCACCAAGCATAATTCTATTGCTGTGAAAGTAGGATTGCTTGCTGAGAATACATCACTCTTTCTTTAACCATTTTTCTGTGGAAAGATATCCAGATTGTTTGCCAATTTTGGCTGTTGAAAATAAAGCTATTGTGAACACTTGTGTACAGGTTTTTATGTGACCAGAGGTTTCTAGAGGGTAATTGCTGGGTTGCATGGTAGCTGCATATACAGTTTTAAATGAAGTTATCAAACTGTTTTCCAGAGTGGCTGTGCCATTGTACATTCCTCCTGGCAATGTATGCCTGATCTAGTTTCTCTGCTTCCTCAAAGGCATTTAGTATTGTTACCATTTTTATTTTAACCATTCTTACAGATATGTAGCAAAATCCCATGGTTTTAATTTGCATGTCTTTGATGGCTCACAATGTGGGATGATTTTTCATGAACTTATTTGCCATCTGTACATCCTCTTCAGTGAAATATTTGTTATTATCTTTTGTCCATTTTTTAATTGGATTTTTTTTCATCATTGAATTTTGACAGCTTTTTTATGGATGCTAGATATAGCCTCTTTGTTGAATATGTAACTTACAAATATTTTCTCTCTGTCCATAGCTTCTCTCTTCAGCCTCTTAACTGGATCTTCCACAGAGAACAATTTTGAATGTTCACAAGATCCCAGTTTATCAAAATTTTTTTATGGGTCATGATGTCAAGTCTAAGAAGTCTTTGCAACACCATAGACTCAAAAGACTTTTTCCTATACTTTTTTTTTCAGTAAGTCTTATGGTTTTATGGTTTACATTAGACTCCTTAATCAATCTTGAGTTAATTTTTGAATAAGGTGTGAGATTTCGGTCAAAATTAATTTTTGCCTCTGGATAGTTTCAGCACCCTAAACATCTTTCTCCATTAAATTGCAAAAGCAATTTAATTGGGAGAGTTCTCTGGCAGTCCAGTGGTTAAGACTTTGCCTTCCAATGCAGGGGATGCAGGTTTGATCCCTAGTAGGGGATCTAAGATCCCACATGCCTTGAGGCCAAAAAGACCAAAGCATAAAATAGAGGCAGTATTGTAACAAATTCAATAAAGACTTTAAAAAATGATCCACATGAAACATCTTAAAAAAATCAACCAACTGTAATATGCAGTCCTCATTTGAGTAAACACGTATAAGAAAGCTATTTATAGGCTAAATGAAGAAATCTGAAAACAGATTGGATGAGATAGTAAGAAATTATTGTTAATAATGATTCAATAATAATAATATCAATAAGATATAATATCGTTAATAACAATGGTAGTTAAGGAATTGTTGCTAATTTTATTAGGTAATATGATGATATTGTTGTTAATATTTTAAAAATATTTTATGTTTGAGTTAAAAACTGAAATATTCACAAATAAAACAGTATAATGACTGGAATTTGCCTTAAAATATTCC
This sequence comes from Moschus berezovskii, assembly GCF_049115385.1. Classification (NCBI taxonomy): domain Eukaryota; kingdom Metazoa; phylum Chordata; class Mammalia; order Artiodactyla; family Moschidae; genus Moschus; species Moschus berezovskii. The sequence goes on along the minus strand of NC_142475.1, from coordinate 71,991,724 downwards.
AGAAAAATATAATTGTGGGTGATAAATGATTCACAATCGACAAAAATTTACTAATTGTTGACATTGATTGCTGAGAATGAGAATTCATTTACACTATTCTCCCTACGCTAATTCTATGTCTGGAAATTTTCATAATAGTAAGTAAAATATATTCCTTAATCATCACCACTTTGCATAACAGAACATTTAGCACCTAATCTTCATTTTAATTTATTCTGAATCATAGACAGCATTGATTCATTTTTCAGGCACAGTAGCACAGTTTCTTCTTTGGGGTGTTGGGCTTCTGTATTCCATGGCATTAGTAATAGTCATGTCATTGAGGGAAGAAAAGAATTTATTGGAGTAATTTGTGCTTCCTCTGTGGACTGGATGAAGATGGAAATTTTTTTAAGAGAAATTACTGGGGACAAGATTTCTTTATATCCATTACTATTGGACTTATGAATGATTTTTATCAACTCTGAAACTGTAAAGCCACATTTTTGCCTCTGAGAATAAGCTGATAGGATTTTAAAACATTCTACCCCAAAGCTTGCACAATATTTTATAAATTTTAAAAGTAAACTTCAAATAGTCACACTTGAAAATTTTATTTTTTAACAATAAGGAAAAATATTAAAAGTTTGGGGGAGGCCTTGCTAGATGAAAGAAAAGACCAGGGAAGGGAAGCAGTATTGATTTTTTTTTTTTATTGTCAGGAAAATATTGTCTGGAGCCAGGAATAAGCAAAAGACCGAGGTGACTGGGGGCGGTTATGAAGCTGAAACATAGTAACCGTATGGCTAAGAGTCAGTTCAGTCAGTTCAGTTGCTCAGTCGCATCCAACTCTTTGTGACTCCATGAACTGCAGCACGCCAGGCCTCCCTGTCCATCACCAACTCCCCAAGTTGACTCAAACTCATGTCCATTGAGCTGGTGATGCCATCCAGCCATCTCGTCCTCTGTCATCCCCTTCTCCTCCCACCTTCATTCTTTCCCAGCATCAGAGTCTTTTCAGAGTCAGTTCTTCGCATCAGGTGGCCAAAGTATTGGAGTTTCAGCTTCAGCATCAGTCCTTCCAATGAACATTCAGGACTGGTTTCCTTTAGGATAGACTGGTTTGATATTCTTGCAGTCCAAGGGACTCTCTCAAGAGTCTTCTCCAACACCATAGTTCAAAAGCATCAATTCTTCAGCCCTCAGCTTTCTTTATAGTCCAACTCTCACATCCGTACATGACTACTGCAAAAACCATAGCCTTGACTAGACGGACCTTGGTTGGCAAAGTAATGTCTCTGCTTTTTAATATGCTGTCTAGGTTGGTCATAACTTTCCTTCCAAGGAGTAAGCATCTTTTACTTTCATGGCTGCAGTCACCATCTGCAGTTATTTTGGAGCCCCAAAAATTAAGTCTGGCACTGTTTCCACTGTTTCCCCATCTATTTGCTATGAAGCAATGGGACTGGATGCCATGATCTTAGTTTTCTGTATGTTGAGCCTTAAGCCAAGTTTTTCACTCTCCTCTTTCACTTTCATCAAGAGGCTCTTTGGTTCTTCTTCACTCTCTGCCATAAGGGTGGTGTCATCTGCATATCTGAGGTTATTGATATTTCTCCCAGCAATCTTGATTCCAGCTTGTGCTGCATCCAGTCCAGCATTTCTTATGATGTACTCTGCATATAAGTTAAATAAGCAAGGTGACAATATATGGCCTTGACGTACTCCTTTCCCAATTTGGAACCAGTCTGTTGTTCCATGTCCAGTTCTAACTGTTGCTTCCTGACCTGCATACAGATTTCTCAAGAGGCAGGTCAGGTGGTCTGGGATTCCCATCTCTTTCAGAATGTTCCACAGTTTATTGTGATCCACACAGTCAAAGGCTTTGGCATAGTCAGTAAAGAAGAAATAGATGTTTTTCTGGAACTCTCTTGCTTTTTTGATGATCCAGCGGATGTTGGCAATTTGATCTCTGGTTCCTCTGCCTTTTCTAAAACCAGCTTGAACATCTGGAAGTTCATGGTTCACGTATTGTTAGCTAAGGGTACTTCTTAACAAACACATTTTTCCAGACTTACAAATTTGAGCAAAAGAGGGCCAATGGAGGTTTGAAATGGAGAGATAAAGAGTCGTGTTGGTTTTGTTGGTATCAGATAATGACATGGTGTGTGGGATAAAGAGAAACTGATCTGGCCATAGCAACATCAAAAAGACGAAGCTGTTGAAATGGTCTAGACAAGAGATGATGAGAGTTTGAACATGGCCTGGGCAATGAAAGGAAATGTTTTGCCTGGGACTGATTTAATTAAGATTTGGAGTCACAGTGAAAGAAAAGGAAGGGAGAAAATGACTCACTTGACAGTAACATCGTTAGCAAGGTAGAGGAGAGGATGCGGAACTTAGAACAGGTTGGGGAGGGAGTGTGTCAGGTGTGTGATATTAGAAGTGCTCACTGAAGGGGCCCACAAGCCATCTGGGCAGCATGGAGGATGACAGCTCAGGACCAGAGGTTAGTGAGTGAAAGGTTATTACATGATCAGGGAGAACGTGCCAATCAAGAAGACCTGATCAAAGGCAGAACTCTGGTGAGCCCACAAATTAAGGTGGGAATGAAGGAGGGGCAGATTAAAAACCAGCCAGGAGAGGTGAGGGGGAGAATTACAAGAAAATGATGTCAAATTCAAAAATGCTTCCTGGAGTAGGTGAGATCTAAGGAGATGCTTCTAATGGAAGACTACTATATTAGGGAGCTATAACAATCCATGCAGAAGAAATTCTAAGTAAACAAACATAAAAACGGATGTGAGTATTTAGCTAAATAATTTGAAGCAGTCTGCATCTACAACACCTTAATTTTGTTTAATTTTCTTTGCAATATGTGTTTCCTGGTAGCTTTTATTCTCCTGAATCTATCATAGGCATAATTATAAATAGGAGTGTTTTAATTAATACTGGTTGCATTTTACTTGACACACCTGCAAGATTCAAAGCCTAAATTATCTTTTGTAATAATGAGTTACAGAGTTTGAGCTTTTGGTTTCTGTAAAATGAGAGTTGTAAGAATGATACCAACTGTTGCCTAGAAGAATGCCTTTCCCATCTCTGTCGATAGTAAACGTTTCCTTTTGTTTTGTAACTGGCAAAGTCAACTCTCAAATATCTCACTGCCAAAGAGGTGATAATCTGTGGCAAAGTTTTTTTTTATACTTTTTATTTTGTATTGGAGTATACCTGATTAGGTCTTCCCTGGTGGCTCAGCGATAATCTGCCTGCAATGCAGCAGACACAGGTTTGATTCCTGGGTTAGGAAGATCCCCTGGAGAAAGAGATGGGAACCTACTCCATTATTTTTGCCTGGGAGATCTCATGGACAGAGGAGCCTGGCAGGCTACAGGCCACAGGGTTGCAGAAGAGTCAGACACGACTGAGTAGCTGAACAACAACAGCATAGCCTATTAGTGGTGTCGTGATAGTTTCAGGTGAACGGTGATGGGGACTCGGCCATACATATACATGCATCCATTCTCCCCCGAACTCCCCTCCCCTCCAGGCTGTGTGGCAAAGTTTTGTGCTGCATAATCATTGTGATAGAGACAGGGCGGTAGTGGAGTTTTCTCTTTTGTTTGTATTTCCTTTTTCACTGTATCGAGATTGAGGTCTTGTCCCCATCTCTAAGTTCACATTTAATACTCAAAACACTTAAATGTCTTTCTCATCACTAGAAAAATTTTCTGACCAGAAAGATTGCAACCTTAGAAGAAGAAAGAACAGTTGATTGCCGGTTCGTGCTTTCCATCAATGTAATAGGTAACCTTACATGGTTTGAGGAGGACTTCTTCTTAACCAGAAATAGAATTGGAGATATAATACTGCTTCCAATCTCATTTTGAAGCACATCATTATTTTTGAAGTGGTCCTGAATTTCTAAATTGTATATTACACTCAGTTCCCTACATATGAACAAGTTCAGCTATGAGAGCGTGTCCGTAAGTCCAATTCATTTGTGAGTCCATCAGAGTTTACCCAGGTACCCAGCTAACACAATCAGCTATATACTATTGTACTTTAATAGGTTTATAATATTTTTCACACAAATAGTAGGTACATAAAAAACAAACACAAAAATAAAACATTTTTAATCTCACAGTACAGTATCCTGAAAAGTACAGTAATACAGTATCAGTTCAGTCGCTCAGTCGTGTCCGATTCTCCGCGACCCCATGAATCACAGCACGCCAGGCATCCCTGTCCATCACCAACTCCCGGAGTTCACTCAAACTCATGTCCATCAAGTCGGTGATGCCATCCAGCCATCTCGTTCTCTGTCGTCCCCTTCTCCTCCCGCCCCCAATCCTTCCCAGCATCAGAGTCTTTTCCAGTGAGTCAACTCGTCACATGAGGTGGCCAAAGTATTGGAGTTTCAGCTTTAGCATCAGTCTTTCCAATGAATACCCAGGATTGATCTCCTTAGCTGACATACAGGGCCTTGCACACACGTCCCTATCTTTAAAAATTTGCAACTTGAAGGTCAGTATGCAGGGGACTTACTGTAAAGTGAAAGACACTTGCCTCTTTGTCTGACCCATATCTTCAGCACATCAACATTAGTTTAGATGATAAAAGATAATGCATTGTTGTTAAAAATGTCCTTCCTAAGCTCCATCTTCCTCTCATTTCAAGGACACAACTGGTGGAAGATTCCTAAGAAATCCACATGGCCATGTGGATTCATGTGCCCATAAATCAATCTCACTAAGCGACACACTGTTCCTGAAAAGGAAAACTAGAGATAATGCATTTCTCATTTACTTCTCATTAAAAAGGGAAACCCAGAGAGGAAGCTGTACTTTTGGGGGCAATGTGCCAGTAGCCTTTATACAGAAGCCATTATACAGAAACTGATGACCAACGCTACAGATTAGGCTGGAGAAAAAAAAAAAAATTCCTCCAGGATGCAACTGTGAAAACCCAGTTTCTCATTACTAACTTATGACCCTCTGTGAAGTTTAAATTGGATTGACAAGGTGGCCAGATCCTTCTGTTATCAAAATGGAGCATATTCTCAAAAGAAAAAGGCACCCAGTGACCTACAGTGGTTGTTCTAGTGCCAATTTTATCTTCTTGATGGTGAGTATAATTTATTTCCTCCTACTGGAAGGTTAAAGAATATTTGAAAGCTTCTGAGTAAATGACATCAAAAAATTCTATTGATAATAGTACAAAAATAGAAAGCAGTTGATTCTTAAATGTGAAAACATTGTTTCAAAAAAACATTAACATGAGGTAAATTCTGTGTTGGGGCTTCCCAGGTGGCTCAGTGATAACCTGCCAAGCAGGAGACTCGGGTTTGATCCCTGGGTCAGAAAGATCCCTTGGAGAAGGAAATGGCAACCCATTCCAGTATTCTTGCCTAGAAAATCCAGTGGACAGAATAGCCTGGTGGGCTGTAGTCCATAGGACCTCAAAGAATAGGACACAACTTAGTGACTAAACAACAACAACAACAAAGTTTTATATTAATTAATCTTTAAAGCATTTTACCGTAATGACCTAACTTGCATGTGTGTAACATACATGCCACTTTTCTGTGGTTTAGTATTATAAGGAAAGCATCAAAGGATAAAATTAACTAATCTAGGGGAAATCTAAGAAAGACTTATACTGGAACCAACTTTGGGAATTATTTCTCAGATCTCTTTTTCTGCACAGACTTGGCAGGGTGCTCTGTCACATTATTCTTGCCATCTTTGGGCTAAGTGTTCAAGTTATTTATGGTGTCATGTGTAGCCTGAGGATTCCCAAGGACCATATTTAAGAGAGTCACCCTTCTGCTGAAGATATTTCCCAGTGAACAAATATATAAATACACAGAAACCATAAACCCTTTCCCCCTTGACACTGTAATGCCCAGTACAAATATTAATAAATGCATATAACGCTGAATAGAAAACTCACAAGTATCTATTTCAAGAATGGTATGGTGTTGAAGCCTGATAACAAATTCAAATAGCGCATCCATGAAAAGAACCATTACTTAAATTTGGTTTAAAAGCTGACATCATATTACCACCCTTGAACTTCAGCAAAAATAAGAGTGTAGCATTGAGAAGATAAAAATGCACAAATGGATCAGAAAACTCTTTCACTGATGAAGCACAAATCTACCTTTCCACTTCAAGGCTGCCTCTAACCATCGTAAAGCACCGTTGAACTGTGGGAGCACCTCCTGCCTTTATAATCACACAGGTTTATACATTCAGGATCATAATTTTCTGATAGATGAGTAAAGGCAACTCCTTCTAATTCCTGCAGAGGTGTCATTTGGGCTTAAGGCATTATTGTTCCAACCTCATCCTCTGTAGTGGGAGGATTACTACAAAATTAAACTCCCACTGGCCATCTCAGATTGGATTCTGTGAGAAACAGACTTCTAGGTGGAAATCTGCACCCAGAAGTTTAATGGGGCATGTCCTTCGGATGCAGATGGGAGGTAGTGGGGCAAGAAGGACAGAACAAAGAGAAGTGAACTGCAATGAAATCTCAGCAGAGATATCAACCAGTCCCCCAGGGAGCTCCGGAATGGTCAGAGCCCTTCCAAAACTGCTCACTTTGAGGGAAGGAGGCTGAAGATTTTTTACTCCTACATTAACCACCCATTTCATATGGACCCCTCCCTCACCTGTGATGAGACAGCGCTCTTTACCTGTGAGTACTTTTCCAAAAGTGATTGGTCAGCAACACTCCCCATCGCTGGGAGAATGAGCACTGAGTCCCTCTCAGAATGGACCATGCCATTCCCTCCATCAGCCTTACCTCCCCAGCATCTTCGTCATCTTCCCTATCCATTTATGTAATGTATTTGTTAGATATTCAGTCTACCAGATACTCAGTATCTGCTGGATCATAACAATATAAAGGTGAGTGGAAAATGAGCCTGTGGTCTAAGGGAAGAAGAAAATACAGGAAAAAAAGATGGTGGTAACTGCCATAATAATAGTAGTGGCAATGTGCTTTGGGAGTGCAAAAGAGAGAGGTTTACTTCCTGGGGAGATTCAGTTGCATTTTCATGGTGGGGGATGGAAAACTTGATTGCAGGGCTTGTATATTCCAACTTCCTGGCTTCTTGCTTGACCTGGAATGCCCTCTTCATTCTTTTCACCAATTTAAATCATCTTTTTACAGCCCTGACCCAATTATAACTCTACCATGAGGCCTTCCCTCAACAACCTTCCCTGTGATCTTAGAGACCTCTGCTCTGCACTAGCCCATTGATTTCTGATGCTACGCATCACTGAGCATCTCAAGTTGGTGTCGTGTCACCTACCTAATGGGCAAACACCAGCGGAACAGGGGACAATACAATTCTGACAGTTGCTTCATAGATGATTATAATCACGGGATATAATCCCACAGAGACTATAGAGATGGTTTAACCAAACATCCGAAGTGGAAAAAAAAAATGAGAAAGGAGATTGTGACTTTCTCTAGGTCTCCCATATGACGTCACAAAGATATTAATAAGATTAGAACCAAATCCATGGACTCCCATCCCCTCCTCACACCATCTCCTCTGGTAAATGAAACAATTCATGAGTTTCATCTTAGCAAATTTAAGGAAATTTTGAAATACCAACTAGGAAGTAGATTTCCCTAAGAAATAACTGGCACACTTTACTAAGCTCAGTGACCTTACTTATAATTCCTATGCATTTCCCAGTTTTACTAGATATACATTTAGGTGAAAATCATAAGTGCCTTATATTCTAGATTCAACAGGTGACTGAGGCAAATCCATCTTACGGTATGTACATGCAATTGAGCTACTATGGACGAAGTAGGAATATCATTTTCTCTTTAATCTCTATAGTCTACCTCCAAAAGGTGCCCAGATGCTATCATGATATAAAATCCATTAGATTAACTGATCCACTTAGTTTGATTAGTTATGATCATGTGTATGTGTGTGATCTTTACATTCCACATGGCTCTACTTGAACCACTTGAACTAGCCAATTGAAACTGTGGTCTACAAGGGGCTGCCAGTCAGAATTACCCAGGAATGTTTTAATAGAGCCATGAGTCTGTGAGTCTCGCTCTCTGGAGAACTTCATGACTGGGTATGAAATGAGGTCCAGAGAACACTGCGAAAACCTCCCCCAGGTAACCCTTTCTGCAACCAGCTGAGGGAATCATATTGTTGTGAAGTGTAAGGTGACAGAGATCATCACTCCACGGTACTACTAGAAAATGTAAAGCCATCACACCCGCTGGCTCAAGGCCCCTGACTGCTGGTCAATTTCAGACAGCCCCATCAGTCACGGAGAGTTCTGGAGGAAGGGAATGAAGGGCACAGGTGTAGTCACACCACAAAAAACCACAAAGAACAAATATTTTGCAGGCATATCAGTAACAACCTTGAGGGTGAATTGTAACAAAAGATTCTCCCTACATCAAAATACATGATCCTGTCTCAGACCTCCTCCTCTGCAAACATCACCACACTACCAACTCAAGCCCCTGCTCTGCTTATCTCGCATCATCAGGTTGAAACTGCCTAAGTAGATACTGTGCTTCAGTGACCTGCGTCACTTAAGCCTCATTTCCTAACTTAAGAGAATGACACATCATTGAAAAGAGCTTAAAGTTATTTGAGGTCATAAGGCATAAATAAAATAGGTATTAAAATAACAGGAGACATAAGAGATGTGGGTTCAATCCCTGGGTCGGAAAGATGCCCTGGAGGAGGAAATGGCAACCCACTCCAGTATTCTTGCCTGGAGAATTCCATGGACAGAGAAACCTGGTGGGCTACAAAGGCCATTGGGTCACAAAGAGTCGGACACAACTGAAGCAACTTAGCACACTTTAGAATAACAGCTTATCTGTAACAAGTGTCTGTGTGTGTGTGTGTATATATATATATACATATATAAATTTTAAAATCTTCTCTAAGGAATATAAAAAACAAACTTCTCTATTTATTTAAACTTGCTTGAGTAGACTAGTCAATATTGAGTATTTATAACAATAGCAGATAAAACCGTACTCTAAAATGTGAGCAGTCTCTCTACTGACCTCTCTGTTCTATTTAATTCAGAATCATGAAGTTCTCTACGGCAGTGCATATTAAAATTTCCTTATAGCAAGGGTCTTTTGTCTCTAACTTTGTTAAATAAGATTCCCCATGTAGAAGAATTCTATCCATTCCATAGTAATAAGGTTGCTTTTAGATGGATGAACCCAGAGAAATTGAGTTGTATCCCTAAGCACTTCATAATTGCCGAATAACAGGACCTGACTGCTCCAAGACAAAACCCTGATCTCATTAGGACCTGCTGTTTCAGTACAGAGAAGACAATTATATGCGAAGGGTACTATGCTTTTGGAAATGCTAATTAATTATACATTGTTTATTGGAAATACAATGCTCTCTTCGTACTGTAGCTAAAACAGAGGAAGTAAGTGAGAATTTGAGTAGCTGAGACTTGCTGAATTGTAAGGAGCTACAGTCGTGTGTTTCAAGTCTGGGCTCCTCGGCTGAATTGTATACAAGTCTACTCTGTCTGAAGTCCAGTCTTTCACCTTTATCTCTTTGAAAATATTTATTTATTTTTGGCTGCTCTGGGTCTTTGTCGCTGCATAGACTTTCTCTAGTTGCAGTGCGAGGGCTGGCTTTTCTTATTTCAGAACATGGGCTCTAGCGCTCAGGGTTTCAGAAATTGTGGCGCATGGACTTAGTTGCTCCACAGCATGTGGAATCTTCCTGGACAAGGGATAGAATGGTGTTTCCTGCATTAACAGGCAGATTCTCAACCACTAGACCACCAGGAAAGCCCTTTCCATTATCTTTAATTGACCATCAAAGTCTAAGAGTGGAAGGGAAAGAACTGTTATTTGGTAGGTTTTAGCCAAGCAAAAGGAGAAGGCAATGGCAAGCCACTCCAGTACTCTTGCCTAGAAAATCCCATGGATGGAGGAGCCTGGTAGGCTGCAGTCCGTGGGGTCGCTAAGGGTTGGACACGACTGAGCGACTTCACTTTCACTTTTCGCTTTCACACATTGGAGAAGGAAATGGCAACCCACTCCAGTGTTCTTGCCTGGAGAATCCCAGGGACAGGGGAGCCTGGTGGGCTTCCGTCTATGGGGGTCACACAGAGTCGGACACGACTGAAGTGACTTAGCAGCAGCAGCAGCAGCCAAGCAAAGGACTTCCCACATGGCTCAGCATAAAGAATCCATCTGCCAGTGCAGGAGACATAGGAGACATGGATTCAATCCCTGGGTCGGGATAATCCCCAGGAGGAGAAAATGGCAACCCATTCCAGTATTCTTGCCTGGAAAATCCCATGGACAGTGGAACCTTGCGGGCTACAGTCCATGGAATCACAAAGAGTTGGACACCATTGAGTACAAGCACGATGCTTGTTTGAAAAAAAAAAAAGCCAAACTAAGCTGATCCAGGTAGTTTAGTTTTCTTTTTATAGCAAAAATTACAGGGAAATAATAAATAAATAACAATAAATAGTGTGTAAACAGTTTCCCAACCCAAACCAGTGACAGTAAAGAAGTTGAAGCATGGCAGGAGCTGGTTTCAGACAAATTAAACTCTTTTGCATCAGGGTGCTAAGTGCAGTTATGTCCGACTCTTTGTGACCCTATGGAGCCTAGCCCAAAAGGCTCCTCTGTCCATCGGATTCTGCAGGCAAGGATACTGGAGTGGTTGCCATGCCCTCCTCCAGGGGATCTTCCCGACCCAGAGATCAAACCCGCATCTCTTTCATCTCCTGCACTGGCAGGCAGGTTCTTTACTACTAGTACCACCTAGGAAGCCTCTGCCTCAGGTTAAAAGCAGTCATATTCCTCGTAGTCTTTATCCTTGCTTTTCTACAAGTTGCTGGGGTTAGTAGAAAAAGGCTAAGAAGGAATAGGATCTCTTCACACACCAGGAAAAGAGAATGAGGCCTTTCTGTTCTCACAAACCTGCTAATTTGCTTTCCCTGCATTATACCTGTCTAGTGTGCCAGGGAAATAAGAAGAACAAAGATGGAATAAGAGTCCTGTTGCTGACCTCAGCTTGCTCTCATGTGTGTTTTTTAAAAATATTGATTCATCCAAATATGTGGTTACCAAATGCTAGAATGCGAGAATATATGCAGTTAATTTAAAATTGTCTGTAATCTGTTCGGAGAAGGCAATGGCAAGCCACTCCAGTACTCTTGCCTAGAAAATTCCATGGATGGAGGAGCCTGCTAGGCTGCGGTCCGTGGGGTCGCTAAGGGTCGGACACGACTGAGCAACTTCACTTTCACTTTTCACTTTCACACATTGGAGAAGGAAATGGCAACCCACTCCAGTGTTCTTGCCTGGAGAATCCCAGGGAAGGGGGAGCCTGGTGGGCTTCCGTCTGTGGGGTCACACAGAGTCGGACACGACTAAAGTGACTTAGCAGCAGCAGCAGTAGCAGTAATCTGTTATTTCACCTATATTGCTTGTGAGCAACATGATACATTGGGAAGAGGCAGAAAACCTGGGTGTCTCTTTGCCCATTTGCTCCTGAGTCCATGATACCCCCAAGTCTCAGCTCTTCATCCCTCATGTGAGTACAGTGGGCCACAGTATGTGTGTGTCTATGTGTTAGCTATTCAGTCATGTCTGACTCTTTGTGACCCCATGGTCTGCAGTCTGCCAGGCTCCTCTGTCCATGGAATTCTCCAGGTAAGAATACTGGAGTGGGTTGCCATGCCCTTCTCCAGAGGATCTTCCCAACCCAGGGATCATACCTGGGTCTTCCACATTGCAGGTGGATTCTTTACCGTCTGAGCCAGCAGAGAAGCCCCTGGACCAGAGAGAGGTCTACAAATATTTAAAATTTTGTATTATGTAAATTTTTAAAACAAACAAGTTTAAAGTACAGTATAAGGAAGCCCAGTGCATCCTTCATCCCATTTTAACCTTTAGCAACACAGTCTCCAGACTTTTTAAAAAATATTCATTTATTTATTTGGTTGCACAAGGCCTTAGTTGTGGCATGTGGGATCTTTAGTTTCAGCATGTGAACTCTTAGTTGCAGCATGTAGGATCTAATTCCCTGACCAGGAATCAAACCTGGACCCCCTGCATTGGGAGCTCAGAGTCATAGCCACTGAACCCCCAGGGAAGTCCCAATCTTCCGACTTTTTTATCACATACCTTTACCATTAAGTTAATGAGGACTCACACACAACTTATATATATTATAAATGTATATTACTATACCAATACATTATGCCCATTTTTAAACATACCTCACAGATATATATTTTTAATGTATGGATTAAAAGATAATGAAGCTCTGTGCATTAATGTCCATAGACTTTAATTTGTGACAGCTAAAACTGGAAACAATCCAAACATCCTTCAGTAGGTGAGTAGATAAACCAACTGGTTTATTCAGTTCAGTTCAGTCACTCAGTCGGGTCCGACTCTTTGCGACCCCATGGACTACAGCATGCCAGGCTTCCCTGTCCTTCACTATCTCCCAGAGTTTGCTCAAACTCATGTCCTTTGATTCAATGCCATCCAACCATCTCATCCTCTGTCACCCCCTTCTCCTTTTGGCTTCAATCTTTCCCAGCATCAGCATCTTTTCCAATGAGTCAGTTCTTCGCATCCGGTGGCCAGTGTATTGGAGCTTCAGCTTCAGCATCAATCCTTCCAATGAATATTCAGAACTTATTCCTTTAGGGATTAACTGGTGTATTAATGCAATGCAATGCCACTCAGAAGTAAAAAAAAAAAAAAAAGAACAAACTACCAACATGCAACAACTTAGATGATTCTGAGAAACATTGTGAAAAATTAGATTCAAAGGGTAACACACTATGTTATTCTATTTACTTGACAGTCTCAAAATAAAGGAAACTGTTGTCAGAGAAAATTAATTGGTGTTTCCCATGGGCAAATTAAGGGCATAATTATAAATAGCATAAGAGAATTTTTTGAAATGATAAAAAAATACTGTTCTGTATCTTGGTTGCAGTGGTAGCTGTTCAAATCTGTTAATGAACTAAAATTTATATAGCTGTATATCAAAACAAAAATTCTACTATATTGTATGGTAATGTACCCAAAAAAGTAATGAAGTTCTAATATTTTCTCTTTGAGCACCAATAGTTCCTCATTCACCATAATTTGGAAACCAATAGAGTAGATTACCTCTAAATTCCCTTTTAGTGATCACAGTCTGAAATAATCAAGTTACTATGGCAGATTGATTTAAGATTGATGTAAAGAAGACTGAGCGCCAAAGAACTGATGCTTTTGAACTGTGGTGTTGGAGAAGACTCTTGAGAGTTTCTTGGACTGCAAGGAGATCAAACGAGTCAATCCCAAAGGAAATCAGTCCTGAGTATTCATTGAAAGGACTGATGAGATACCATTTCACTTCAGTCAGAATGGCTGCTATCCAAAAGTCTACATTCAATAAATGCTGGAGAGGGTGTGGCGAAAAGGGAACCCTCTTACACTGTTGGTGGGAATGCAAACTAGTACATCCACTATGGAGAACAGTGTGGAGATTCCTCAAAAAACTGGAAATAGAACTGCCATATGATCCAGCAATCGCACTCCTGGGCATACACACCGAGGAAACCAGAATTGAAAGAGACACATGTACTCCAATGTTCATTGCAGTACTGTTTATAATAGCCAGGACATGGAAGCAACCTAGATGTCCATCTGCAGATGAATGGATAAGAAAGCTTTGGTACATATACACAATGGAGTATTTTTCAGCCATCAAAAAGAATTCATTTGAATCAGTTTTAATGAGGTGGATGAAACTGGAGCCTATTATACAGAGTGAAGTAAGCCGGAAAGAAAAACATCAATACAGTATACTAACGCATATATATGGAATTTAGAAAGATGGTAACCTTAACCCTGTATACGAGACTGCAAAAGAGACATAGGTATATAAAACAGTCTTTGGGGTGTGGGAGAGGGTGAAGGTGGGGAGAACGACATTGTAGCATGTATATTATCATATGTGAAATGAATCACCAGTCCAGGTTCGACGCATGATACAGGATGCTTGGGGCTGGTGCACAGGGATGACCTGGAGGGAGGATGTGGGGAAGAGGGAGGGGGAGGGGGGTTCAAGAAAGGGAACACATGTACAGCTGGGGCAGATTCATGTCAATGTATGGCAAAAGCAACCAATATATTAATGTAAAGTAATTTGCCTCCAATAAAATAAATTTAAAAAAAATAAAAAAAGAAAGGACTGATCCTGAAGCTCCAATATTTTGGCCACCTGAAGAGCCAACTCTTTGGAAAAGACCCTGATGCTGGGAAAGATTGAAGGCAAAAGGAGAAGAAGTTGGCAGAGGATGAGATGGTTGGATGGCATCACTGATTCAATGGACATAAATTTGAGCAAACTCCAGGAGATGGTAAAGGACAGGGAAGCCTGGTGTGCTGCGGTCCATGATGTTGCAAAGAGTCAGACATGACTTAGCCACTGAACAACAACATGGCAGATTGGAAGCGGTCAAAAATTCTTTGACACTTTCCCACTGAGAGGTGGGGTATTTGTCCCCCCTCCTTGAGTCTGGGACAGCTCTCTCACTACTATGACAAATAGAATACAGAGGAAATGGGTTTATGTCAGCTTTGGTAGCCAGACCTAAGGAGACTGGAAGCTTCCCCTTTTTCATGGAATACTCACTCTCGGAACCCAGATACAATAATATGGGGAATTTCAAGCAGCTTCATGGGGAATCCCATGTGGAAAGAAACCAAGGCTCCTGACTGACAGCCAACAGCCAACACCAACTTCTATGTGAAAAAAGTGAAAGTGACTCAGTTGTGTCAGACTCTTTACAATCCCATGCACTATCCATGGAATTCTCCAGGCTAGAATATCTGAGTAGGTAGCCGTTCCTAGGGGATCTTTCCAACCCAGGGATCAAACCCGGGTCTCCTGCATTGCAGGCGATTCTATACCAGCTAAGCTACCAAGGAAGTCCTATGTACTAGAATTAAATCTGAGTTTTAATATTAAACTCAAGTGTGAATGTAAATCATAAATAGCATTAACTAAGGAATTGAAAAATAAAATAATAAATGTGAACACACTTCATATACAACCCTGAACGTAACAAGGACATAATTAACATAATTTTCCATAAATTCTTCTGAAGGTAAATCATAATCACAGGAAACTAGCCGATCTGATCACATGGACCACAGCCGAATGTGGTCCACTGGAGAAGGGAATGGCAAACCACTTCAGTATACTTGCCTTGAGAACCCCATGAACAGTAACAAAGGGCAAAATGATAGACTACTGAATGAGGAATTCCCCAGGTCGGTAGGTGCCCAGTATGCTACTGGAGATCAGTGGAGAAATAACCCTAGAAGGAATAAAGGGATGGAGCAAAAGCAAAACCAATACCCAGTTGTGGATGTGACCAGTGATAGGAGCAAGGTCCGGTGCTGTAAAGAGCAATATTGCATAGGAACCTGGAATGTTAGGTCCATGAATCAAGGCAAATTGGAAGTGGTCAAACAGGAGATGGCAAGAGTGAACATAGACATTCTAGGAATCAGTGAATTAAAATGGACTGGAATGGGTGAATTTAACTCGGATGACCATTATATCTACTACTGTGGGCAGGAATCCCTTAGAAGAAATGGAGTAGCCATCATGGTCAACAAAAGAGTCCAAAATGCAGTACTTGGATGCAATCTTAGAAATGACAGGATGATTTCTGTTGGTTTCCAAGGCAAACCATTCAATATTACAGTAATCCAGGCCTATGCCCCAACCAGTAATGCTGAAGAAGCCGAAGTTAATCGGTTCTATGAAGACCTACAAGACCTTTTAGAACTAACACCCAAAAAAGATGTCCTTTTCATTATAGGGGACTGGAATGCAAAAGTAGGAAGTCAAGAAACCCCTGGAGTAACAGGCAAATTTGGCCTTGGAGCACGGAATGAAGCAGGGCAAAGGCTAATAGAGTTTTGTCAAGAGAATGCACTGGTCATAGCAAACACCCTCTTCCAACAACACAAGAGAAGACTCTACACATGGACATCACCAGATGGTCAACACCGAAATCAGATAGATTATATTCTTTGCAACCAAAGATGGAGAAGCTGTATACAGTTAGCGAAAACAAGACCAGGAGCTGACTGTGGCTCAGATCATGAACTCCTTATTGCGAAATTCAGACTTAAATTGAAGAAAGTAGGGAAAACCAATAGACCATTCAGATATGACCTCAATCAAATCCCTTATGATTATACAGTGGAAGTGAGAAATAGATTTAAGGGACTAGATCTGATTGATAGAGTGCCTGATGAACTCTGGACAGAGCTTCATGACATTGTACAGGAGACAGGGACCAAGACCATCCCCATGGAAAAGAAATGCAAAAGAGCGAAATGGCTGTCTGAGGAGGCCTTACAAATAGCTGTAAAAAGAAGAGAGGCAAAAAGCAAAGGAGGAAAGGAAAGATATAAGCATCTGAATGCAGAGTTCCAAAGAATAGCAAGGAGAGATAAGAAAGACTTCCTCAGTGATCAATGCAAAGAAATAGAGGAAAACAACAGAATAGGAAAAACAAGAGACCTCTTCAAGAAAATTAGAGATTCCAAGGGAACATTTCATGCAAAGATGGGCTCGATAAAGGACAGAAATGGTGTGGACCTAACAGAAGCAAAAGATATTAAGAAGAGGTGGCAGGAATACACAGAAGAACTGTACAAAAAAGATCTTCATGACCAAGATAGTCACGATAACATGATCACTGACCTAGAGCCAGACATCTTGGAATGTGAAGTCAAGTGGGCCTTAGTAAGCATCACTACAAACAAAGCTAGTGGAGGTGATGGAATTCCAGTTGAGCTATTTCAAGTCTTGAAAGATGATGCTCTGAAAGTGCTGCACTCAATATGCCAGCAGATTTGGAAAACTCAGCAGTGGCCACAGGACTGGAAGAGGTCAGTCTTCATTCCAATCCCAAAGAAAGGCAATGCCAAAGAATGCTCAAACTACCGCACAATTGCACTCATCTCACACGCTAGTAAAGTCATGCTCAAAATTCTCCAAGCCAGACTTCAGCAGTATGTAAACCTTGAACTCCCAGATGTTCAAGCAGGTTTTAGAAAAGGCAGAGGCACCAGAGATCAAATTGCCAACATCCGCTGGATCATGGAGAAAGCAAGAGAGTTTCAGAAAAACATCTATTTCTGCTTTATTGACTATGCCAAAGCCTTTGACTGTGTGGATCACAATAAACTGTTTAACATTCTGAAAGAGATGGGAATCCCAGACCACCTGACCTGCCTCTTGAGAAACCTGTATGCAGGTCAGGAAGCAACAGTTAGAACTGGACATGGAACAACAGACTGTTTCCAAATAGGAAAAGGTGTATGTCAAGGTTGTATATTGTCACCTTGCTTATTTAACTTATATGCAGAGTACATCATGAGGAACGCTGGGCTGGAAGAAGCACAAGCTAGAATCAAGATTGCCGGGAGAAATATCAATAACCTCAGATATGCAGATGACACCACCCTTATGGCAGAAAGTGAAGAAAGACTAAAGAGCCTCTTGATGAAAGTGAAAGAGGAGAGTGAAAAGGTTGGCTTAAAGCTCAACATTCAGAAAACAAAGATCATGGCATCTGGTCCCATCACTTCATGGGAAATAAATGGAAAAACAGTGGAAACAGTGTCAGACTTTATTTTTTTGGGCTCCAAAATCACTGCAGATGCTGATTGCAGCCATGAAATTAAAAGACGCTTGCTCCTTGGAAGGAAAGTTATGACCAACCTAGATAGTATATTAAAAAGCAGAGACATTACTTTGCCAACCAAGGTCCGTCTAGTCAAGGCTATGGTTTTTCCCGTGGTCATGTATGGATGTGAGAGTTGGACTGTGAAGAAAGCTGATCACCGAAGAATCGATGCTTTTGAACTGTGGTGTTGGAGAAGACTCTTGAGAGTCCCTTATACTGCAAGGAGATCCAACCAGTCCATTCTAAAGGAGATCAATCCTGGGTGTTCATTGGAGGGACCGATGCTAAAGCTGAAACTGCAATACTTTGGCCACCTCATGCGACGAGTTGACTCACTGGAAAAGACTCTGATGCTGGGAAAGGTTGGGGGCGGGAGGAGAAGGGGACGACGGTGAATGAGAT
This sequence comes from Moschus berezovskii, assembly GCF_049115385.1. Classification (NCBI taxonomy): domain Eukaryota; kingdom Metazoa; phylum Chordata; class Mammalia; order Artiodactyla; family Moschidae; genus Moschus; species Moschus berezovskii. Next base: position 71,973,557 of record NC_142475.1, on the reverse strand, counting down.
GGCTGGATGGCATCACCGAATCTGTGCACATGAGTTTGAGTGAACTCCGGGCGTTGGTGTTGGACAGGGAGGCCTGGCGTGCTGTGATTCATGGGGTCGCGGAGAGTTGGACACGACTGAGCGACTGAACTGAACTGAACTGAGGGTAAATTAGTTCCTTTCCTTCTTAGAGTCTCCATTATCTTTTTTTTTTTTTTTCTGACTGTTTGAATGTAATGTCACTCTTATGGCTAGATACAACCATTAAATAGTGCTATATCCAATGATAAAAGTTGTTGTATTACTGAAAATAAGGTGCTAGAAAATAAAAGTAAATTCTCACTCAAGCCCTATGTCTAAATTAAATGTTCTAATATATCCTTTTGTTGTAGATTTCTAATGCCTAAAGATCTGTAACAGAAAGAAGAAAAATTTAGCAGATTTATTCAGTAAAGTTCTACTTTTCATCCAAAAGTTTCGATATTGAGTTGCATAATGTCATTCCGGCCTTCTCTGACCGCTTCCCTGGTGGCTCAGAGGTTAAAGCATCTGCCTCCAATGCGGGAGACCTGGGTTTGATCCCTAAGTTAGGAAGATCCCTGGAGAAGGAAATGGCAACCCACTCCAGTACTCTTGCCTGGAGAATCCCATGGACGGAGGAGCCTGGCAGGCTACAGTCCACGGGGTCACAAAGAGTCGGACATGACTGAGCAACTTCACTCACTTTTACATGGGAAGAAGGGGAATTGGAGGAAGGTAGTCAAAAGGTATATGCCATGTGCTCAGTTGTGTCCAACTATTTGTGACTCCATATACTGTAGCCCACCAGCCTCCTCTGTCCATGAGATTTTCCCAGCAAGAATACTGGAGTGGGTCTTCATTTCCTTCTCCAGAGGATCTTCCCAACTCAGGAATCAAATCCGTGTCTCTTGTGTCTCCTGCATGGCAGGCAGATTCTTTACCTTCTGAACCATCAGGGAAGCCCCAGTCAAAAGGTATAAACTCCCCAGTTTAAGATGCATAAGTAGAGGGGATGTAATGGACAGCGTGATGGTTATGCTTACTATTACCATATGATACACAGGAGCTCTGTTGAGACAGTAGAGTCTCATCACAAGAATTTGTTTTCCTTTTCCATTTATTGTATCTGTGTTATAATGGATGTTAACTAAACCTATTATGGTAATCATTTTACGATATATGTAACGCAACCATCACACAATATACGTTAAACTTATACTGTGATGAATTACAATTATTTCCAATAAAACCTGGAAAATTTTTTCCCTAAAAAAAAAAAAGTTATCTTTGAACAAAATCAGAAGGCAAAGCAGCAGCTGCTCCTGTCAAGTACCTAGAATTGATGGATTTTTTTTGACATCGGTGAGAGCAGAGAACAAAGCCATCTGCATGGATCAGTGCTGGCATTGGGCAGACCTGGCTCAGGAGTGAATGGAGTTTGGGCAGGGCTTCTCTCTGTGTCTGCCTCGTAGCTTTGCTCTGACGTCTTCCAGAGATCTCCGTGGTGAGGTTCACAGTAAAGAGAAGACTCTGACATAAAGTAATGTCCAGGGACATTTAAGAAACTGGACTCAGTGCCCTGCCTAGAAATTTAAGCAGCATTTAGTCAGTTCAGTGGAGAAAGGCATGGCAACCCACACCAGTATTCATGCCTGGAAAATCCTTTGGATGGAGGAGCAATTCAGGGAGTTAAAGGCAATAATATCTGTATGAATTGTTGAGCAGACAGTTAAAGTTCAACCTTTTAATAAACAATGAGTTTGCCTAGAAAGTTGAAGTGTGACAGGTACATTTATCACTAAAGGGAGTAAATGCAATTTCTGTCAAATGGCATTTGACAGAAATTCTAGACAGAAAAGTCTAGACTCACAGTCCTGCCTTCGTGGGACATTCCTGCAAGATTGCACTAGTTGTTTTCCAAGAAAACATTAGCGAGGAGTAACCAGCTTCTGCACTTGTAAGTGACATTGTGGGTAATGAACTGGGCATTTATTTTTAATGAATGTTATCTTCTTTCTGTCTTCACAAACTTGCAATTTATTTAAGATGGTTGAAGTTGATTGATTCCATGCATCATTGTGAGATGGGGAAGGTAACACCATCTCCAGTGAAGATTAAAACATTACTTCGTGATATGTTTGAATCCACGATTCATGGTTCAGAAATGATCACAGCTGCTGAACCAAGCTGTGGCTGTTCAGTAACGTAAATGCATGGGAAACAAAGAGCCCTGCAATCCACACTGGGCAATTTAAAGAATCCCCTCCCCGGCCTGAAAATTTCAGTAAGGTTTTAGAATAATCTCAAAGTGAATTTTAATTGTTTGGTGGAAAATTTTTATCTGAATATGAAAGCAGTTTGTATGGCATTATATTATCATAGTCAAACTTCCTGGCATTTTGGTGACCAGAAATACTATTTTTATCTGTAGGTCAGGATTTTGCATCTTCCATCTGTGTGTGCACTCAGTCATTTCCAACTCTTTTTGACCCCATGGACTGTAGCCCACCAGGTTCCTCTGTCCATGGGATTCTCCAGCCAAGAATACTGGAGCAAGTTGCCATTTCCAACTCCAGGGGATCTCCTGACCCAAGGATCAAACCCACATCTCTGGGGTCTACTGCATTGGCAGGCAGATTCTTTACCACTGTGCTGCCTGGGAAGCCCCTTCCATCTGTCTCCTGATTTGTAACAGAACAACTTTTGGAGTAGCTAGATTTGATAAAATGTAATGTACTATCATATCATATTCACACAATTTTTCTAAATTCAATATGCTTCATGGTTAATGAGAAACAAAAGACACTGAGCTAATTCACTTTGCCTCTTTTGCCAAAAACAGTTTGAAATTACAAAAGCAATTTACTTTAAACATGATGCAATATGCCCCAGCTCACCAGAGGAAATCTTGTAGCAGGGAGCTGCAGAATGCTTGTGGGGGTTGATATCAAGAGGGACCTTGAACTCAAATTTTTTAAGCTGATTTGGCCCTATAGTCTATAAGTGTTTGTGAAATGTCTGCCACATGCAAAGGCCTAAGAGCTAATGAGAGGTAAGAGTAAGAATAAGCCCTATTGATTCCTAACACTTGTTAGGAAAATTAAAATGATATGAAGTAATTAAATCCTAGAATTTGTAAATGTGCAGTAATATTAAAATGACCATTGAATCAATTTGTATCATTCGGAGTCTTTCTCTGAATGGAAGTCTCAAGGAAGACAGCTGGGACATTTAGAAAGAGACTTGTGAGTTTAGTGAAAATTTAATAAGAAATGGAAGATACAGACAAGTAAAATTATGTAGCTAGGGTAACTCTAAGATTATTCCACAACTGTCTTATTGGATGTGTAAATGTTATTCTGCCCCCAAATATGGTCTACTTAAGTTTTGGCCAGAGAAAATTTATCCTTTGGATTGAGCTTTAAATGGGTTACTGGTTAGATCCTTAGCTCCTTTAGATGGGTTCCTGGTTAGATCCTCAGCTCCTTTAGACGGGTTCCTGGTTAGATCTTCAGCTCCTTTAGATGGGTTCCTAGTTAGATCCTCTGCTCCTTTAGATGGGTTCCTGATTAGATCCTCCGCTCCTTTAGACGGGTTCCTGGTTAGATCCTCCGCTCCTTTAGACGGGTTCCTGGTTAGATCCTCAGCTCCTTTAGACGGGTTCCTGGTTAGATCCTCAGCTCCTTTAAATGGGTTCCTGGTTAGATCCTCAGCTCCTTTAAATGGGTTCCTGGTTAGATCCTTCGCTCCTTTAGATGGGTTCCTGGTTAGATCCTTCTCTCCTTTAGATGGGTTCCTGGTTGGATCCTTAGCTCCTTTAGACGGGTTCCTGGTTAGATCCTCAGCTCCTTTAGACGGGTTCCTGGTTGGATCCTGAGCTCCTTTAGATGGGTTCCTGGTTGGATCCTCAGCTCCTTTAGATGGGTTCCTGGTTGGATCCTCAGCTCCTTTAGATGGGTTCCTGGTTGAATCCTCAGCTCCTTTAGATGGGTTCCTGGTTAGATCCTTCTCTCCTTTCGATGGGTTCCTGGTTAGATCCTCAGCTCCTTTCGATGGGTTCCTGGTTAGATCCTCAGCTCCTTTCGATGGGTTCCTGGTTAGATCCTGAGTTCCTTTCGATGGGTTCCTGGTTAGATCCTGAGCTCCTTTAGATGGATTCCTTGTTGGATCCTCAGCTCCTTTAGATGGGTTCCTGGTTAGATCCTCAGCTCCTTTAGATGGGTTCCTGGTTGGGGGAAGATCGTGATGGACTCTCTCTCTCTCAGTTCAGTTCAGTTCAGTCCCTCAGTTGTGTCTGACTCTGTGACCCCATGGACTGCAGCACGCCAGGCTTCCCTGTCCATCACCAACTCCCGAAGCTTACTCAGACTCATGTCCATTGAGTCTGTGAAGCCATTCAACCATCGCATTCTCTGTCATCCCCTTCTCTTCCCGCCTTCAATCTTTACCAGCATCAGGGTCTTTTCAAATGAATCAGTTCTTTGCATCAGGTGGCCAAAGTACTGGAGTTTCAGCCTCAGCATTAGTCCTTCCAAACAATATTTAGGACTGATTTCTTTTAAAATTGACTGATTGGATCTCCTTGCAGTCCAAGGGGTCTCAAGAATCTTCTCCAACACCACAGTTCAGAAGCATCAATTCTTCGGTGCTCAGCTTTCTTTATAGTCCAAATCTCACATCCATACATGATTACTGGAAAAACCATAGCTTTGACTAGATGGACCTTTGTTTTCAAAGTAATGTCTCTGCTTTCTAATATGCTGTCTAGGTTGGTCATAGCTTTTGTTCCAAGGAGGAAGTGTCTTCTAATTTCATGGCTGCAGTCACCATCTGCAGTGATTTTGGAGCCCCCCAAAATAAATTCTGACACTGTTTCCTCTGTTTTTCCATCTATTTCCCATGAAGTGATGGGACCAGATACCATGATCTTAGTTTTCTGAATGTTGACTTTTAAGCCAACTTTTTCACTTTCCTCTTTCACTTTTATCAAGGGGCTCTTTAGTTCCTCTTTGCTTTCTGCCATAAGGGTAGTATCAGCTGCATACCTGAGATTATTGATATTTCTCCTGGCATTCTTCTAAGGGATTCCTGCCCAAGTAGTAGATATAATGGTCATCTGAGTTAAATTCACCCATTCCAGTCCAGTTTAGTTCACCAATTCCTAGAATGTTGATGTTCACTCTTGTTATCTCCCGTTTGACCACTTCCAATTTGCCTTGATTCATGGACCTAACATTCCAGGTTCCTATGCACTATTGTTCTTCAAAGCATCAAATCTTGCTTCTATCACCAGTCCCATTCACAACTGGGTGTTGTTTTTGCTTTGGCTCCATCCCTTCATTCTTTCTGGAGTTATTTCTCCACTGATCTCCAGTAGCATATTGGGTACCTACTGACCTGGGGATTTCCTCTTTCAGTGTTCTATCTTTTTATCTTTTCATACGGTTCATGGGGTTTTCAAGGCAAGAATACCGAAGTGGTTTGCCATTCCCTTGTCCAGTGGACCACATTCTGTCAGAACTCTCCACCATGACCCGTCCATCTTGGGTGGCCCCGTATGGCATGGCTTAGCTTCAGGGAGTTAGACAAGTCTGTGGTCCATGTGATCAGATTGGCTAGTTATCCATGACAGTAGTTTTAGTCTGTCTGCCCCCTGATCCCTTCAGTGCCTACCATCTTACCTGGGTTTCTCTTACCTTGGATGCAGGGTAGTTCCTCTCGGCTGCGCTCATGCACCATCCCAGCCACCTGCTTCTTGAAAAACCTATATGCAGGTCAGGAAGCAACAATTAGAACTGGACATGGAACAGCAGACTGGTTCCAAATAGGAGAAGGAGTATGTCAAGGCTGTATATTGTCACCCTGCTTATTTAACTTATATGCAGAATACATCATGAGAAATGCTGGGCTAGAGGAAGCACAAGCTGGAATCAAGATTGGTGGGAGAAATATCAATAACCTCAGGTATGCAGAAGACACCAGCCTTATGGCAGAAAGTGAAGAAAGACTAAAGAGCCTCTTGATGAAAGTGAAAGAGGAGAGTAAAAAAGTTGACTTAAAGCTCAACATTCAGAAAACTAAGATCATGGCATCTGGTCCCATCACTTCATGGGAAATAGATGGAGAAACAGTGGAAACAGTGTCAGACTTTGTTTGGGCTCCAAAATCACTGCAGATGGCAACTGCAGCAATGAAATTAAAAGACACTTACTCCTTGGAAGGAAAGCTATGACCAACCTAGATAGCATATTAAAAAGCAGAGACATTACTAAGCAGAGACATTACTTTGCCAACCAAGGTCCGTCTAGTCAAGGCTATGGTTTTTCCCGTGGTCATGTATGGATGTGAGAGTTGGACTGTGAAGAAAGCTGAGCGCTGAAGAACTGATGCTTTTGAACTGTGGTGTTGGAGAAGACTCTTGAGAGTCCCTTGGACTGCAAGGAGATCCAACCAGCCCATCCTAAAGATCAATCCTGGGTGTTCATTGGAAGGACTGATGCTAAAGCTGAAACTGCAATATTTTGGCCACCTCATGCAACGAGTTGACTCCCTGGAAAAGACTCTGATGCTGGGAAAGGTTGGGGGCGGGAGGAGAAGGGGACGACAGAGAATGAGATGGCTGGATGGCATCACCGACTCTGTGGACATGAGTTTGTGTGAACTCCGAGAGTTGGTGATGGACGGGGAGGCCTGGCGTGCTGTGATTCATGGGGTCACGGAGAGTCGGACACGACTGAGCTACTGAACTGAACTGAACTCTGCATAAGTTAAATAAGCAGGGTGACAATATACAGCCTTGACGTACTCCTTTCCCAATTTGGAAACAGTCTGTTGTTCCATGTCCAGTTCTAACTGTTGCTTCTTGACCTGCATACAGATTTCTCTGGAGGCAGGTCAGGTGATCTGGTATTCCAATCTCTTGAAGAATTTTCCACAGTTTGCTGTGATCCACACAGTCAAAGGCTTTGGCATAGTCAATAAAGCAGAAGTAGATGTTTTTCTGGAACTCTCTTGCTTTTTTGATGATCCAACGGATGCTAGCAATTTGATCTCTGCTTCCTCTGCCTTTTCTAAAGCCAGCTTGAACATCTGGAAGTTCACGGTTCACATACTGTTGAAGCCTGGCTTGGAGAATTTTGAGCATTACTTTCCTAGCATGTGAGATGGGTACAATTGTGCGGTAGTTTGAAAATTATTTGGCATTGCCTTTTTTGGGTATTGGAATGAAAACTTACCTTTTCCAGTCCTGTGGCCACTGCTAAGTTTTACAAATTTACTGGCATATTGAGTGAAACACTTTAACAGCATCATCTTTTAGGATTTGAAGTAGCTCAACTGGAATTCCATCACATCCACTGGCTTTGCTTGTAGTGCTTCTTCCTAAGGCCCACTTGACTTTGCATTCCAGGATGTCAGGCTCCAGGTGAGTGATCACACCATAGTTATCTGGGTCATGAAGATCTTTTTTGTATAGTTCTTCTGTGTATTCTTGCCACCTCTTCTTAATATCTTCTGCTTCTGTTAGGTCCATACCATTTCTGTTTTTCATTGTGCCTAAATTTGCATAAAATGTTCCCTTGGTATCTCTAATTTTCTAGAAGAGGTCTCTTAGTCTTTTCCATTCTATTATTTTCCTCTATTTCTTTGCATTGATCACTGAGGAAGGCTTTCTTACCTCTCATTGCTATTCTTTGGGACTCTGCATACAAATGGGTATATCTTTCCTTTTCTCCTTTGCCTTTAGCTTCTCTTCTTTCTCAGCTATTTGTAAGCCCTTCTCAGACACCATTTTGCCCTTTTGCATTTCTTTTTCTTGGGGATGATCTTGATCACTGCCTCTTGTACAATGTCATGAACCTCTGTCCATAGTTCTTCAGGCACTCTGTCTATCAGTGCTAATCCCTTGAATCTATTTGTCACTTCCACTGTATAATCCCACTAAGGGATTTGATTTACATCATACCTGAATGGTTGAGTGTTTTTCCCTACTTTCTTCATTTTAAGTCTGAATTTGGCAATAAGGAGTCTATGATCTGAGCGATGGTCAGCTCCTGGTCTTGTTTTTCCTGACTGTATAGAGCTTCTCCATCTTTGGCTGCAAAGAATGTAATCAATCTGATTTCAATATTAACCATCTGGTGGTGTCCATGTGTAGAGTCTTCTCTTGTGCTCTTGTTTGTTATGACCAGCGCGTTCTCTTGGCAAAACTCTATTAGCCTTTGCCCTGCTTCATTCCGTGCTCCAAGGCTAAATTTGCCTGTTACTCCAGGTATCTCTTGACTTCCTACTTTTGCATTCCAGTCCCCTATAATGAAAAGGACATCTTTTTGGGGTATTAGTTCTAGAGGTCTTGTAGGTCTTCATAGAACCATTCAACTTCAGCTTTTTCAGCATTACTGGTTGGGGCATAGACTTAGATTACTGTGACATTGAATGGTTTACCTTGGAAATGAACAGAGATCATTCTCTTGTTTTTGAGATTGCATCCAAGTACTATATTTTGGACTCTTTTGTTGACTATGATGGCTACTCCATTTTTTCTAAGGGATTCTTGTCCACAGTAGTAGATATAATGGTCATCTGAGTTAAATTCACCCATTCCAGTCCAGTTTAGTTCACTGATTCCTAAAATGTCAATGTTAACTCTTGCCATCTTCTGTTTGACCACTTCCAATTTGCCTTGATTCATGGACCTAACATTCCAGGTTCCTATGCAATATTGCTGTTTACAGCATCAGACTTTATTTCCATCACCAGTCACATCCACAACTGGATGTTGTTTTTGCTTTGGCTCCATCTCTTCATTCTTTCTGGAGTTATTTCTCCACTGATCTCCTGTGGCATACTGGGCACCTACTGACCTGGGGAGTTCATCTTTCAGTCCTATCATTTTGCCTTTTCATGCTGTTCATGGTGTTCTCAAGATGAGAATACTAAAGTGGTTTGCCATTCCCTTCTCCAGTGAACCATGTTTTTTCAGAACTTTCCACCATGACCCGTTTGTCTTGGGGGTCCCTACACAGCATGGCTCATAGTTTCATTGAGTTAGACAAGGCAGTGGTCCATGTGATCAGTTTGGATAGTTTTCTGTGACTGTGGTTTTCATTCTATTTGCCCTCTGATGGAGAAGGATAAGAGGCTTATAGAAGCTTCCTGATGGGAGAGACTGACTGAGGGGGAAACTGGGTCTTGTTCTGATGGGCAGGGCCACGCTCAGTAAATCTTTCATCCAATTTTCTATTGATGGGTGGGGCTGTGTTCCCTCCCTCTTGTTTGACCTGAGGCTAAACTATGGTGGAGTGAAGTCGCTCAGTCATGTCAGACTCTGCGACCCCATGGACTGTAGCCTACCAGGCTTTTCTGTCCATGGGATTCTCCAGGTAAGAATACTGCAGTGTGTTACCATTTCCTTCTCCAGGGGATCTTCCCAACCCAGGGATCGAACCCAGGTTTCCTGCATTGGAGGCAGATGCTTTAACTTCTGAGCCACCAGGGAAGCCCGAAACTATGGTGGAGGTAATGAAAATAATGGGGAACTCCTTCAAAAGGTCCCATGCACACATTGCTTCAATCAATGCTCCTGACCCTTCAGCAGGCCACCATCGACCCATGCCTGGACACTCACGGGCAAGTCTGGGTCAGTCTGTTGTGGGGTCACTGATCCTTTCTCCTGGGTCCTGGTACACACAAGGTTCTGTTTGTGCCCTCCAAGAGTCTGTTTCCCCAGTCCTGTGTAAGTTCTGGCGGCTCTGTGATGGGGTTAATGGTGGCCTCCTCCAAGAGGGCTTATGCCATACCCAGGTCGACTGTACCCAGAGCCCCTGCACCTGCCTCTCTCTCTTTCTCTCTCTCTCTATATATATATGAAATATATATATATATATATATATATACATATATATATATACATGAAATTTTTAGCATTTATAAGGTACAATTTCAAATTCTTTTCCCATTTAGGTTATTACAGAATATTGAGCAACATTTCCTTTGCTATACAGTAGGTCCTTATTGGTTATCTATTTTAAATATAGCAATGTGTACATGTCCATCCCAAACTCCCCAAAGAATAGATATATATATGTAAGTGAATCACTTTGCTGTACACCTGAAATTAACACAACAGTAACAAGTTGATTGTTAATCAAGTCTGCTTCAATACAAAATAAAAATTTTTTTAACTTTCTCACGAAAAAGACACAATTCTTAGGTATAACAGGTAGCAAAAGCCATCACGCATCCAATTTGCAAAAAATAATTGATGATCATATCCAAGGGAATAAACTTAGCATTTGAGACACCAATCACCAATCATTTGAGTGAAATGTAAATATACATTGTCCTTCAGCTTGAGCCAGACCATGATATTTGTATTCCTGAGGATAAAAAGCACTTCTCTAATGGCAAGAAAATAAGTGACTTGTCACTAATTTTCTTATCTTTGAATTACCGGGGGAGGATTTCATTATGCATGGGGCTTCCCTTATTTCTATGCATAAGGGTTATTGGGACCCGGCTCCACACCTGCACTGCAGAAAGTAGATGTTTCCAACATAGTTTCATCTCTTTCCAAAATATGAAAGTGAAAGTGAAAATTAGTCACTCAGTCATGTCTGACTCATTGTGATCCTCTGGACCCTCTGGAGCCCACCAGGCTCCTCTATCCATGGAATTCTCCATGCAGGAATGCTGGAGTGGGTTGCCATTTTCTTCTCCAGGGGATCTTCTTGACCCAGGGATCAAACCCAGGTCTCCCATGTTGCAGGCAGATTCTTTACCCTATGATCCACCCTCCTATCCCTATCAGACAGAATCTGACAGTAAAGCTCTCTATGCCATGTTGGGGTTTTGTTTGTTTGTTTTTTAATTTCTTTTATTTTTGGTTGCACAAGGTCTTCATTGCTGCACACAGGCTTTCTCTAGTTGCGGTGAGCAGGTTCATGGCCTGTGGGCTTTGCTGTTTTGCGGCATTCGGGATCTTCCTCAACCAGGGATCTCATCTGAGTCCCTTGCATTGGCAGGCAGATTCTGAACCACTGGACCACCAGGGAAGTCCTCAATAAGTACTTTTGAATGAAGGAATGGCTTTTGTGAATATGGCCAAGCTGTACTGTCATCACTGGTGGGGGGAGGGGGAAATGTTTCTTGCCTCCATCTTCCCTAAACCACATCATCCTTCATTTATTAGTTTCACACAAAAAAAGAGAGTTCTCAAAAGACCGTTGACTTACTTAGTGACCTGGTTATATACTTAGAGTTTATAATGCAGATACCACTGTTTAACTTAATCTCTTCAGTTTTCCCACAGAGGTCAACTGGGCTTTCTAAGAGGTTAATTTCTCATTGTAACCCATGGTTTGCGCTTTCCTCTAGGGCTTGCTTTATTTACGTCTAGAGGATCAGGGAAAAAAACAATAAAAGAGAAAGTGAGAACTTCTTTCCTCAGTTTTCTGTCCTTTTACCCTATTCTCTATATTCTTCAGTGTTTAAAAAAAAAACGTTTCTAGGCAGAGATGTCCAGGGACTTCCCTTGTGGTCCAGTGACTAAGACTCCAAGATCCCAATACAGGGGGTCCAGGGTTTGACCCTAGTGGGGGAACTAGATCCTGCAGGCTCTAAGTAAGGCCTGGGACAGCCAAAATAAATTTAACAAAAAAAAATTTTTCCCCCCAAAAAAGAGACCTCCAGAGGATCACACTGCCTAAGAGTCAGACTGATGGTAACATTGCATCCCAGTGCTGATTGACTTTCCCGGATGAAAGAAGTTCCAGAAATAAATTTTATAATTCTAAGCAGAGCAGATACTACAAGGTGATTTCTCCGATCATTTAAACAGTATTACATACCCTTTTCAGTCCCAATTTCTATGTTAAAAAGCTGATGACTCAACCCACATAAAGGAAAAATATGACTTTGATGAAGGAAAAAAAAGTCAGCACTGAATATGTGACTTAGTGAGGATATTTGAGAAAGAAGAATCACCTGAACAGCTGTGAATAGCATCTCAGCCTCATAGTCCCTCAGGGGTTGCCTTGCATATGCTTTCATGCGATACCAGCTTGCATGTCCCCCAGGGACTTTCAAACTGAAAATTCAAGTTAGAATGTTCTAGTGTCTACTGAAGCCAGGTATTTCAGTAGGAAAAATCATGGCCCCCTAAAGATGTGTATATCCTAATCCCAGAACCTGTTAAAATGTTATCTGACGTGGCACAAGGGATTTTGCAGATGTAAATAAGATTAAAGACCTGGAAATGTGTAGAGCATCATGGATTATACAGATAAACTCAATATAATCACCAAGGTCTTTACTTGATTTACAATGTTGTGTTAGTTTCAGGTATACAGCAAAGTGAATCATTTATATATACATATATCCATCCACTCTGTTTTTTATTTTTTTCCCATATAGGTCATTACAGAGTATTGAGTAGAGTTCCCTTTGCTATTCAGTAAGTCCTTATTAATTATCGATTTTATATATAGTAGTATGTACATGTCAATCCCAATCTCCCACTTTATCCCTCCCTTCTCCCTCCCCTGTTTATACCCTGAAAACCAAAAGTTTGTTTTCTGCAACTGTAACTCCATTTCTGCTTTGTAGATAAGTTCATTTATATCTTTTTTTAGATTCAATATATAAGCTATATCATATGTGTCTATCTGTGTCTGATTTACTTCACCCAGTATGACAACCTCTAAGTCCATCCATGCTGCCTCAAATGCCATTATTTCCTTCTTTTTCTATGGTTGAGTAACATTCTATTGTATGTATGTAGCTCATCCTCCTTATCCATCCCTCTGTCAACAGACTTTTAGGTTGTTTCTATGTCCTGGTTATTGTGAACCTTGGGATACATGTTTCTTTTTGAATTATGGCTTTCTACAGATATATGCCTAGGAGTGGTATTGCTGGATCATATGGTAGTTCTATTTTTAGTTTTTTTAAGGAACTTCCATACTGTTCTCCATAGTGGCTGTACCAGTTTACATTTCTACCAACAGTGTAGGAAGGCCTTTAAAGATAGAAGAAGGAAGTGGAAGAGTGAGTCAGAGAGAAGAGAGATGAAGATTTAACTTGCCGTTGCTGGCTCTGAAGATGGAAGGGGGCCTAGCCCAGGAAGACCTGCAGAGTCTAGAAGCTGGAAAAGGCAGAGAAAGAGATACTCTTCAACAGCCTCCAGGAAGGACCGCAGCCCATAGCACCCTGGTGTTAGCCTGGGAAGCTCATCTTGAACTTCTGACTTTCTGAACCGAAAGAAGATAAATTTGTGTTGCTGTAAGCAAATAAGTTTCTGATCTTTTGCTACAGCGGCAATAGGAAATAATAGAGTGTTTTTTCAAGATTCTTTCTGACCTGTGTCTCCTTCTGAATTGAGTAGCTGCTGTAGCAGGGAGCCCCTGGCCCTCCGATCTTACTCCTGTGCCTACTGGTGTTCAGGCAAATTCATGACCTTTCCTCTTTGCTTAAATGCAATGCCATGTGAGAACTAAGAAAGCTTGAGGAGGATCTCATTAGTTATTTGGGGTCCCAAACTTTATGAAACCTGTAACCAAGAAGTGGTTCAAGGCACTTTGCAGTTTCACAGTAAAAGGCTATTTGTATGCCAGATTAATAATGTTATAATGGTAACTGTCAGGGCAAAAAGTGAAACACCAGTTTAAGTGCCTCAAACTCGAAGATCCCTGGTGTGGCTGATTGGATGGCACCTCCTTGGTCTGAAAGACTGTTTTGCATCTAGATTTATTTACATTTTTGCCTTGAACTTTCTAAAGACATGATTCCATTACTTATGGAAGGGATAATCGGGGCGCTCTCCAGGGTTATTTTATGTAAACATGGATAGAAAGTGAGTATATCCACAGAATAAAATAACTCCATAGGAATAGTCTCTTCTCATGTCCAAGAAGGATGATTTATTTAGGGGGACAGTAGGAATTTTAGATTCCTTTCAGAAAACTACAGATGAACTGCATACATTTGAGAGATTTAGTTAAGTTTTAGGTTAGCACTGGTGACAAAATGGGAAATCAAGGTTCAAGAAAATGTTTAAGTCAAGAATGGAGCAGAGGAACCTTTTATGTCCTAAGACAATCCTCATTCATTGCCCTCCCCAGATACTGTTTGGTGGTGGTGGGGATGGGGGGATGGTTCAAAGTCCTTGTTTATTTTTATTTTTTAATTGGAGGATAATTGCTTTACAGTGTTGTGTTGGTATCTGCCATGAACAACATGAATCAGCCATAAGTATACGTATGGGCTTCCCCGGTGGTGCTAGTGGTAAAGAGTCTACCTGCCAGGGCAGTAGATGCAAGAGACGTGGGTTGGATCCCTGGGTCAAGAAGATTTTCAGAAGGAGGAAATGGCAACCTGCTCCAGTATTCTTGCCTGAAAACTTTCATGGGCGGAAAAGCCAGATGGGCTACAGTCCTTGGGGCCACGAAGAGTGGCGAGTGACTGAGCAACTAAGCAGCAGCAACGAAACAACAGGAAATAAAAAAGGGCTATCCTGGGCGTTTTAGAATTACTCTAAAGGTCACTGTCTTTTTGCTTATGGCTGTCTCAGGGTATATGCCCAGGGGTAGGATTGCAGAATCATACGGTAACTCTATTTTTAATTTCTTAAGGAAAAAGTGAAAGTGAAAGTCACTCAGTTCAGTTCAGTTCAGTCACTCAGTCGTGTCCGACTCTTTGCGACCCCTTGAACCACAGCACGCCAGGCCTCCCTGTCCATCACCAACTCCCGGAGTTCACTCAAACTCATGTCCATCGAGTTGGTGATGCCATCCATCCATCTCATTCTCTGTCGTCGCCGTCTCCTCCCGCCCCCAATCCCTCCCAGCATCAGAGTCTTTTCCAGTGAGTCAACTCGTCGCATGACTCAGTCATGTCCAATTCTTTGCGACCCCTCTTTGTGACTATACAGTCCATGGAATTCTCCAGGCCAGAATACTGGAGCAAGTAGCCTTTCCCTTCTCCCGGAGATCTTCACAACCCCAGGGATCGAACCCAGGTCTCCTGCATTGCAGGCGGATTCTTTACCAGCTGAGCCACAAGGGAAGCCCATTTCTTAAGGAATCTCCATACTGTTATCCATAGTTGCTGTGTCCATTTACATTCCCACCAACAGAGTGGGAGGCTTCCCTTCTCTCCACACTTACTCCAGCATTTATTGTTTTTAGATTTTTTGGATGACCATTCTGATGTTGTGAGGTGACACCTCATTGTAGTTTTTGTTATATTTCTCTAATAATTCATGATCTTTTCATGTGCCTCTTGACCATTGGTACACCCTCATTGGAGATATGTTTATTTAAACCTTCTGCCCATTTTTTAAATTGGATTGCAGCACTATTTACAATAGCCAGGATAGCAGCTTAAATGTCCATCAACAGATGAATATATAAGGAAGATGTGGTACATATACACAATACAATATTACTCAGCCATAAAAAAGGATTGAAATTGGGTCATCTGGAGAAATGTGGATGGACCTAGAGTTTGTCATACATAGTGAAGTAAGTCAGAAAGAGAAAAACAAATGTTGTATATTAACATACATCTGTAGAATTTAGAAAAATGGTGCAGATGAACCTATTTCATGGGCAGGAATAGAGACACAGACATAGAGAAGAGGCGTGCGGACATGAGTTGGGGGAAGGGGGATGGGGTGCATTGGGAGTTTAAGGCTGACAAACATACAGTACCGTGTGTAAAGGGACTAGCTAGCAGAAACCAGCTGTACAGCTCAGGAAGCTCAGCTCGGTGCTCTGTGACTGCCTAGCTGGGTGGGATGGTTGGTGGAGAAGGAGGTCCAGAGGGAGGGAATATATGTATACTGATAGCTGATTCATTTTGTTGTACAGCAGAAACTAACACAACATTGTAAAGCAACTATACCCCAATTTTTTTTTTTAAAGGCAGGTGTCCAAAGTTAAGGATGCCTTCAGTGCTTACATATTTTCAATTCTCTTTCCCACACTGGTTATATGTCTTTTAAAATGTTATTCTTCTTATTTTAATAATAGGCTCATTGATTTGCTGCTGAAGTGATAAAACAATCCTGTATCTAAGACAGCTGCCTTCTCACCCTGTGTTTATTCCCCTTCCTCCACCCATCACTCCTCCCCCCAAACAAGAAGTTCCACTAGAAAGACACGTTTTCCTTAGGTCCACTCCTCCCCCACCAATGGGACCAGCATCTAAGTCCTGTCCAGAAGTACTGGACACAGACAGAGTGAAAACAAGACCCAAAATGAGTAAAGATATGGGATCGGAACAAGACTGAAAGTTCCTAATTAAAAGATGTAGCATCTATATTCATTATTTTCGCTTATCATGGTTATCCCAGAAGATGTGAAATAAAATCAGAGAAAAGGACTTTCTAAGTAGAATTGAACACTATGTTAAAATCACCCAGAGAAAGACAGGTTTTGTTCACCCCCTATCCAACATGATACTAAATTCAATTTAATTTTATTAAACATGTTATTCACTCTGTTTTCTATACTGTATCATTTCATTTAATAAAAATAAGCCTTTGTGATTCTCATCCACATACAGCTAGCCAGGACCTCTGGTCCTTTTAGAAGATTCAGAGTGAACTGTAACGTCAGATTTCTAAGACTTGATTATAACCCAGAAGACAGAAAAAAATCTCTCTCAGTGCTTGAGTTTTTAAAAATCTATACATGATCATGCAGCTATCAAAGAAGAAAGATCAAAGCCACTAAAGTGATGTGTAAAGGGTAAGGAGAGAAAGCCTGTGTGTTTCGTCCAGTAAATGATGAATGCCTAACAGAGAGGCAGGAACTAAAAGAGTTTTGACAAATGAATTTACTTAGAAATCAATGACTAGACAACCAGGGCAAGATTTATCAAAAGCATAAGAAGTGTGACAAGCGGTCCAGTTTTTCTATTTTTACAAATGAAGGGTTGATTTGATTCACATATTTAAATTCAAAAGTTTTACTGCTGTTTCAGTACTGGCTGGCATGATTTAATTACATGTTTGTGTGCATAGTTTATTAGTGATGCCAATGGTGAAATGTGAAAGGTACATAACAAAGCATCATTTTCTTGCTGCTTATTTTCTTACTTAAGAGAAATTTCAGTTCCCTGTTAAAGAGCAAGATTTTCTTATTTCAGTTAATTTCTCCTATACCCTTACTTCAAGTAAAATATTATTTTACTGGAAGGAGTTCAGTTAAATTTAATCAAATTCAAATAAATAAACATAGCCGAGAGGGATACAATTGTGGTGGGGGGTGTGGGTAGTAGGAAGCAGGCTCATGTGAGAGGGGATATATGTATACATATAGCTGATTCACTTTGTTGTACAGCAGAAACTAACAACATTGTAAAGAAATTATACTCCAATAATAAATAAAATAATTTAATTAAAATAAGCCAATATACAAAATAAAATAAATTGCTTTAAAGATAATGAGCTTTTATGCTCCTATCTTTGCCCCCTTTCTGTTTTGGTGGTTGTTTTTTTGCTTGTTTTTTAAACTTTTTATTTAGTATTGGAGCATGGCCAATTAACAATTTCGTGATAGTTTCAGGTGGACAGTGAAGGGATTGAGCCAGACATATACATGTATCCATTCTCCCCCAAACTCCCCTCCCATCCAGGCTGCCACATAACATTGAGCAGAGTTCCTTGTGCTATACAGTAGGTCTTTGTCGGTTATCCATTTTAGATGTAGCATTGTGTACCTGTCCATCCCAAACTTCCTAGCTATCACTTCCCCCCACCCTTCCCTGCTCCTGCTCGCTTTCTTTATCAGTAATAATACAGAACTTACTAGATCTTTCCCGGCAATCTCCAGTACTACACAAGCTATTGGTGAATCTTGAATTTACAGAGACCCACGTTTACATTTACGTTGAGAGACGCATTTGCAGTTCCATTTGCATTTGCAGAGACAGTGCCATGTCCCAGGTGGGGCAGTAGGAGCTGCTGCTGGTTCAGAGGCACAGAGGACGCAGCCCAGGGAACCCGGGAACCCGGGAACGGAAGGGCAGAGGAAAATGAAATTGTTAATAGCTTTGCTCTCTCAGTTCTTTGTCTGAAAGAATTGGGTTGCACTTGACATTTGTTGCCATTTTGCTTTTTCATTTTGAATGAACATCTGTGTTGAAGGGAGGAAGAGGAATGACCTCAGAAATGTCAGAATTATTACAAACGGTGGACTATGAGTGGGGATAGGTGGACGATGGTATTTCATCAGTCTCTTTAAATGCTGACTGTGGGGTAGAACCCTGAAACAATAAGGAGCTTTTTAAATTTTGCAAGAAGCAAAATTTGTGATAGGAAAGTGGTGGCTTCCTTCCCAACATCGGTGTGTGGTGGGTGGAGGAATGAGGAGGGACTCTGAGCAGGCCAAATGTGAGCTCACTTCCACCTCTTCTTTACTTGTGGTCTCAGGCAGGGTCCACAGTCCTTCTGGGCTTCACTCTTCCAATCTGTAAAATGAAATCATACCACGTACCTCATCAGGGTGTTAAGAAGATTAATAAGATAGTGTACACTAGGTGCCAGGTTCTATCATCACCAAATTGCCTTTTCCTCCCTTGTTTCTACTTTATTTTAATATTGAGAACGATTTACATTAACAACTGATTGAGAACGTGGACCAAGGCACCTTGTAAGGACCTGGCTCAGCCCCACAGGACTAAGTGGCCCAGCAGAGGGAGTCTCTAAATCACAATGGTGGGCTCACTCTTGTCTCTTCTTGCCAAACAAGTTCATGGTCAGACCCTGGCAGTGTTTGAGCAGGTACTGAGGATAATCCATGGTGCTTGGCCACATTTACTTACCTGCTGATTTGAAATCAGTGGTCTATAGGGCAAAACTGTCAATGAATTTTCTGATGCCCAGTAGTCCAGGCCAAACTCCTGGACCTTGGGTTGCAGCTACGTAGGAGGAGCCATCCAAGATGACTTGTGCTCTTGCATGCAACTCACCCCAACACTTAGACAATGTTCAATCCATACACCCAAGATGAGAACCCAGATACTTCCACCCAGGTGATTTTAATTCAACAGAGATACTGGAGTTTTCCTGAAACTGAATCACCAGGGTAGCCTCGTTTCAGATCATGCACTATACCAAATGCCTGCTCAAAACTGAGCATGGGCAGGGCAAGTAAGCTTCATCTAGCATGACAGTCATCAATTGGGTGTGATTTCCTAAACAGCTGTGTGTAAAAGAATTCCAAGGGCCCTTATGACTTCAGCATAAACATGTGCCTTGGGCAGTGGTGCCAGGGGTCCTAGAGATGGTTGTTGGAACACACACAAACCTTATTCACTGGGAATCCTCAAAGTGCTGCTTTAGTTCAACAGGGACATAAACTGTCATTCAACAGATGGTCGCATCCACACACACAGGGTGCTGTGTAACGATGGGGTAGTTCCTTCAGGGACGCCCACATTGCCAGAATGCAATCGCAAATATCCTTTCCAAACCCTTCATAATTCATCCCAATCATATTAGCAAATGAACCAAATATATCAGTTCTGCTCTGAAAGGACAGATATGTTCCTAAAAAAATTATACAATGAAATCCACAGGACATGGGGGAAATGGGGTCAAAGGAACAATGGTCAAAAAATGTTATCAATGATATAAAAAAATAGGAAGCTGTGAAGATGGTAGCACAGTTTTGCACTTATTAAGTGGTTAAGAAATAGGTAAAATAGGAACTTCCCTGGTGCCCCAATGGTTAAGACTCTTCTCTTCCAAAGCAAGGAGCACAGGTTCAATTCCTAGTCAGGGATCTAAGATCCCACATGTGCCCAGCGCTGTCAAAAAAAAATTTTTTTTAAGAAATAGGTAAATGTTACAATAAATATAGGATGTTATTTTGAAAGAAAAAGATCTACACTTTGCTTCTGAAAGTGAGTGACAAAAGGGTTGCAGCTTGAGAGTTATTGTGAAGAGGTGGAAGGAAACTTATCTGAAATTTGATGGAAAATTGTAACTTCAGAAGAGGATGAGCTCGCTTCATGACATGTGTGGTGAACCAATGTACCTAGGAGATGCTGGAGGTGTGTCCATGTGAGCATTTTGTGGTTTCCCACATGGCTCAGTTTAGCTAGAGGCAGTTTTCTGTGTTTGCTTATTTTTGTAATGGACAAAATCATGCATAAAAAAAGTGGAAGTGTTAGTCACTTAGTCATGTCCAATTCTTTGCAGCCGCATGGACTGCAGCACAGCAGGCTTCTCTGCCCATGGAATTCTGCTCATGGAAAGGGCTGCCATGCCCTTCTCCAGGAGATCTTCCCGAACCAGGGATCAAACCCAGGTTTTCCACATTACAGGCAGTCTTTACTGGCTAAGCCACCAGGGAAGCCCAAAATCTTGCATAAGCAAATGCATAACTTGCATTATATTAAGACTGTTCCCAAATACATCAATCACACATTTCAAAGCAAGCATTATAGCAAAACTGACTACACTTAGAATTGACTCTTCAATTTATAGCATCCATCAGAGAAAATCATGCTGGCCTCTCTAAGCACCCCATTCTGTACCCCCAGAACATCCCTTGCTATAGCCCACCATGCCCCTCTGTCTGTAGGATTTTCCAAGCAAGAAAACTGGAGTGGGTTGCCATTTCCTTCTCCATTTTTCACTAGCAGTTTGGCATTTAATCAGTGTTTGATATTGTGAATGATCTCAGCATTAAACTATGAAGAGGTTTGAATCAGAAGCCTTCACTTCATATTCTAAAGTAAGTTTAAATGAACGAAAGAGTAAAAATAGATTCATCTCGGTGTGGCATGAAGGAGCTTACATAGAACCTTGTTTCGTTTTTTCTCTGTTGTCACCTGTGAAACAGATCAACTCTCCTGGTAGCCATATGGTATCCAACTGCTCCTTGCAGTATAAAGTTGTGCTTGTACTAACTAAATGTCTGCATTTACTATATTGTGTTTACTACAGTTTGTTTGATCTGTGGCTCAGTTTGGCTATTGATACTGATTGTCAAAAAGTGAATATACTGTCAGGAATCCAATTATAAAAACAATATTAATAAAACTAGACAGCTGCCCCTTTGTATTTTACAGCAGTAAAACAATTCATTTGGCTCCCCCGTTTATAGGGCAGAGCCTATTCCTCATGAACAACACAGTCAAAGGAAAGAAGAAACTTTCCATGTAGATGACAGGTGTAAAGTAGTTCTGTTCTAGAAAGAATACAGTGAGTACTTTGCACAAGAAGAAAAAGGAAAATATGGTATAGACCAATAAATGAGATCATAGCAAAGTCACATGGGAACTCATGATTCTCATGATCATGATTAAGACAAAATAAAAATTTTAATGTTGAAAATTAAAGAGGAACTTCCCTAGTGGTCCAGTGATTAAGACTTCACCTTCCAATGCAGGGTGGTATAGGTTCAATCTCTGGTCAGGGAGCTAAGATCCCACATGCCTAAGTCAAAAAAAAAAAAAAATTAAAGATTGTAATAAAGACTTAAAAAAATGGTCCAGATTAAAAATATCTTAAAAAGAAAATTAAAGAGATTTTTTAAAACTTATTAATTGAAAAGGGGATCAGATATTAAAAACCTGAAAGAAAAAGTTTAAGTGAAAATACTATTAAACATTTTCAGGGGAAAAAAAGAAGGGAACTATTTAGCATTTGTCAGAATATCTGAGTTCCCCTTCCAGGCACACAGGTGCTGAAAATCATGGGGAAGTCTTAGTTCTAAATGAAATACACTCAAGAGTCCTTAAAGGTCCCTGAAAATCATCCTGGAATTGGAGAAGGTATTATTGATTGATGTACAGCTTTTAGGCAAGAGAGGACACAAATCAATAACATGATGAAATGGAAAGAACACAGACATGAGAACACAGAAAAAAGAATCAGGCTACTCCACAGAGAAGCTGGATGATACAAGTGCAGTCTGGGTTCTCAGATCAGGAGGGAAGGTGGCCCAAGTTACTCTTTCCATAAACTCTGAAAAGAGCTTTAAAGTGGTTGCTTTTCCATCCAAAAATATAGGAGTGGAAAAATTCCAGGTTTAAGTGTCTATATTGTGCATGAAAGTGAAGTGAAACTGTTAGTTGTTGAGCTCTGTCTGACTCTTTGTGACTCTTTGTGACTCTGTAGCCCACCAGGCTCCCCTATCCATGGGATTCTTCAGGCAAGAATACATGAGTGGGCAGCCATTCCCTTCTCCAGGTAATCTTCCTGACCCAGGGATGGAACTGGGTCTCCCACATTACAGGTAGATTCTTTACCGTCTGAGTCACCAGGGAATGTGTATATGTCTGTGTGCATGTGTTTTGTGTATGTGTATCCACGCTATATGTGTATCCACATGTGTGCATGTAAACAGGTGCCCATGTATGTGTGTGTGTGTGTGTATACCAATGGAACCATATCAGACAATTCAGACCCTTCAATCCTTCACACCAAACATCTCTCAATTAAGGAAGAGATAAGAGTGACACATAGATAAAGAATCTGCCTGCCAGTGCAGAAGACTTGAGTTCGATCCCCAAGTCAGGAAGATCCCCTGGAGAAGAAAATGGCAACCCACACCAGTATTCTTGCCTGGAGAATTCCTTGGACAGAGGAGCCTAGCGGGCTATAGTTCATGGGGTCACAAAGAGTCAGACACAACTGAGGAACTAAGCAACAACAAATCAAAGAGTAATTAGGACTTCCCTTGTGGTTCAAAATGCCTTCTTCTGCTTTATTGACTACCCCAAAGCCTTTGACTGTGTGGATCACAAGAGAGTGGAAAATTACTTAAGAGATGGGAATACCAGGCCACCTGACCTGCCTTCTGAGACATCTGTATGCAGATCAAGAAGCAATAGTTAGAACTGGATGTGGAACAACAGACTGGTTCGAAATTGAGAAAGGAGTATGTCAAAGCTGTATATTGTCACCCTGTTTTTAACTGATAATGCAGAGTACATCATGTGAAATGCCAGGCTGGATGAAGCACAAGCTGGGATCAAGATTTCCAGAAGAAGTATCAATAACCTCAGATATTCAGAGACACCACCCTTACGGAAGAAAGAGAAGAACTAAAAAGCCTCTTGATGAAAGTAAAACGGGAGAGTGAAAAAGTTGGCTTAAAATTCAACATTCAGAAAACTAAGATCATGGCATCCAGTCCCATTACTTCATGGCAAATAGATGGGGAAACAGTGGAAACAGTGGCTGACTTTATTTTGGGGGGCTCCAAAATCACTGCAGATGGTGATTGCAGCCATGAAATTAAAAGATGCTTATGCCTTGGGAGAAAAGTTATGACCAACCTAGACAGCATATTAAAAAGCAGAGACATTACTTTGTCAACGAAGGTCCATCTAGTCAAGGCTATAGTTTTTCCAGTAGTCATGTATGGATGTGAGTTGGGCTATAAAGAAAGTTGAGCACAGAAGAACTGATGCTTTTGAACTGTGGTGTTGCAGAAGACTCTTGAGAGTCCCTTGGACTGCAAGGAGATCCAACCAGTCCATCCTAAAGGAGATCAGTCCTGAATATTCATTGGAAGGACTGATGTTGAAGCTGAAACTCCAATCCTTTGGCCACCTGATGCAAAGAGCTGACTCATTTGAAAAGTCAGCTTATTCCCTGATGCTGGGAAAGATTGAGGGCAGGAGGAGAAGGGGATGACAGAGGATGAGATGGTTGGATGGCATCACCGACTCAATGGACATGAGTTTGAGTAAACTACGGGAGTTGGTGATGGACAGAGAGGCCTGGTGTGCTGCAGTTCATGGGGTTGCAAAGAGTCGGACATGACTGAGCGACTGAACTGAACTGAGATAATGTATAAAGCCCTCAACATTGTGAGTGGCACAAAGTTATCATCAGTACATGATAATTGCTATAATCATTACTTGACTCATAAACGCACTAAACTAAGACACCCTAGAAAGTCCAGTGAAAAAATAAGAGATGGAGGAGAGAATTGAGAATTAACAAGCCAGTGGCTCCCAGTTGAGTCTCTGAATTCAAGACTCAAATGGGAGCCTCCAGCCTCCAGCAGTACAGACCCCACATCCCTGACTGCTAGCCCATGAACCACAGTCAAGTTAGGAAGGAAACTCAAAAAAGAGTCCAGGAATAATAAGCAACCATGATAAATTTCACACTAAAGTGCACTGCCCACTAGCAAGAAATGTTAGTTGATGATGACAAATCCAATTGCCTGGTGTTAAACTCAGATATTTAAAGCAGCATATTACATCCTTTAAATAACCACGCTTCACTCACAGTCCAAAAGCACAGAATAAAAGTCTTCTTGAGCCATCTCCCAAAGTGAAATTGATCACTTGTTCGTACATGTATGCATATATTTATGCTGAAAGTCTATACATAAATTCACAAACCCATGCACAGAGAAATGTAGTACATTCAGCTGGGAAAGAATAAAATGGCTTTAAGACATATCAACAAATCAGCACCTAAATCATTAAACTGACAGGAAACCTTGTACACTATTCTCGTGTCATTCTGAAAAGAATATCCGGGATCTGACTAGAATGCATTAGAAGACCAGGGTGTCTAGAGATTGAAAGGAGAAAAAAAAAGCAGAGATGTGACTAATAGAAAAGGAAGCAGATGTTCTCACAAGAAAAAAAAAAAAAAGCCAAATTACAAACACTTGAGCTTTACAACAGTTTTAAATAACCCTCTGTGGTGCAGCCTAAGAACTTTTAACTTTAACGAAAGCAAAAATCATTTTATCATACTGATGGGCGCGTATCTGTCCTTTTCATGTTGCCTTTTCATTCATTTTTGGTTTGCTTTCATTTCTTCCCCTATGATTCGATATTTGCTTCCATTACAAGCTAGGACTTTACTAGCAAAGGGAAATGGACCAAGGAGGCATTTATCTCAGTTATTCAGGGAGAAACAATTTATACCAAAGTAGATGTTTTAGACAAAAGAGAATTTTTGCTCAGATTAATTCCAGACCTGGCTGGATTTCAGACATAAAATAATATATTGATGATACCATGGAGCTGTGACTTTGATCCATCCAGTGCCCTAAGTCCTGCCTATGCTTTGGAACCCTTTTGTAACCAGGGCAGTGTTATCATGTATGTGAGGGCTTCCTTTTGAACATCACCATGCAATTCTATTCTGATATACGGATGGAAGAGTTGGACCATAAAGGCTTCAGTTCAGTTCAGTCGCTCAGTTGTGTCCGACTCTTTGCGACCCCATGAATCACAGCATGCCAGGTCTCCCTCACCGAAGGATTAATGCTTCCAAACTGTGGTGCTAGAGAAGACTCTTGAGAGTCCCATTGACAGCAAGGAGATCAAACCAGTCCATCCTAAAGGAAAGCAACCCTGAATATTCATTCCAAGGACTGATGCTGAAGCTGATGCTCCAATACTTTTGCCACTTGATACGAAGAACCGACTCATTAGAAAAGACCCTGAGGCTGGGAAAGACTAAGGGCAGGAGGAGAAGGGGGCAACAGAGATGAGATGGTTGGATGGCATCACTGACTCAGTGGACATGAATATGAGCAAACTCAGGGAAGCAGTGAAGGACAGGGAGGCCTGGTGTGCTGCAGTCCATTGGTTCTTGGAGTTGGACAGAACTGAGCAAGCATGCAGAGAGAGCAGGGCTGTGGGGAGGGAAGCTGACTAGAACTCCGTACCTAGACGCAGTGTCGGACAAGTACCTAGGCTGCTGGGGCAGGGGCGCAGCTTGCCCTGAGACCCCACAGGTAAGGACCGTATCATACCTGATCACCTGTGCTTGCACCTGAAAAAGCACACATAGCATTTTCACTTGGAGTGAGACTCCTCACCCGCTGGTTAAAAATTTAGTGCTAAAATGATCAGTTACTTAGTCCTACCAAAATCGATTGCTTTTATATTCACAACACAATATCCATTTTCCTAATGAACAAATGAAAGAAGGCTTATTTTTCTTTTAAATGATGGTATCAACATATAGAAAGATACAAACAGCTAATAGGAGACTTCTCATTTCAGCTGAGGATCAGATATGAGCAGTAATTTGCTTTGTATCAATCTTCCCGGTTTTTTCTGGTGTTTCAGAATGCTGGGAGGTTTTTTAGTAAGGCAATAAATGGATTAGATATTTGAAGGGAAGGATATATTACTTTGTTAGGTTTACATTTCTTTCTGTAAAAGAATTCTACCTATAAAATCACAATGGAGATAATATCTTGATTAATCAAATAATCCTTC
This sequence comes from Moschus berezovskii, assembly GCF_049115385.1. NCBI lineage: Eukaryota > Metazoa > Chordata > Mammalia > Artiodactyla > Moschidae > Moschus > Moschus berezovskii. Next base: position 71,947,337 of record NC_142475.1, on the reverse strand, counting down.
TCTTATCAGTTAATACATCCTCCCAGGAAAAGCAAAACCTAACTGTGTGATTTTCCTTGTCTGAGTTGAGAGTCTTGCTGGTGGCAAAATATTAACCCCTGAAGCGACTCAGCTTCCCCAAACGCGATTACCGCTGCGATCCTTGTAAGCTTGACCTCTGCCATTTTTGTTGTTGTTGAACTGGAGGCATTGACCTGGGGGCTGTCTAGGGGTCCAGATGAGGGGGCTGAGTGCCAGGCATGGCCCCGTGAATTGCCTATCATGCTCCCACTGAGCAGAGAAGGCTTTTCCCCGGGAGGTTGGCAGCCTTTCCTGGGGGCCAGCTTGGTGTCAAGTCCATCCCACCCCGATCCCACCCCCCAGAGAACTGTTCCCTTGTCCAGAAGCAGATGTCACAAAAAACACCCCTGGAGGCTTCTCACAGCCCTGGATCTCCAGGCCCTTTCTAAGATAAATGTGTAATGCTTTACCTCATGCCAGACATTACCTAATCCCTTAACTTATAATAACCCGGTTAATCCAAAGGGAAATTCCATTCATGGGCTAGATATTAGTATTATCACCCTTATTTCTTTAAAATTTCCCTGGTGACTCAGATAGTAACGAATCTGTTTGCGGTGCAGGAAACCTGGAATGTAGGTGGCTCAGGCATTCTCCCCATGGGACTGTCAGCTTAGAGACTCCTGTTCCTGGTTACTCCGTCCTACAAGTCAACTGACAGAATACCACATCTACTAAATACCAGAAGTGGGAGCGTGGCTAAAGGTCCAAGTGCTGGAGCTAGACTATTCAAATTCAACTAAAGCATCACATTGAAAATCATTCCTTTCTTTGGTTTAATCTGTATATATTTAATTTAGGCATCATATTGACTTTTTTAGTAGACTTTATTTTTTCATTCAGTTTTATCAAGATATTGTTGACATACAGCATTGTTTAATTTAAGGTATAATAATAACTTGACCTGCAACATAATAACTTGACTTACGTATATTGTGAAATGATTAGCACAATAATAATAGTTGACATCCATCATCTCATGTATACACACAGAAAGGTTTTTTTTTATTATTATAAGAACTTTTAAGATCTACTCTCTTAGCAGCTTTCAAGTACACCATACGGCAGTGTTAACTATAGTCGTCACACTGTGCATACCTTATATTCTCAATACTTATTTATCTTTGCACTGGCAATGTGCACCTTTTGACCACCTTCATTTAATCCACTCTCCTACTCTCCCTTTCTGGTAACTAAAAATCTGACTATTTTACTATAAGTTTTTTTTATAGACTTTATTTTTCAGGGAAGTTTTAGGTTCCCAACAAAACTGAGCAGAAGCTGCAAACATTTCCCATATACCCCTTACCTCTCTATATGCATGACCTCCCCACTATCAAAATCCCACACTGGTGGTATATGGGAATCTCTAACCTTTCTACTCATTGTTACTGTGAACCTAAAAATGTTCTAAAAAAATAGTTCATTAATTTGAGAAAAACCTCACATCAGATTGGTCCATTTGTTACAGTTGATGAAGCTACATTGACATATCATAATCATACAAAGTCCAGAGTGTACAGTAGAGTTCACTCTTAATGTAGCACATTCAATGAGTTTTAACAAACAATCCCAAAGAAAGGCAATGCCAAAGAATGCTCAAACTACCGCACAATTGCACTCATCTCACACGCTAGTAAAGTCATGCTCAAAATTCTCCAAGCCAGGCTTCAGCAGTATGTAAACCGTGAACTCCCAGATGTTCAAGCAGGTTTTAGAAAAGGCAGAGGCACCAGAGATCAAATTGCCAACATCCGCTGGATCATGGAGAAAGCAAGAGAGTTCCAGAAAAACATCTATTTCTGCTTCATTGACTATGCCAAAGCCTTTGACTGTGTGGATCACAATAAACTGTGGAACATTCTGAAAGAGATGGGAATCCCAGACCACCTGACCTGCCTCTTGAGAAACCTGTATGCAGGTCAGGAAGCAACAGTTAGAACTGGACATGGAACAACAGACTGGTTCCAAGTAGGAAAAGGTGTACGTCAAGGTTGTATATTGTCACCTTGCTTATTTAACTTATATGCAGAGTACATCTTGAGGAATGCTGGGCTGGAAGAAGCACAAGCTGGAATCAAGATTGCTGGGAGAAATATCAATAACCTCAGATATGCAGATGACACTACCCTTATGGCAGAAAGTGAAGAGGAACTCAAAAGCCTCTTGATGAAAGTGAAAGAGGAGAGTGAAAGGTTGGCTTGAAGCTCAACATTCAGAAAACAAAGATCATGGCATCTGGTCCCATCACTTCATGGGAAATAGATGGAAAAACAGTGGAAACAGTGTCAGACTTTATTTTTTTGGGCTCCAAAATCACTGCAGATGCTGATTGCAGCCATGAAATTAAAAGACGCTTGCTCCTTGGAAGGAAAGTTATGACCAACCTTGATAGTATATTAAAAAGCAGAGACATTACTTTGCCAACCAAGGTCCGTCTAGTCAAGGCAATGGTTTTTCCCGTGGTCATGTATGGATGTGAGAGTTGGACTGTGAAGAAAGCTGATCGCCGAAGAATCGATGCTTTTGAACTGTGGTGTTGGAGAAGACTCTTGAGAGTCCCTTGGACTGCAAGGAGATCCAACCAGTCCATTCTAAAGGAGATCAATCCTGGGTGTTCATTGGAGGGACTGATGCTAAAGCTGAAACTGCAATACTTTGGCCACCTCATGCGACGAGTTGACTCACTGGAAAAGACTCTGATGCTGGGAAAGGTTGGGGGCGGGAGGAGAAGGGGACGACGGAGAATGAGATGGCTGGATGCCATCACCGACTCTGTGGACATGAGTTTGAGTGTACTCCGGGAGTTGGTGATGGACAGGGAGGCCTGGCGTGCTGTGATTCATGGGGTCGCGGAGAGTCGGACACGACTGAGCGACTGAACTGAACTGAACTGAACTAACATGTATTGATCATTGAACTGTCATACAAAGTAATTTCATTGCCCTAAAAATCCTCTTTGCTCTATCTATTCACCCCTGCCTCCCAGGCACCGACCCTTTGCTTGCCTCCATGCATGAACACGTACTCAGTCACTCAATCATTTTAACTACAGTCCCATGGGCTGTAGCCCACCAAGTTCCTCTGTCCATGAAGTTCTCTAGGCAAGAATACTGGAGTTGGTTGCCATTTCCTCCTCCAGGAGATCTTTCCAACCCATGGGTCAAACCCACGTTCCTGCATTAGCAGGAAGATTCTTTACCACTGAGTCACTTGGCAAGCCCTATTGTCTCCGTAATTTTTTATTTTCTAGAACTTCATATGACAGGAATTATATACTATGTAGTTTTTCAGATTGATTTCTTCCTCTTAGGAATATGTGTTTAAGATTCTTTCATGTCTTTTCATGTCTTCACAACTCATTTCATTTTAGTGCTGAATAGTATCCTATTGTCTGAATGTACCACATTCACCTACTAAAGGACATCTTGGTTGCTTTCAAGTTTTGACAGTTATAGATAAAATTGATATAAATATCCATGTGCAGGATTTTGTGTGGACCTCCTTGCAACTCCTTTTGGTACATATCCAAAGTAGGAATATGGTTGCTGGGTCAAATAGCAAGTTAGGTTTTGCAAGAAATTACCAAACTGTTTCCAAGTGCACTATTTCACATTCCCCTAGCAATGAATGAGAATTCCTGTTGGTTCACATCCTTGTTGCTATTTGGGGTTGTCAGAGTTCTCGATTTTGGCCATTCTAATAGATGTGTCATGGCATCTCATTGTTTTAATTTGAAATTCCCTAATGACATATGCTGTTGACCATCTTTCTTTATGCATATTGCCAACCATGAATCTTCTTTCGTGAGACTTCTGTTCAGGTCTTTGGCCCATTTTTCAATGGGATTGTTCATTTTCATAATACTGAGTTTTAAAAGTTCTTTGTATACTTTGACTAACAGTCCTATCTATATCAGATGTATCTTTTGCAAATATTTTCTCCACATGTCTGAAAAAACCTGAAGAAATATTTTCTTTGCAAGTCTATAGTATGTATACTTATTCTCTTGACAGTATATTTTACATAACAGAAAATTTTAACTTTAATGAAATTCATTTTATCAATTATTTTTCTAATGGACTATGACTTCAGTGTTGGATCTACCAAGATATTACTATATCCAAGGTCACTTAGATTTTCTCTTATTTATCTTCTAGGAGTTTTATAATTTTGTGTTTTACACTTAGATATGTGAACTTTTTTGAGCTAATTTTTATGAAGAGTATATTATTTTCACTTTTTGTTTTTGTTTTTTGAGTTTGAAAACAGAAAAAATTCATCATTGATATTTCTAGTTTCATCTTGAGAAACCACTTAACGTGGCATAATGAAAACTAACTTTGTTTCCTTTAATGAGATTTTGGTTGAAAATATGTATTAATAAGCATTATATATTCACCTTCCCAATTAAAGTGCGGTGTGTTTCAGTGGCTGTAAGAATAATTTATTTTAAGCATGGTTTTCAGTTGAATAGAACATCAGCTTAGCTGACAGTTCTAGCTGTTGGATTCACATTATCCTTCTTGAATCCATTGATCTGAAGCAGCATTAAAATGTTTTAATAAGTGCCCTTATAAAGACAGCAGGCCAACATTACTAAACTTTTTAAAACACTTCAAAGGGGATTATGGAAACATGCTGAAGCTCTGACAGTAAATAAGTATGCATGCGTGTGTACTAAAGCGCTTTAGTTGTGTCCGACTCTTTGTGACCTCTGCGGACTGTAGCCCACCAGGCTTCTCTTAACATGGGATTCTCCAGGCAGGAATACTGGAGTGGGTTTCCATGCCCTCCTCCAAGAGATCTTCCCGACCCAGGGATCAAACTTATGTCTCTTATGTTTCTCCTGCTTTGGCAGCAGGTTCTTTACTGCTAGCGCCACCAGTATACTGGCCACCAAAGTGATCTTTAGCAAATGAACACTGATAGTTCTCTGTTTCTAATTTCCCTCCTCTTAATTAATTTACACGATGATGATATATCCTGTAGATAGTTGACTCACTCAAGCCTACAGCCTACACACAGGATGCAGGTGAAAACTTACTTCTCAGACCAGGTTCTTCCTTTCAACCGATGTACGTTCCATGAATTATTGTCCAATCTATTGGAAGGTCATTTCTCTGCCCACAGTAAAGTGTTTAATTTCTCCCTGTGGAGAAGAAGCCTCCAGGTTGGAAATGTATTCAGGCACAGACAATTATCATTTCAACTCATCAACTGAGTTTTCCTCTCTTCTAATTGGAGCACCCTTCAGGTGTCCGTGTTCTTGCCATGTGAGCTTACAAGCTCACCAACTAGGGACACAGGATTTGAGGTTCCCCTCCCAACAGGGCTGGCCTGCTCACCCAGAAGGAAAGTGTGTGCTACCATTTTGGGGTATGCAGTCTATCATTTAGTCAAGGCTATGGTTTTTCCCGTGGTCATGTATGGATGTGAGAGTTGGACTGTGAAGAGGGCTGATCGCCGAAGAATTGATGCTTTTGAACTGTGGTGTTGGAGAAGACTCTTGAGAGTCCCTTGGACTGCAAGGAGATCCAACCAGTCCATTCTAAGGGAGATCGATCCTGGGTGTTCATTGGAAGGACTGATGCTAAAGCTGAAACTGCAATACTTTGGCCACCTCATGCGATGAGTTGACTCACTGGAAAAGACTCTGATGCTGGGAAAGGTTGGGGGCGGGAGGAGAAGGGGATGATGGAGAATGAGATGGCTGGATGGCATCACCGACTCTGTGCACATGAGTTTGAGTGAATTCCGGGAGTTGGTGATGGACAGGGAGGCCTGGTGTGCTGTGATTCATGGGGTCGCGGAGAGTCGGACATGACTGAGCAACTGAACTGAACTGAGTCTATCATTATATCACCTCTGTCATCACTAGATCCAGCCCTTCCCCACGGCTAGTTAATGTGACATTTTGCAACCTTGATCCCTTTAAGATCATTAAGTGGCTTGATCCCTTTATTGTTTTATCCTTTGAAGACCACCATAGGGCTTTGATTTTTACTCTTTAATGCCAATGAGGCATTGGAGACTATCTGAGAGGGAGCTGTGTGGAAGAAAACAGACACTGGACCCTTCTGGAAGCCAATGAGCAGAGGAGAGAGGGGAGATGGGGGACAAAGAGAGCCAGTTTGATGTCACTGTTAACTACTGAAATACTATTGCTATTTAGTCTTTGAAGCAGAGACAAAATTTCATCCTTATTTAGCCTGTTTGCATGAGGATTTTGCTTTTTCTAAAATACAAATAAAATTCCTACCAACGTCCTCTGACATGGTTTCTATCTTAAGTACATCACTCCCTCCCTCTCTTTCTCTGGAGCCCACTCTTCCCCACTTCCTCCTCTTCTTCCTCCACTCTGCCTTCCTCCTTCAATCTTCACACACACAGATAGTATTCATTGAATGAAACAGAAGAGAAAGGCTGTCAGGAAGATCCAGGCTGAAAATTATTTGAGAATCCATCAGTAAGTGAAAGCAGGTTTAAAATCCTTCTATTCACAGGATTAACACTGCAGCAAAAGCAAAAGTAACAAAACTAGAGCTGATGAACATGTGGGAGGTAAAGGTTGCAACAGATTCCATAGGTGACTTTTATCCATTTTAACAAGGATTAAGTCTATTTTAATAGTTCTTTGTTAAATCATTTAATTACTTTTCTGAGAAGAGACAGCTGTAGGTATCATGTAAGGTAAAACCTTTCAGAATTAAAAAAATTAAAAGTGGGGAAAGAAGGAAGCAGCTAGGTAATCAAGATAAGATAATAGAGCCTTACATAGAAAAGTTAACATTTCAAATGACTTCTGCAAAAATCTCTTTCCAAATCTGCTTCCTTTCTAGACTTTGATAAATTCACATTAGCACCATGGGAGGGGGGGAAAGCAGATGTTTTAAAAACTATTGTCATATTAACTGATGTGAGAAAATGTTTCTTGATTTAATGACGTGCATGCATGCATGCATTGGAGAAGGAAATGGCAACCCACTCCAGTATTCTTGCCTGGAGAATCCCAGGGATGGGGGAGCCTGGTGGGCTGCTGTCTATGGGATCACACAGAGTTGGACACGACTGAGGTGACTTAGCAGCAGCAGCAAATAAGATTTATCTTTATATTTTTTGGGCTGTGGTTATTAGCCTCCTGGTGAAATGCTCAAATTATATGCTTGAAAATATAGATACAAATATACTCCAAAAGAAAATAAATAAAGCCAGTTGTGTCACTCTAATTCAAGTGAAAGTAAATTCAAGTGTTAAGGAAAGAAATGGTAAAGATTAGGAGGAAGCAAGCAATTCTCTCATGTCAAAACCCCAGTTGTTTCATATGGTAAAAAAAAAAAAAATATGTAGTTATTTGTTCATATATATATTCATATATATACATATAAAATATGTTGTTTTTTGGTAGCTAAGTTGTGTCTGACTCTTTGTGACCCCATAGACTGCAGCATGCCAGGCTTCCCTGTCCTCTACTATCTCCTGGAGTTTGCTCAAGTTCATCTCCATTGAATTGATGATGCTATCTAACCATCTCATCCTATCCCTACTTATACATATATATAGTATAATATCATATATACACATATATATACATTATAAGGTATATCATATATATGTGTGTGTGTCTGTGTGTATGGTCTTCTATTAACTTCCTGAAATAAATAAAAAGATGATACCCCTCCCTCCAGGAGTCTGTCATTAATTTGAAAAGTTGAGACATACAAGCATAAAATGGTAAAGAAATGGTAATAAGATGTGTTAGGCAGTGATAACTAGCTTTGCAGGTCAGTTCCCTGACATACAAAATAAAGGGAGGGCTTCTAATCCTCAGTAGACTCCATTCCACTTTTAAAATGTACATTAGTGTAGACAGTTGGCTTAATAAGAAGAAAATAACTTGTGTAATTATTTCACACAGAAGAAGACAATCAGTGCTGCGCTCTTGTACCCGCAGGACAAAGTTCTAAGTGTGCTTGAGGCATTGATTCTCCAGACAAATACAGATACTTGCAAGTGTTTGCATAGAATTTTGTGTTCAGGTCCACTTGATCAGGTCCCCTCCCCACTCAAGCGTTCATGCCCCGCTTTAAACAACCCCCATGCCCACAGGATAAGAGGAAAGACTCATGACCCAGAAGTCAGGCAATATGGTGTGGGAACTTCAGAAAATTTGAGACTACTCTGTTTTAAAGAGCAACAGCTGTTCAGTTTGAGCTGACTGGTGACAAATGAGACTTCAGGTCTAATTTTTTTTTTAAGGAAAAGTGGAAGTTTGAAGTTTTTGTGATACCATCCAAAATAATACACAAACATTTCCACTTGCCTTTCAAGGTTTTGTTATTATTTTGTTACTCCAAAGTAATTTTTTTTTTTATTTTTGACAACCATCTTAACATTTTAAGGAAACAATGTGTAGACCAAAAGAAGTGTATCTGTGGACTGAAGACAAAGGACACCAATTTTGAGTTTTGTTTTTTTTTTATTGGAGTCTAGTTGATTTACAATATTGTATTAGTTTTGGGTATACAGCAAAGTGATTCAGTTTACATATACATGTATCTATTCTTTTTTTGGATTCTTTTCCCATATAGGTTATTACAGAACACTGAGTAGCTGTTTCCTCTAGTGATTCAGTGTGGCCTGGAGAGGTCAGGGAGGGCTGTGACGTCTACTGATGCGTTCCTGAATGTGGGGTGTGTGTGTGTGTTTGTGTGCATGCATGTGTGTGCATAAAGACACATGCAACTGGGAAGGTAAAAGAGGAAGCACCCATCTGACTCTGGAAGGATCCACAATCAACAGGTGGAATGATGAGAAAGTATGGAACATTTGGGTAAATGTTTTCCCAAAAGAGGAAAAATTTTCCCCAACCAGAAAAAAGATCAACTTTACAGTAGAACACAGCCTTGAAAGACAAGTGGAGATGTTTGTGTAATAGAAGATTCTCGAATGATATAGATTCATTGCATTTTGATCATATGTGAAGATTTGTGCCGCCTAGTATGTTTGCTTTAAAATGGCATGTCCAATGAAAATCCAACATTGCATTTAGGTAGATTAAATTCTATCAATATCCAACAAAGACACGTGATTTTTCCCCAAATGTTATTTTATTTTTAAAAAGTCTTATTTTATATTTGAGTATAGCCAATTAACAATGTTGTGATAGTTATCCATTTAGATATAGCAGTGTATACAAGCCAATCCCAAACTCTATAACTATCCCTCCTTCCCCTCTGGCAACCATAAATTCATCCTGTGTTTCTGTTCTGTAAATAAGTTCCTTTGTATCATTTCTTCTTAGATTCCATATATACAAAGACACATAGTATAAAATACATTTCTTCCTTAGCCATTTATTCACTTGTTATCAATCACAGGTATGAATTCAAAATCTTGAAGATATGATTTCAGTGGCAAAAATGCTGCAACTTTAATTATTTGCAAAGTGATCCTGATATAAAACCCTGCAGAAGGCAAGACAGGAAATCAGAGTTGGGTTGAATGTCAATTATGCATGCTAATTTCCATTCATATACAAATATCTGATTAAATTCATAGAATGCAGCTGGGTCCATTTTCATCTTTAATGAAAAGAAAATATCACTCAAAGGGTGTGAAAGCAGGGATTGAAAACTCAAAGGATGTTTTTCTTGAACACTCACAGGAAGTCATTTCTCATATTACTATTATTTCTGTTTCAGTTGTTTGCTTTTTGGTTTGTGTTTTGTTGTTATTAATTATTTGTTTGTTTGCAGTTGTTATTTTCTTAGAATGAAAACTCGAAAAAGAGTCCAAGGGAATGTTGTAAAATTTAAATTTTCCTCCCAGCCCCAAAACAAGAGTATATCACTTCCCCACGCTGGTGGCAACAGCTGATATCAGTTCCGGAAATAGTATGTGCATATAATACTAGCTCATAATTGAATTTAGCTACATTAAAAATAAAGCCCAAATAATAGTTGTTTAGAAGGTAAGTGTAAGTCACTCAGTCATGTCCAACTCTCTGCAATACCATGGGCTACAGCCCGCCAGGCTCCTCTGTCCATGGAATTCTCCAGGCAAGAATACTGGAGTAGGTAGCCATTCCCTTCTCCAGAGGATCTTCCCCATCCAGGGATCAAACCCAGGTCTCTGGCATTGTGAGCAGATTCTTTACCATCTAAGCCACAGGGAAATCCATTCAGAAGGTAGAGATTTGTTTTACTCTCATCTCAGAGGGATCTGGCAGAGGCACAGCAGGCCTGTAATGGTGCCTCCATGGTCATCTGAGAATCAATCTCTTTTAATATTTCCTTCCTCATCTGATCTCAGATCGTTCCATTTTCATCCTGAAAAGCACCTCATAATCACAACAGGGCAGCCAGGGTGAAGTCTATCACATCAACATTCCCGCCAAGAAGAAAGAAGAACAAAAGGGCATGCCTCCCAGCTATCAGCTCCCTTTAAAGAGATTTTTTTTCTGGAAAGTTACTTACAGCATTTAGTTGACCAGCAGAGGCAGATTTTAAGTTGGAGAGAACAGAGATGTGGATACAGGAGGGAAGGGGACAGGGAGGGATGAAATGAAAGTTTGCTTTGGAGTCGGTCCTTCCTCCCCAGATTCCAGGCAGATTTTTCCCACACTGATTTTGTGTCAGGCTGGGGTTGTCCTAGCTTCTGTCCTTTCACACAAGGGCAGATCATCACACCCACACAGGACCCTGTTGCTATCATCAGAAAGGAATTTGGTGCTGAGCCCCACTATGGCCCCTACACTTTGGTCCACTGTCAGCCCAGCCAAGTGTTGCTTCTAGGCACTGGGGCCACTGAAGTCCAAAGGCAGGTGGGATACAGATGCTGGGGTGCCTGGCAAAACAGAACACCCACAGTCTACTTGGAGTTTCATGTCAATTCTCTGTGAATTTGGATGGATAAAAAGGCCATTAGATTTGACAAAATGTAGACTGCTAACCTTTAAAAGAGCAATCTCAGCAGAAAAGTAGGGCCAGAAGCCAAATCTCAGTGAATTAAGGAAGGAATGAAAAGCAGAGGAAAGCAGGCAGCTGATAACAACATTCATTTCAGACGTTTGTGGGTGGAAGGAGGAAGCTGTAAGACATAACAGAATCAAGTGACATTTTTGTAAGATAAGGGAGAACGAAACATTTTTGAAGGCAGAAGGAAAAGAGTCTGTGAAAAGGAGATATTGGCGACAAGCCCAAAAGAGCAAAAGAAAGATCTTTGGAAATCAAGATAAGAAAAAACATCAGGGAGACAGGAGTGATCCTTTAAAAAGGAAAGATTCCTTATCCTCAGATTCATTAAAAAAGAATGAAGGAATACGTGAAGAAAGAAAATACAATCGGGTGTGTCTGTGTATATGTTAATTGGTTCACATTAATCGTCTTACATTCAACAAAGTGCTAGAAAAGAATAAGGATTGTGTTGAGTTAGACTGGGGACTTCCATGGGATCAAAAATGTTTTTTGTAGGAAAAGCCTATGGAAGCAATCTATTAATGTATCCTCCTCATTTGAAAAGACGGGAAACTGTATGAGAAAATAAACTGATTTACCGAGATGGGTTGAAAGGAATCTGTCAGGACTTGTTACTATGTGAGAAGAATCCCTGAAGACCGTGAGAGATATGTGAAACCAGAATGGGCCCGGTTCTGGAAAGAAAGCTGAGGTCTGGGTTGAGGCTGGGAGCAAGCTTGAGTGGGGGAGATGAAGGCACAGTTGAAGCTGAGGAAGTTCAAATTCACTTGTTCTTACTGACACTACTGCTGCTGCTAAGTCACTTCAGTCATGTCCGACTCCGTGCGACCCCATAGACGGCAGCCCACCAGGCTCCGCCATCCCTGGGATTCTCCAGGCAAGAACACCGGAGTGGGTTGCCATTTCCTTCTCCAATGTGTGAAAGTGAAAAGTGAAAGTGAAAAGTGAAAGTGAAGTCGCTCAGTCGTGTCGGACTAGTAGCGACCCCATGGACTGTAGCCCACCAGGCTACTCTGTACATGAGATTTTCTAGGCAAGAGTACTGGAGTGGCTTGCCATTGCCTTCTCCGTCTTACCAATAAGGCGTGAGCAATATGGTCCTGCTCTGTTTTGTGACCCAAGAAGAGGGGCAAAGAAAGGAGGAGAAGTGATACAGGTTCAGGCTTGGTTCGGTCCAACAGTGAGCAGGAATGGTTGGGATGCTAAGCCTGTAGAGAGGGCAGCATAAAGCCACTGGCCAGACATGGTGCTTCCATCAGTAAAAGAGAAGCTCCGATGAAACCAACATCTTCATCGTCTCAGGTGGATCCAGTCTGAACTATGCCATTGCCCTTTGTAGACTAATGACATGTGCTTGATTCCTGATTTCACTACTAACCAGCTATACAACCTGGAGCTTGTTATTCCAATCCTTCATTTCCTCATCCACAAAGGAGAGAAACTACTATTCACCTTGCAAATATATTGTGAAACTTAAATTCTTGAGAACTTAACACTCAGTACCTAGTAAATACTCAAATGTTGCTACAAATGGTCTCTTCTAATGAAATATCCAATGCACCATACAATATAAGAAGATAGAATCTATCTTGAAGGATCTGATTATTACATAGAAAGAGCTATGTAATATACAACCATTCAGATATTCTCTAGGATTCTCTACAATAAATGAGATCATCCTCTCAGCTCAGCTTCCATCATATAGAAAATCAGAAAACTACCAAACGTGGTAAGGAAGAGATGCTTTCTGCTAGTGATGCTGAGGGCAATGCCTGGAGGGACCTGAGGAACCTTAACTGTATTTTTAAGGCTCATTGAACACCATTCTCTCCTACTGAGTTTATGGAGCACCGAAGCCTCTCCTCATACAGTTTCTACCTCTCTGGGCATAGTAGGGAGACCACCTTTGATTACCACTGAACCAACCCTTAATGCCTTCCTCCTGGGATGTCCATACAGTGTAACAATTTTAGTCTAAGAACTGGGAAAGCAGAACTGGAACAGGAAACCAAAGGTCAACTATTGTCAACTATTCTTATTTTTAAACACCTGAAATAGAAGCAGAGGTGCCATTTATTTTCACTCAAAATTACAAAAAGTATCACTTGTTTTTTTTTTAATTAGGATTTTTGTGGGCACAGTATTTCTACAAAGATTCTTTTAAAGCATAACTTAGGGCTTCCCTAGACTTTGGCCACCTCATACGACGAGTTGACTCACTGGAAAAGACTCTGATGCTGGGAAGGACTGGGGGCGGGAGGAGAAGGGGACGATAGAGAATGAGATGGCTGGATGGCATCACCGACTCGATGGACATGAGTTTGACTCCGGGAGTTGGTGATGGACAGGGAGGCCTGGCGTGCTGTAATTCATGGGGTCGCAAAGAGTCGGACACGACTGAGCGACTGAACTGAACGGAACTGAACTGAACTGAGTGGCTCAGTGGTAAAGAATCTGCCTGCCAATGCAGGAGACATGGGTTCCATCTCTGGTCCAGGAAGATTCTGCATGCCGCGGAGCAACTAAGCCCAACCACTGAGCCCATGTGCCGCAACTACTGAAGCCAACGTGCCCAAGAGCCTGTGCTCCACAACAAGAGAAGCCACTGCAACAAGAAGCTCATGCTCCACAACTAGAAAGTAGCCCCCACTCACCGCAACTACAGAAGAGTGTGTGTGCAGCAGCAGTGAAGACCCAGCATAGCCAAAAATAAATTAAAAAATAATTTTTTAAAAAGTATATCTTAGAGCTGCAAAACATCTAGGAATTTTACTGGTTTCTGAAATAAAATACTATAATCCAAAATCATCTTAGAAAAAAAAAACAAACTCTTAGTTTGGGCAATTAGAAAATGGGTAACATTAGTGAAAACCTCTTCACTTCTAATGATTTCAACATATTATAAAGAATAATGATGACTCTTTCCCATTGTATTGGAAATGCATGCATGCTAAGTCACTTCAGTCATGTCCAACTCTGTGACTCCATGGACTATAGCTCTACAGGCTCCTCTGTCCATGGGATTCTCCAGACAAGAATACTGAAGTAGGTTACCATTTCCTCCTCCAGGGGCTCTTCCTGACCCAGGGATCAAACCCATGTCTCTTGTGTCTCCTGCATTGGCAGGCAGGTTCTTTGCCACTACCTTCATAAAACTAAAAATAAAGTCTGAAAACTCTAGATTATAGACACAATTACGTTGGAACTATTTTATGCTTTTGACTCAACTCTTACACTTCTCAGGCTTTAAAAATGCTATGGAAAGTTTAGATCATCATTTTAAAAGAACAGACTACATGGTGTGCAGTGTATTGAGTGAATAGTTGGATCACACTTAATCCCATGTAAGATTATTATGAAAAATTATACCATCTTCCTGGGATTGTGCCATAAAGGAGTTTGTACCTGCTTTGTTGAATAAATGCAATTTTTGATTATAGAAGAACTTGTATACAGTAGCAGTAAGGAGAGGAGTCAACATCATGAATTACAGAGTCAGAATATAACTTCCTACCTAAATGGTTTGGGGACAAATTGATTAACCTTTGTGCTTCAGTTTTCTCTTCCATAGAATGAAAATAATGATAGAACTTAGCTCTTAAAGATATAAGGGCTTAATTAATGGACATATGGTGTCTAGCTAAGCCCTGGGCTAAGCACTAGGCATCCATTAGTTCAGTAATCTTCATAATAATCAGTGAAGTAAAATGATCATTATCCCCATTTTACAGAGGAGGAAACTGAGGCTCAGAGAGGTCAAATACCTTGCCAAAGTTTGTTCAGATGGTCTTGGAAAAGCCAATATTTGAACTGAGATCTCTCCAACCACAAGCTGAACTCTTGACCAGCAAAACCATTAACTGAAAGGAAAGTACTGGATTCTAGGAACAAGGCTGAAATTCATCCTGAGAACTGGATAACTGGAGCAACCGCAGCAGCAAGTGTGACCTCTTATAGATTCCCCAGTCATTAGATGGAGCTCCTTGGAATCCCTCTGAAGAGCATCATTGGCCCCGAGGACTTTGAAGTTGTTCTTGTAGTCAAAAGAGAAGAGATAAAGAGCTTCAGAACCAAGGAGGGTGCAGGAAGACGAGGAAAGTGATGGTGTGCATGCTGTGCGTGCTAAGTGGCTTCAGTTGTGTCCGACTCTTTGACCTATGGACTGTAGCACACCAGGCTCTTCTGTCCATGGAATTTCCCAGGCAAGAACACTGGAGTGGGTTGCCACACCCTCCTCCAGGAGATCTTCCTGACCCAGGGATCAAATACACGTCTCTGATGTCTCCTGCATTGGCGTGCAGGTTCTTTACCATTTCACTGAGACCATCAAAGGAGGTCAGGTGGTCCATGACATGGGATCCTCCCCACCCCCTGGCCCTGAGTGGAGCAGAGGGGATCTACTGCACAACACTGAAGTCTAGGCAGGTCCCAGGCTCCACATCTGCTTCACTCAAAGGTTCATTAGTTACAAAGGCTGGTGCACTTAGTACCTAACACAGAACACTCTGGGACCTTCTCAGAGCTGGACAACAGCATCATCAGTCTCATTTGGTCTCCTATTCAAGAAGGTGGAATTTAGGTGGAATTGATTCCGTGTACTAATTCAGTTGAGTGGATCACAGCATCTGCCACATTTGACTAGGCAGAACTTTCAAATACATCCCTCAGACAAATCAAGAAGCCTGTGAAAACCCCATTTCAGTTACAGACAAGAAGACTTCCATATTGCAAAATCCTTCCCCTCAAATTCCAATACATCCAGGCAGAGAAATGCCTGTCTTTCTCTTGGGTTCTCCTGAGCTCTATAAAATCTATATGTCCACATACAACTCCATCTACAATAAGAGGCTGAGAAGTTTACTGAGGTTGCATGACTGTCCCCAGATGGTGGAAGCAGTGTCCATGATAGACAGGGCTCCAGACATTGCCATTTGATTCTACTGCTGATGAACCAGCTCCTCGCTGGGAAGTGGCTGGCAGTGGACAGACATCAGATCTGTATGCCCCTGGAGTGATGCCTGGCTGCCTAAGATGAGGCTTGGAGCACGACTGCTCTGCCATCTGCTGCCTTTCAGCAGGTGTTCTTGGGATCTCTGTTCTCAATACATGAGATCTGAAGATGGACATCCCACTATTGGGTTGTGTGGTCTACAGCAAGCTGGATTTAAGGGTGTATTGGCAGGCATGTCTCTCCTGAGATACTGAGGGTACCCACCCTTGGCCCTGAGAAGCACAAAAAGAGCCATAATGCTCTGGTAAGCTAGAGGGCAGGTTCAAAAATGTGTCCTGAGAACTAGAGGTCTGAGTTGTTAGAGAGTGAAGTCAACAGCTCAAGAACAGGGACAGAAGATGGAAGAGGCAAGCTGGAGGCCAGTCTGGGTGGACACAGACAGAGGGCTCCTGCCCAGCTGCAGTTTTCATCCAGTTCCCTGGGCCTGACTCCATGTAGAGAGTCACATACAGAAGAGGCAGAGCCTGACGCAACCTGGAGTAAGTCACCTTTTATGCTCACCCAAGACCCTACCCCTCACATTCTGACACTATCACAAAACAACTCTTTAGCTCCAAACTACATTTATAGATTCATTTCATACCTTTACAAACTAACTTTTAGCTCTATGTTTAGGATTGTAAGGTGAGTAAATATTAGAAGACATATTTTCAATAGAAACATTTTTCTTCAAATTACCTCATTACACTCAGGTACTATGACCCTAGTAAACTATTTACATGATACCGTTGAAGAATTGCTTCCCAGGTGGCACTAGTAAAGAATCTGCCTGCCGATGCTGGAGACGTAAGAGATGCAGGTTCAGTCCCTTGGGTTGGGAAGATCCCCTGGAGGAGGGCATGGCAACCCACTCCAGTATCCTTGCCTGGAGAATCTCATGGACAGAGGAACCTGGCGAGCTACTGTCTATGGGGTTGCCAAGAGTCGGACACGACTGAAGTGACTGAACACGGAGCACGCACAGTGAAGAGTTATTAAGCTTGGCAGGGGACACTTAGAAAAGTCCCAGATATGAGCTACTTAAATAAGTTTATTTGTTTGCCGTGTTTGAACAATGCTATTGTTCCTCTATGACTTGACACCAGAAATGCACTGAGAACAACGCTCTTTGCAAGTCAGAGTAACTTGTGTGTCCTCTGTATATTGCTGAGCTGGCTTGCTCGGAGCATCTGCATCACAAAAGCATGTCATTAAAAAGCTTATCTTCCTTGGTAGAAGCCAGCAAACCATTTGTTTTCCATTTTGACTGTCTACATGAGTGCTTCTATACATAAGGGCAATAAATCCCCACAGCCCAGAATAATGCGATGCTGTTGCCATTGTGCATTTTTATGGTCATTGTAGAAAAAGCAACTTATTTCCATATTCATTGATTTCATCTGAAGCCCAGGGTGCCAGTGGGACTCTTAGGAGAATGAACCAAATGTCTTCAAATAATTTCAGGCTTCATTTGGCATAGGACACTTCCATAAGCTGGCATCACAAATTCTGGATTCCTGAAGGATAAGTGTGAGCAGCTTGATTAAAAAACAGGTTAGGAATTACTGGGATTACAAGGAAATTCTCCCCGTAGTTATCTAAATAAATAAGAAGCCAGGTCCTCGTCCCCTGAGGAACCTAAGTTCCTAGACTTCTGTTCTGCTGGGACACAGGAGAAAACAGATGGACATGGGTGACAGTTGCACAGAAACATCCTACTGGGAGCCCTGGAGAAAGAAATGTGTCTACAAGACTCTGTGTGCTGAGACTATCCACCTGCAGCCTGTTCTTCAGCCTCAGAGTGTTTTAATAACTCCTTAGGAAGGGGGGAAATGTCCCTGTCCAGCCCAATGCAGAGGGTGAGCCACTGTGCAAAGGTGAGCCTTCACCCCTCCTAAAGGAGAGAGTCAGAAGGTTTACAAGTGATTAACCACCTGTCACGTTTCTGGACCTTCTGTCATCTGTCATAACGAGAGGGCAAGCTGCATTCAGACTGCAGTGAGATTTGGAGTACCACCATTCCTTATGAAAACTACATAGATAAAATGACTGGAAAATTCATATTCCATCATGCTATTCGTATTTCCCCTCTCCCCAGTGAAGGAAGTGGCGTGTATTCAGGAACACCTGTAGCTATTTTTCATGTACTTCAAATGTTGCATGAGTGCTAAGTTACTTCAGTTGTGTCTGCCTCTTTGCAACCCCATGGACTGTAGTCCACCAGGCTTCTCTGTCCATGGGATTCTCCAGGCAAGAATATGGGAATGGGTTGCCATGTCCCTCTCCAGAGGATCTTCCCAACCCAGAGAGCAAACCTGTGTCTCCTATGTCTCCTGCATTGGCAGGTGGAGTCTTTGCCACGGAGCCATGTGTGAGGCCCTTGCCCAACCCATTGGTCAGTAACGCAGTGCTCCTTGTCCTTGACCTGTCAGAGGCCTTGGCCACGGCCGATTGCCCTGGCTTTCATGTATCCCTCCATCCCTTGGGTCAGTCCTTTTCAGTCCCTTTTGTGGCTTCTTTGGCATCTCTCCAATCCGTAAATGTAATAATGTTGCAGGACTTCATCCCTGAACCTCTTCTCTGCCTTCACTCACTTCCTTAGTGATCTAATCCAGTCACATGGCTTTAAACACCCCATCTGTAGACACACTGATGACCTCCAGATTTATTACTGCTCTTTGCCTGAGCAGTTATTCAGGGCTGTGTTTTCAGCTAACAGTCTTTCCAGATGAGGTAACTTCTCCCCCATCCCACCTTTGACAAAGAGTAGGCTTGCTTCCTCTTACTAGAAAAGTAACTCAAAAAATCACTATAGAAACTTTTTAAATATTTCATTATGATGGGTTTTCTGAGGTAAAATTACTGGGTGAAAGAGTTTATATAGTGTTTCCCAACTTCTTCCAAAGGTAGTATGTGAGAATGTCAATCTGATCATCTTTGTTAACACACCCCCACAAGTGTTATAAAATATGGTGACAACATAGCTTCCTTGTAGTCTTCATGTGATTTAATTTATGTCTGACATCATTTATGTATGACATCATTCCACAGTTTATTAGTCTTATTTCTTTCTATATGGCTTAGATATCTATGTTATTTGCAAATTTTTCTATTGTTCGCCCTTTTTAAACTTAGAGGAATGATTTACTTTTTAAAAAGCAACTTAAGAGACTTCCCTGGTGGTCCAGTGGCTAGGACTCAGTGCTCCCAGTGCAGGGGTCCTGGTTTCGATCCCTGGTCAGGGAACTAGATCTTACATGCCCCAACTAAGATCTTATGCAGCCAAATTAATAAATAAAAAAAAATTTTTTTAAGTAACTCAGGATTCCTCTCCTGCAATACTACCATCTATATATGCAGGGGGCCATCGTAGCCCAAGGGATGTGCAGAGTACAGCAAAAAGATGTGAAGTTCATCCTGGCTTCTGTACCCTGAGTAGTCAAGTCCTTAGTCTCTGGCCCAGCATCCATGAAAAAATAACAGGCTAACTTGTTAGATTATACGTAGAGTAAAATCCCAAACCCTGTACATTCTTGACATTAGGTAGCTATGGTTTCTTTTATAAATAACTTAACACCTTAACCCAAATAAATTACATGCAGATGCTTTCTACTTACAAATGTTCAACTTAATGATGTCTGTAGGGACTCAGAAGCTAAGAGCTAAGTGTGCCAGCCTCTGCCTGCATCCCATGGGAGGGACTTTGGCCAAAACTTTTATAAAGTCATTTTGGACTTGAGGAAAAATTTGGACTAACAAAGAGCCATTTAAAACCCGTTTGTTAAATAGAGAAACTTCCTTCATTCTTTACAGATTCTCTTAAGCTTTAGGACTTAAATGTTGGCGTGAGTGGTGGGAAATTTGGGACAGTATCAGGGACTTATTTTTGTTCATGAATCCTTTTGGCTTCCCTCAAATCTCCCAATTCTCTCCTAAGGCTAGTACTGAACAAGTTTTTCTCTCTGCATTCCCTAAATGAGTTTTCTCTCCATCCACTCCAATGAAAAGTGATCCCTTCTGACACTCAAGGGTTTTCCCAGTGGCTCAGCAGTAAAGAATCAGTCTGTCATCCAGGAGACTCAGGAGACTTGGGTTCGATCCCTGGGTGGGGAAGATCCCCTGGAGGATGGCATGACAGCCCACTCCAATATTCTTGCCTGGAGAATCCCATGGACAGAGGAGTCTGGCGGGCTACAGTCCATGGGGTTTCAAAGAGTCGGATACGACTGATGAGACTGAGTACATACACAAGACACTCAGACTTGTAGAAATTTTCATTTCTTTGACTTATTCTTACCAAGACCCACAATTAGCAGGACACACAGACCATGGTTAGTTGTCCTGCATGAGTGAAATCTAATCCTGTCAATCCTTATACAAGCCTACCAGGCTCCTCTGTCCATGGGATTTCCCAACAAGAATACTGGAGGGAGTTGCCATTTCTTTCTCCAAGGGATCTTTTTGACCCAGGGATTGAACCCACATCTCTTGTGTCTCCTGCACTGGCAGATGGATTCTTTACCACTAGCTCTACCTGGGAAGCCCTACAAGGCTTTCAGGCCAAACAAATACAAATCCTACTTGCAAAAACTAATCAATCCCTTCACACACACACAAAGGTGCGGGAATCTAGTCTTAGGCCATTTGCATTCATTTAATATATTGAAAAAGATGGAATTTATGCAGTCAGAATTTATAATATGAAGGAGAAAATCATTTGAATGTTATAACCATAGAGATGGACATCTTTAACAGAAGAGAAAAAAGATGTCTTTAAAATGAATGACTCTTTCAAAACTTTATTTGAAGCAGAAATAATCAGGATTATTATCCTGATGTTGTTTATTTTGTGTCTTTGCTATTGGCAAGAATCCTTTTTATTCCATTTCTCAGAGATAAGCAGAAAGCCATGGGGACTATTTCAACTCATATTCTGGGAAACCAAGAACTACACAACAGTCAGCCGTCTACAAATCAGTGATTAACATGATGTCTAGACATGTTCTCATGAGAATAGCATTATTAATGAAATAGCAGTTGGTTAATCATGAGAGCAAAAGTAATTTGGGGAGTAAATAATTTATTAGTATGCCAATCAATAAAGCAAAAGTAAAAGGATATGTTTTAATTAATTCATTTGTTATAATATTGAGATTATGACTGGCAAATTCTGTTTGAAGACCTGGACAGTAATCTAATATTTCCAATATGGCTGGTCTTTATCTTTCTGTTTCCAGCTAATGGTATTGCATATTTCAATTACCCAAAATTCCTTTCATTTCATCTATCAGGATATTATTAAGATCCATTAATAAACAGTTGGATCTGCAAATTTTCTGTTGCTGTGCTATGCGTTGCACTGTTCCTTTAAAACTGGGTGTTTTCACATTTCATTAACAAAAAGTTTTCACTGACTAGGGAAGATTAGTGTGATGCCAGTATAACTAAGAACCTGATCTTATTTTCTGTTACTTAAAAGACTTATTTGGAAAAAGAGAAATAAATATATTGACCAATAATCTTAAGTACATAGACAATCTTTTCAGAAACACAGTTAACCCAGTAATTTAAAAATAATCCATGGTCCTAAAATGCAGGGAAGAAATATAAGATAAGTAAGACTTAAATAAAAACACATTTTTTGAAAATTTTATTTGAAAAATTTTTCAATTGAGTTTGCTTCTTTTGCCTTTATAAAAGTACATCTATGGACTTCCCTAGTGGTACAGTGGATAAGAATCCGTCTGCCAATGCAAGGGACATGGGTTCAATCCCTGGTTGGGAAGATTCACGTGCCTGACTGCAACTAGGCCAATATACCATGACAACTGAAGCCCACACACACTAGAGCCTGCACGCTGTAACTACTGAGCCTACATACCACAACTACTGAAGCCCCATGAGCATAGAGCCTATGCTCTGCAACAAGAGAGGCCACCAACATGAGAAGCCCATACAACAAAACTGAGAGTGATCCCCACTCGCCACAATTAGAGAAAGCCCCGGTGCAACAACGAACACCCAGTGAGACAGGAATCAATATAATCAATACAAAGTACATCTATGATCATCTTCTTATGTAGTCCTACTAACTGCTCAATGTCTCATCCTAACCCCAAACCTCTCCCTAAATTTCAGCTTACTCAAATGATGGGATCAGGACTACTTAACTTGCATTTTAACAGCTACTGTTTTCCAGGTCTGTTATAACAGCTGGAAGGCAAACTAAAGGAAGTGGGATAGACTTCATTTTAAGTTAAAATTTCTCTATCAGGATGGGATTTTTTTCAACCCTGTCAGATTAGCTCTGCATATTGATATGTGAAAAGTGTTTCATCATTGAGCTCACCGAGTTTGCTCTCATGGGCCCTTCTAGTCAATTCTCTGGCCTTCCTTCCAGGAAATGCCAGTGAACCAACTAGTAAATGCCGATGGATCCAGCATGCCAAATGGAATGTGCTAATGCTAAAAACAAAAACAAAATATATTCCCTGTCAAAGAGGCTAATAATAGGCTAATATAGACATCATTGTCATCTCAAAAGGTATCAATGAAGATAAAACAATAATTGATCTTACTTCAAATCAACATGAATGTGTAAGTAGAAGTGTTAGGTTTTTTGTAAAGATATATAGTCTGTTGCTGCTGCTAAGTCACTTCAGTCGTGTCCGACTCTGTGTGACCCCATAGACGGAAGCCCACCGGGCTCCCCCTTCCCTGGGATTCTCCAGGCAAGAACACTGGAGATATAGTCTGTTAGGAAAGTAGAAAAGTAATATTCATTGTAGCAATGAGCTGTTGTAAAAGCCTTAACTTTATACTGGAAAAGTCCTACAGCACTCAGTCAAAACATTTTGCTTATCTTTCACCTACATAAATGGAAAAATAATGATTTGCGAGATTTAATTTGCCTGAGTTCACTGTGTGGGAAAAATTATTGGATTACCTAAGCTATCAAGCAACTATGGGCTAACTATGCAATATGCAACTGCCAAGATAAAATAAACTGTGTAGCATCTAAACGTTGATCTGTAACCAAAGCAACAAAACGAGTTCAGAAATGTTCTTATTGTAACATGATCCATCCAGTCTTCTACTAACCTCCTCCTTGCCAAGTGAGTAGAAGAGACCCAGGTGATCAGTCATCCTGGTCACACTGCACAGGAAGAGACTTGATTTGTTTGGCTGTCACTTTGTCTGTCTCTTTAGTGTTCAAAGGAAATGTGATCTGCCTATTTATGTCACTAGGACTCATGTCACCTGCACTCATTGAACTGCTCTTCAAGCTAATGGGCCATCTTCAAAGTCCGTTCCCCACAGTAGGGCATATTCATCCAAAGAGCTACATCAAGGAATCCAAAGTAGAACATGTGTATTGAAAGGAGTGAACAAGATAACACCTGGGAACGTTAAGGAGAAAATATTACTTCTGTTTCTATTTATGTATTTATTTATTTTCTAAAAACTGAAGAAAAGCGAGCCTTTAACAATAATGTGTGGTTTGACTCTGGCTTCCCGGGTGACTAAGTGGTAAAGGATCTGCCTGCCAATGCAGGAGACACAGGAGATGCAAGTTCGATCCCTGGGTCAGGAAAATCCCCTGGAGGAGGAAATGGCAGCCCACTCCAGTATTCTTGCCTGGGAAATCCTACAGACAGAGGGGCCTGGCAGGTTTCAGTCCATGGGGTTGCAACGAGTCGGATATGCCTTAACAATTGAGCACATACTCACACAGTCTCACCTGGACTGCATGTCAGAAATTCACATGTATTTCTAAAGTACTAGCCATAGCCTGTGAGGGAATAGGAGCCCTCCTCTGACTGGGCTGCAGAAGAACTCAAAGTACATTGTTCTCTTGGGTGGGGTCCAGCTCTCTCCAAAAGGCCTTACCCCGTCGACTACAGGCACACACACACATCCTAGCCCCTGAAACCAAGCAGGATCCTGTGGCGCCCCCTTGGGTACAAAAGCCTTTACATGTCCCTGTTTCTTTGTGAGAAAATGGCTTCAGCCTCTGAAATATTCCCTGAGTTCCAATAGTTACTAATTA
Source organism: Moschus berezovskii (assembly GCF_049115385.1). Lineage (NCBI taxonomy): Eukaryota > Metazoa > Chordata > Mammalia > Artiodactyla > Moschidae > Moschus > Moschus berezovskii. The sequence continues at coordinate 71,923,258 of NC_142475.1, read as the reverse complement.
GGGAAAGGAGGAGATGCAGAAACAAAGGAGGAGCAATCAAGAACAGAGAACAATATACCTGGTGTTTGCATCTTCCCAGGTGGCTTAGCAGTAAAGAATCTGCTTGCAATGCAGGAGACCCGGGTTTGATCCCTAGCTGAGGAAGATCCCCTGGAGGAGGGCATGGCAACCCACTCCAGTATTCTTGCCTGGAGTATCCCATGGACAGAGGAGCCTGGTGGGCTACAGTCCATAGAGGTCACAAAGCGTTGCACACGACTGAAGTGACTAAGAAGCAGTAGCATACCTGGTGTTTGCAGCTGGCCATTTATAATTAACAAAACAATTTAACATTTAATTAGAATTTACATTCTCAAAGCATTTTCCATAATTAAATAAATGATTGGTATTTAATTTACAATGAACATATTTTTATTCCCCTTGTGGTGATTAAACATTAAAATAGTTGTAGTAATAATGAAAGGTGCTACAAATTGCTCTGCAAATAGTCAAAACTTAAATATGTGTGTTCTGAATAATCTGTGGTGATTTTAAAATATAAGAACTGTAAATACCAACTCAAAATCTAAGGGACATATCTGTAATTTGTTCCAAATCAAAATCTAAGTAAAATATATCTATAATTTTTCCCATTTCTATGTACTACTTTAGAAAGTCATTAAACCTAAGTAAAAATGAGAAGGGTTCTTTAAAATCATAGCTATTATTTTTAAATATTTAAATAGCATTTAAGGTTTTTTTCTGAATGTTACAAATTCATAGATGATACTCAGTCAGTCAGTCAGTCAGTTCAGTCGCTCAGTCGTGTCCGACTCTCTGCAACCCCATGAATCACACGCCAGGCCTCCCTATCCATCACCAACTCCCGGAGTTCACTCAAACTCATGTCCATTGAGTCGGTGATGCCATCCCGCCATCTCATTCTCTGTCGTCCCCTTCTCCTCCCACCCCCAACCTTTCCCAGCATCAGAGTCTTTTCCAGTGAGTCAACTCGTTGCATGAGGTGGCCAAAGTATTGGAGCTTCAGCTTTAGCATCATTCCTTCCAATGAACACCCAGGATTGATCTCCTTTAGAATGGACTGGTTGGATTATTTATCTACTGATTATAGTCTCTTTAATTATGGACATTTGTCCTAGATTTTCAAGATTTTTTTTCTTCTTTGCAGTTGGTTGGTTTTGTGTATGCCTGTTACGTGATCAGTATTTTCATGGAAGAAGAGGATGCCTGTAAGTATTATTTTATCTGCTTCTGGGTTTATTTTGCATGAGATTAGCTTCCAAAACTGATCATTACAGGATCATGAGATCTTTTACATTTGTAATTTTAAATGATTAAAATCCACAGAGTAAAGTTACAATCAAACATTTACAAGCTATCCTGCACACAAATAAGATGGCACTAAGTATGCAAGCTCTCAATCCAAGTCATGCAAGAGAATGCAGAGAGACAGGGATGCCTAAGGATTGCTGCTGTATCATTTTAGTAGCTTTTCATCAGAGACCTAAATGTCTTTCGGAGTAGAAAATTAGGGTTGCTTTATCTATCACCAGTTATAAGTATGCTGGCTGCAGAATTTTGACATCTGACTAATAGCAATACCATCAATAGGATAATACAGTATATCAAGAACTACATTTGTATTTAAGTCCGAAAAGGAAACAAAAATGACAACCTTCAATGTAAGATGTAAAAAAAGAGAAAGACATGCTGAAAACAATTAATGGAATGATAATAAAGAGTCACATTTTAGCAGAACACTGAAAAAGAAACAAAAAAAAATTATTACTGGAAGTTATGTGGAAAGAACCTTAGCAACATAGGTCAACAACTGGCATTTATGGAACACCTGCTAATCTATAAGGCACTTCTTGGCACAGTTTCATTATGGGCTCATGTTATGCCAAAAAACTTTAATTTGCTTTTTAAAAATAAATTATTATTAGATAAATAAATCATAACCAACCATCCCGGGGATTTGGTTATATCACTGAAGTTACTGTCTGGGTTGTAAAGTTGATTCTTTTTTTAAAAAAAATTAGGATAAGTGTCTAGTTAACTGTTACAACTTCTTTCTATAACCTAATTGCAAGAGAGTGAATTCTTGCCACCAAATAGGTACAGCTCATGGTGTATGAACCGGAATCCAGTTAACAAAGAGGATTTATTTAGTCAGCTGGAAGAAATACTAGACCTTGAGATTAAACTCACCAGGCAGTGAAAATATGCAAACATATCACATCATCTCTTTTGTCCCTGCTTGTGGCTATCTTTTTTAATGCTAGTTGATCTGGAAAGTTTCTGACATTTCAAAAGTGCTGTTGTAATGACAGCACTTCCAACTATGAGGTTAGCTTCAAAAGGTATATTTTCAGGTGTTCCAGTAGTAGTTCTGAAATGTTACAAAGTTTACACACTGAAAAATTAGCAGAATGCTTCCAGTGCACAGCTAAGACAGTCTGCACAGCCAAAAACAACCAGTTGAGCAAGGACAATTTTAACTGGAATTGGGACCTTACAAAATTATTAGAATTGGGGCTGTATAAATGCTTCTCCAAAGCATGATATTAATACATTGATTGATAAATCCCAGCTGAATACCTTATAAAGTACTTTTGAGCAGGTACCAAAAGGATCTTCTTTCTTCTCCTCACTGAACTGATCAGAGGTTCTCATATGATACCAATTCTTCATTCATCCTACCTTCTTGTGTGAGGGCAGGCAGATTAATCAATAGTCTTTTATCTAGTAGAATAAATATATAAACGACTTTTCCTTGAAGCTTGTGATTTTAAGCTAAATTTGGAAATGCAAAATGACATGCAAAATAAAAGATTCATCTAAATTGAGTAAAAGATTTTTGACCTTCTTTCAGCCCTTTTTGGCATAATAATGTCAGTGTAAATGAATCAGCTTGCTACTGGCAGATATTATGGTTTCATTGATTTTAGAGTCTTTAACTGCCTTACATTTCTGTATAGAAATCTCTGAATCAGCTATTTTAATGCCCATGAAACCGTTGTTGAAGCGGCTGGGAGCAGCCTATTCTATTAATGGTTTAATTCTAGTGTTTGTTACTAGGATCATACATTAAGTTACCAAGAGACATCCAGATAAAGTAGTTGTGTTACCATCAATTCACATAATACTTAGAGCCAAAGGGTCTTGGGTGCTCAAAATGAAGTAAATACGCCCCAGACGAACCTGACATGATAATTGGCTGGAAGCAAGATGACAGTAAAAAGCAATCACAAACCTTTTAGTCTGATAGTTCTCAAAGTGAGGGTAATCTTACATTTTTTTATTGAAAGAAGTAGGCATCTAAGTGCAGTTGTAATTAAATTGCCCCAGAGTCTTCAGAAGGTAGATGTGAGCAAAAAGAAATGTCTGAAACTGATTGCATTGATCCCATAAACTAGTGCAATTTATGCCAACACTTAGCTGTCAGGTGTAATAATGAACTGCCCTTTGGAGTCACCATTGAGCTAGCGAGAGGGCATTACCAACCTCCAATTGAGAAGATGCATCCTTTGAATTGTGTTCCCAAAATGTAAACATCAAATAAGAAAACAATACAGGTAGCCTTTCAGCCTTTCAGCTTAAGTAGCCTTAAGCATACTTCTGGAAAGCTTCTTCTGAAATGTAACTGCAAATAGACAATGTAATGTCATAGTATTTTGGCAGACAATATAGCATTTATCATTTTAACTCCTATTCTAACTAATGAAGATCTCTGCATTATTCAAAATTCGAAGTTAAGCCTTGCTCATGGACTGAAAGCTGTCAGCCATCCTTAAAAATTAATAACTACCTGCCTCTCTCCTCTGCAGTGCTTAAGTGGTTCTATGGAACTAACATTTCAGCTGATGGACATTTCTGAACGGTAATAAATGCTTGAGGAAACATTTATTTCCAGCCACGCATCTTAGTTACCTTTCAGACTCTTTCGCCATTTCCTATAAAGACTATGATTGCAGGTCAAAGACAATGAAATAAAAAGCTCACAAAAGCAAGAGTGCTGCTAGGTAGGGTCAATACTGTTCATCATTCACTCTCATGAAAAAGCCTATTTATATGTTTCATTTTTTATTTCTTTTTTTAATATCTATCAATCTCTTTGAACACTTTTGTGAGACCAGGGTATTTGGAAACTGTAGTAGTAAAAACATGTCAACATCTTGTTTGTGAACCATTTACTGCTGAAAATGAACTTGTGGGATGGCTACTGTCTTGTCAGTTTTACTAAAAATAGCTTTTTTAATTCAAGGAAGTGTGGAGGGGAAGCAAAGACGCTGACAAATAGTATTAACTTTATAAATATAGTCAGGTTTTTTCAGAGGATCTTTTGCTAGCACCGCTTCATCTGATATTAGGTTGCAAATTGCAAATGGAGCATCTGTTGGGCTTGAAAAGCCCAGCCTACTATGTATATGTTGAATGGCTGGAGAAATGTACGTTGAAAACCCTAAGTGTCAGTTTTTGAAAAGAAAACAAATTCCCCAGATGTGGGTTCAGTATTTTATTTTGAAAATCTCAAAATAGCTCCTTATGCAACTGTTTGACCCTTACTAATGTAGTTTGGGAAACTTTTTATTGGAAAGAAGCACAAGCTTTGGAAAAATAATTGCATATCTGCTGTCCTTGAGGCTTCCCGTAGGCTAGTGTTCATGTATTTGCCTGTCTTTCCATGAATTCCTGTTATGAGAACAAGGTGATAGTACCATAGCAATGATGTGAACTGGAAATAAAAATAACCCTTAGGTCCTGCTAAGAATTTACCGGAGAAGCTAATGGGAGGGAAACTGACTAGTCTGAGTGTTAATTTCCAGTTTCCCTTCCTTCATTTTGTGATGTCTGGAAAAGCCTTAGAGAAATAATGTGACCCAGAAGTCACACAGTAGAGGACAGAGAGAAAGCAGCAGAGGCCTGGATGATCCTCAGAAGAGAAAACGTTTATTTTGTGAGCTTTCAATATGTGGATGTTTGAGGGTTGTTGGGCTGCACCCCACAGGCTTATAAGCCCTATACTTGCCCAGCTTCAAGACTGAAGAAAGAGCACAGAGTCAGCGTCAAAGACATCAGTGATTTCATGGATGAGGGATTTTATATGCCCCAGTGTTGGCTCAGAGGTTAAAGCGTCTGCCTGCAATGTGGGAGACCTGGGTTTGATCCCTGGGTCAGGAAGATCCCCTGGAGAAGGAAAAGGCAACCCACTCCAGTACTCTTGCCTGGAGAATCCCATGGAAGGAGGAGCCTGGTGGGCTACAGTCCACGGGGTCGTAAAGAGTCGGACACGACTGAACGACTGCGAGCAAGTGTCTCTCAAGAGGGATGTCATCAACACCCAGCTCCCCAAAGCAGTAAGTCAAGGAGGGACTCTCCATGGAGTCAAGATAGCAAAGCCATCTTACTAAAACCAGCTCCAAAGTCAGGGCTAACCTCACAGTGAAACAGAAACAGGTTTACTTTTTCTGTGTTTCCACTTGAAACTGTATTCTTCCAGTACCTAGCTCTGTGCCCATTAACAAATAGAATCTCCCATTAAGGGGCCCCCAAACACTCAGCTCTAACATCACAGCCCTGTGGATGACGCCTAGAGCCAGGAGGATCTCAAGGCACCATCAAGTGCACCACCTTTTCTTCATTCATATCCAAATGGTAAATATCAGGTAGCTATTCAAGACATCCTCATCTCTCTGCTCCAGACTAACAGCCTAGGCAGTGTGAAGACCAGCCTCATCCCTTAAGGCAAGCCCTCTACACAGATGCCCATCAACTCAAGAGAGACATGATCTTACCTCCCTACACCCGGGGTCAGACAGGTTGGAGATCCCAGGTTCTTATGGTTACCAAGAGCCCAAGCTGTGAGGCATGCTCTTCCCTGAGAAGGAAGACTGAAGGATCTGCCATCCAGATGGTACAGAATGGAAGATGAGAGATTTGGGAGCCAGAGGTGATTATGAGGGAACAACTGAAAAAAAGAAAGTTCACATCCTCATGGCATCCTAAATGCTGTAAGAAAAAGAAAGTGGGGGGCGGCTGTAAGGATTTTATGTGGATCCTGAGCAATAGTTTTTATTATTTATTCAATAATAATGCGTTATTAGTGGGAAAATTTAGAAACTCAAGGGAGAGAGGAGCTAGCAGTATTCTGATATGGTCCCTTGTATTTCCAGTTTAATTCTAAAGTCAGTAGCCCCATCCCAACTCATCCTCACCCTTCTCAGTTGTCCAACTGAGCTGCTCAGCTAGCCCTACCGTGGGTACGCTGAGCCCTCGTTTCTCTCCAGCCATCCCTGAGCTGCCTGGTGATCGGTCCCTGAGCGGCAGAGAAGCACGGGCCGTACCCACCGGCCCTGATGCTGCCCCACGAGGGTGCGTGTGAGGGCCCCCTCTGCTTCTTCCTCATGGCGTCTCCTGGTCCGTGAAAACTGCAGCCTTAGAGCTCCCTACACTGCAACTTTGGAGTCGTTACTCTTATTTTAGGAATGAGGACAAGAAGCCCAGACAGGTGATGTAACTGTGGCATCTTTGTCCTCCTCTGCTCTGGACTGACAGCATGAGACTCTAAGATATAGAGAAGGCAAGCCAGCAGACATGGCTTCCCACAGGCTTCTCGGGTCTCTCTCCCATCAGAGCTGTCCATATTTATCCATGATTTTCTTCTTGTTGACACAGAAGAGGGGAGCCTTCACTCTGTCCTGGGGCTCTTGTGGCTCCTCTGAGATGCGTCCTTCCCATGTATTCAGGCAGCTGGCGTCATTAATGACTCTCTCTCTGCCTCCCTGGCTTTATCTCTTTTTCCCTTCCCCATCCTAGTTTCTTCCTCTCTTTGGATCTTTTCCTTCAGCTTATGAATAAAGCTGTGCATGCATGCTCAGTTGCTTCAGTCCTGTCTGACTCTTTGCCACTCTATGGACTGTAGCCTGCCAGGCTCCTCTGTCCATAGGCTTTCCCAGGCATGAATACTGGAGGGGGTTGTCATGTCCTCTTCCAGGGGATCTTCCCGGCCCAGGTATCGAACCCGTGTCTGCTCTTGCTGTCTTCTTTCTTGCCTCTCTTTTGTTTGCTCTTGCTCTCTCTCTCTCTGATTATAAGAAGAACACAAAGTCTAGATTAGAGTAAACAGCATACCCTGAGAACATCTTTCTTTGCTGTATACAGTTCAGTCAACTGCCAAGCTTGAACACATGTGCCAGTTATTTACCATTTGTGTGTTCTTCTTCTGGTATACAACCGGGTTGCATCTCCCAAGCTCCCTGGAGTTGGCTGTCCCACGACATTGAATTCCAGATCATGGAATGTGAGCAGAAGAGACACCCCCACTTCCAGGCTTGCCCCCCAAATCCTCCCCTACGTGGTTCTCCATGTTCTTCCCCTTTCTGCCTCTTAGTTACAGACCAGCATAGAAGCTTTGGAAGTCACATGTTCAAAATGGTGGAGCCACCATGGTAAATAAATATTGAAATAAATGTTGGAATTTATTTCTCCATTAAGTAAACACCTCAGATGATTTGAGTTTGCTGCATGTTAAGGGATTTTCTGGTGGCTCAGAAGGTAAAGAATCTGCCTTCAATGCAAGAGACCTGGGTTTGATCCCCGGGGAGGGAAGATCCCCTGGAGAAGGGAATAGCAACCCACTCCAGTATTCTTGCCTGGAGAATTCCATGTCCAGGGAAGCCTGGAGGGCTACTACAATCCACGGTGTCACAAAGTGTCAGACACAACAGTGACTTTCACTTTAAGGAATTTTCAACTAGGAAGCAGGACCTCAATTCCAAGGCAATCCTCATTTTCCACTAATGGATTTTCAGAGCTTTTTAAAATAGTTGGTGGAACAAGAGGAGATCTCATGCCATATCCTTCCAATGTGACTGATTCAGCAGCCCACAGCATTGGGACTCAGATGACGTTAGATTTGAGTAGACACAAGACTTTACTCCTATTAAGAATCTCTTTCTGGTTGGCTTTATACTCACTAATCCTTTAAAACATTTTAACGTCTTCCTGTGTGACTCAGATGTTCTGTTGACATTCCACTTAACTTCTTTCAACCGTATCTCCTGATGGTATTCTGTGTTCTTTCTATATTCTAGGTAGGTTGTCAATTCTTGCAGTGCTCAACTAGATTTGGCACTTTCCAAAATCTCTTCTTGTTCTGTAGTCATTGACCTTTCCATGTCTGAAAGTATAGTCCAGATCCAGAATATTATTGTTTAATTTTAGGACTTAAACAAGTTTAAGTAGCTAATCCTTTATTGACTTGATTCATTAGTTCAAGAAACAGTTACTGAAAGACTGCTATGTATTAGACCGACAAGGATACAGAGATGCATAAGCCTTGGTCCCTTTCTCAGGAGATCTCACATCTAATAAGTGAGCCAGGTATGTAAATAGCGATGGACACGTGAAGCGCAGATCATGGGCTATGTATTAGACCCACAAGGATACAGAGATGAATAAGCCTTGGTCCCTTTCTTAGGAGATCTCACATCTAATAAGTGAGCCAGGTATGTAAATAGCGATGGACACGTGAAGCGCAGATCATGGGCTATGTATTAGACCCACAAGGATACAGAGATGAATAAGCCTTGGTCCCTTTCTTAGGAGATCTCACATCTAATAAGTGAGCCAGGTATGTAAATAGCGATGGACACGTGAAGCGCAGATCATGGGCTATGTATTAGACCCACAAGGATACAGAGGTGAATAAGCCTTGGTCCCTTTCTTAGGAGATCTCACATCTAATAAGTGAGCCAGGTATGTAAATAGCGATGGACACGTGAAGCGCAGATCATGGGCTATGTATTAGACCCACAAGGATACAGAGATGAATAAGCCTTGGTCCCTTTCTTAGGAGATCTCACATCTAATAAGTGAGCCAGGTATGTAAATAGCGATGGACACGTGAAGCGCAGATCATGGGCTATGTATTAGACCCACAAGGATACAGAGATGAATAAGCCTTGGTCCCTTTGTTAGGAGATCTCACATCTAATAAGTGAGCCAGGTATGTAAATAGCGATGGACACGTGAAGCGCAGATCATGGGCTATGTATTAGACCCACAAGGATACAGAGGTGAATAAGCCTTGGTCCCTTTCTTAGGAGATCTCACATCTAATAAGTGAGCCAGGTATGTAAACAGCGATGGACGCGTGAAGCGCAGATCATGGGCTGCATAAAGTGAATCAGATGCACAGAGAAAAGTCAGCAGAGGCTAATTGCCTGTCAGAGCGTCAAGCATGGCTGCTCAGAGCATAAGAACATGGTCTTATATGAAGAAAATTACAAGGAGGAGGACATTAAAATGCTGGCGAAAACGTATGTCAAACCAGTGTGGGAAAAGCACGGGGTACTCAGGAAGTGATGAGTCTGGGGTGTGTTCAGTTCACTAAGTGAGCCACAGAGCCAGTCTTTGAGGGGCCCTGGATTCTGTCTTATACCAGGGTTAAGTCTAAGTCGCTTCAGTCGTGTCTGACCCTTTGTGACCCCATAGACTGTAGCCCACCAGGTTCCTCTGTCCATGGGGTTCTCCAGGCAAGTGAGTCCCAACCTATTTTATATCTTGGCACTTATAGAGAAAAGTCAAAATTTATGAGGCACGCTGTGACAAATAAGTTACTTTCTCCCAGCAATAAATGACCACCCCAGACCACTAGCTACCCCCAGTCTTGCTCAGCAAGCATGTGGACATGAACATGCCCCCCCCCCATCCCCACCACACACACACCAGGGAATTAGGGAATCAATATCCTGTCAGCTGTACCTACTCAGGTCTCAACAGCTGGGATGCTCTGATAGATGATGTGGAATCAATAAAAAGATTTAATCTTGGGAAGAATATGATCAGATTCAATTTTCTTTGAACAGTCATTCATAGAAAGAGAAAGGAATTTATAAAAATGATCTCAGAAGAAATGGCATTTTGGGGATGGACTCTGTCCTAGAAATTGGAAAACCAAAAGTAATAATAGAGGCTATTTTTAAAAGGAAAAAGAATATTCAAAGGGGAAATGTTCAAAATTGTAGAAGCAGACAGGAAAAACTGAATTATAGAGACTTCAAAGTCAACAAGTATTTGTCACTTGATTTATAGAGCAAAGTAAAACATTAGCTAGATTTAAATGAGTGATAAAAATATATTGGGGAAAAATTGAATAACTAAGAAAAATGCATTGTATAAGGGAGAAAAATGTACCTGTTTAGACAAATTCTTAGAGTTGTTTTTAGCCCTTACCTTTTTAATTTAATATTTTTTCTGAGTCATTCCATTCTGCTTTATTGACCCCAAACAGATTTTAGAAATTCACTGTGCCATTGTTTAAGTACTATATACTCATGGGAAATTTTTAAGTGGAAAGAAACTGTGTGCTCTGATTATGGGAACATCTGCCTTCAGAAATGTGGACCCATGAGAAAAACAAAAGAGGAAACTCATCCAAATAAAAAGTGAAAAAGGAGCTCCAAAAATAGACAAGGGAGGTGTTTTCAGAATTTTTAAAAATCTTGTTTCCTCTAGAATAAAATATTCCTCTGAATGAGCCCAATAGTAATGATGCAAAGGCCTTCAGCCACCCCTGATTTTGAGCATACAGTAATTGAAAACTTAGAAAAACTTTGAAAGAAGACTTCAGGAAAGCCAAATTGCAGTTGATAATAGTAAGCAGCCATTCCACCCAATTACTGATGAAGATGAACCAAATGGTTAGCAGTATATCTACAAAAGGAAAAGAGTACAACTTGTGTGGCTTTAAAAAGCCTGAGTAACTTTAAAGGGAATGTGTGTGCATGCTCAACCCTGTCTGACTCTTCACGACCCCATGGACTGTAGCCCACCAGGCTCCTCTGTCCGTGGAATTCTCTAAGCAAGAATACTTGGAGTGGGTTGCCATTTCCTACTCCAGGGGATCTTCCCGACCCAGGAGTTGAAGCCACATCTCCTGCGTCTCCTGCAATGGCAAGCGGATTCTTTACTGCTGTGCCACCTGGGAAACACTCTAAAGGGAATAGAAAACATTTTTTTTAAAAAAAGAGGGGATATACGTAAACATATAGCTGATTCACTTTCCTGTACAGCAGAAACAAACAACATTGTGAGGCAATGCTATGCCAACAAACTAATTAGCAAATATACTATTAAAGATGAAAATTTAAAAGGAAAAAGAAAAGAACCTAGGTCCTTTCTTCCTGAATATGAGAAAATAAAAACTAAAAAGTGTATGTGTGCATTGAGGAAGAAGGTTGTGGGAGTCAGGATGTCCTAGGCATTTTTGTAAAGATGACACAACACTAGCAGTCAAGAGTAGGAGAAGAAATTACAGCAACAGATGCTTTATTATCAAAGCACCTTGTAGGGACACTATAACCAGGTTCCCCTCGCACAAGAATCAAGACAAAATGCTGGAGACTGTCCATGGTAGCCTTACAGAAAAACTGTATAGGTTTATAGAAGACAGAATAGAAATTTTGTATTTTCTATTCAAATAGTGTCATAGAATAAGCGTACCCATGCATCTAAAGGAGTAACTCTGAAAGCATTGGGGAAATGTCACTTTGCACAAAGGGGATTATTACGTACAAAGAATCCCATAGAGTGACTTGAAATACCAAGAAAAAAGAGAGTGATTTCCCCTCAGTGTCTGTGCTACTGTGAGGAAAAAGGGCTCGAGAATAAAAGCAATGCCAGTTAAAAGCTAAAACATAAAAAAAAAAAAAAAAAATGGCTCAAGAGTGCATGCTAAGCCACTTCAGTCATGCCCAGCTCTTTGCAACCCTATGGATTGTAGCCCACCACGCTCCTCTGTCCAATGGATTCTCCAGGCAAGAATACTGGAATGGGTTGTCATGCCCTCCTCCAGGGGATCTTCCCAACCCAGGGATGAAACCCACCTTAGTCTCCTACATTGGCAGTTGTGGCAGGTGAGTTCTTTACCACTGCTGCTACTGCTAAGTCACTTCAGTCGTGTCCGACTCTATGTGACCCCATAGATGGAAGCCCACCAGGCTCCCCCGTCCCTGGGATTCTCCAGGCAAGAACACTGGAGTGGGTTGCCATTTCCTTCTCCATCTAGCACCAACCAAATCAAATGTCTCGTTAGCAAGAATTCAATATGTAAAGCTTATCATTACAATAACAGAATTTTAGGATGTAATTCAAATACTACACAATTGTGAAAACAATGTCCCTACCAAAAAAAACCTGTTTACTTTTAATAGTTGCAAAATTTTGTATGGCTATAAAATGAGCATCTAATTAATAATCTACCATTATTAAAGTCTAGTTCAATCAAATGGCTTCCCTGATGACTCAGTGATAAAGAATCCTCCTGCCAAGGCCTGCCTAATGCAGGAGATATGAGTTCTAGCCCTGAATTGGGAAGATCCCCTGGAGAAGGAAATGGCAACCCACTCCAATATTCTTGCCTGGGAAATCCCATGGACAGAGGAGCCTGGCAGGCTACAGTCTGCACAAACATGCCATATATTTTACTTAAAAATATAAGTGACAAACAGACACAACTCAGCAACTAAACAACAACAAACAGCAATCAAATGTAACAGAGTATGATATGACAAATATTGTGAGTATGATCTTTAAAAATAAAAAATGTGCCTTCCTTATTTTGGCAAAATCAGATTTAGCATTTGAAGCTTATCTTTAGAATAACGGTGGGCTTCCTTGGTGGCTCAGATGGTAAAGAATCTGCCTGCAATGCTGGAGACCTAGGTTCGATCCCTGGGTTGGGAAGATCCCCTGGAGAAGGAAATGGTAACCCACTCCAGTATTCTTGCCTGGAGAATCCCATGGACAGAGGGGTCTGGCTGCAGTCCATGGGATCGCAAAGATTCAGACACGAGTGAGCTACTGACACTTTAGAATAATGGCAGTTATCCTCTACCAACATGACTGAGCAAACGTAAATGTATTGCCAATATTGATGAACAAGTCTTAAACATAAAATGAAATATTTATTGGAAGGGTACCTCTTAATAAAATGGAGAGGGTGGTTTTGTTTCAATTAGTTCATGTATTCATAGATGAATGTTAGTTATTGCTAGAATATAATAGGTACCTGAGGTACTTTTTACCTCATTTCAGTATAAGAATGGGAGGAAATTTGTTACAGCAATGTCACTCAATTGTTTTAATTCCTTCTCTCCCCAAATAGTTTTGAGAGCTTATCTTGTACCAGGCACTGTTCTAAGTTCTGGGGAGATAGCAGTGAACAAAACCAGACAAGGTCAGATAAAAATTTTTATCTCATAAAACTTATAGTAAAGGAGTTAGATATCAAATAAGTTTTTCTTTTAAGTAAAATATATAGTGCGTGTGTGCATGCTTAGTCATGTACGACTCTGCCATCCCATGGACTGTAGCCCGCTAGGCTCCTCTGTCCATGGTATTTCCAGGCAAGAATACTGGAGTAGGTTGCCATTTCCTTCTCCAGATGATCTTCCCAACCCAGGGATCGAAACTGCATCTCTTGGGTCTCCTTGCATTGGCAGGCAGATTCTTTACCACTAAGCCACCTGGAAAGCCCAAAATATATAGTAAATATGGTAAACAGTGATAAACACAAAACAGAAAAAATAAAGGAGGAAAGGAGATAGGATAAATGGGAATTATAAAGTGGCTGAAGTATGTGTCAAAAAGTATATATGATCCATTATCAAAAATTATTTTTTAGGGAAGGATAAATTAGCAGTTTGGGATTAAAATATACACACTAATATATATGAAATAGATGACCAACAAGGATGTACTGTATATCACAGAGAACTATACTCAATGTCTTGTAATAACCTATAATGGGAAAGATTATAAAAAGATATATATCTATATATAAATATATGTGTATAACTGAAACACTTTGCTGTATACCTGAAACTGACAAGACATTGTAAATTAACTAAAATTCAATGAAAATTGTTAGATTAAAGTACTACAAGTGATAAATCAATTATGTCCTCCTTCAACTATTTTGGAAGCTACCTACCTTGTCATTAGTAGCTGTTACTTTATCATCCCTCATAAGAAATTAAAACTTCCCTTTGGTTTAGTGCTCTGGAGCCTTTTACCCTGGGAAGTGCAATAAGATGAGTGGCTCTCCAGATGGTTGAGATAAATGCCTTCAGTCAAGCGGAAAGTAGATAGTTGTGGAAGAGAATGAGTGAACCCAGAACCAGAATGGCCACAGGTACCTTCTCAGGACACACATGTTTTGGAATAACACTTTTGGAATTGGCTTCCTTAAATTGGCTTCCTGGGTGGCTAAGATGGTAAAGAATCTGCCTGCAATGCAGGAGACACAGGTTCAATCCCTGGGTTGGGAAGGTCCCCTGGAGAAGGGCATGGCAACCCACTCCAATATTCTTGCCTGGAGAATTCCATGGACAGAGGAGCCTGGTGGGCCACAGGCCATGGTGTTGCAAAGAGTTGGACATTACTGAGCAACTAACACTTCCACCCTACACCTTAAATTACACACAATTTGGGAAGTCCTCACATCGCCTGGGGCATGCACTCCCCAGCTGAAGACAGCTGGACTCTTATTGCCTCCGTACCCTGACCCCCCAAGAGGAGGAGGGACTGGGACCCCCAGACAGATGTGTGGTTTCTTCCAGACCCTCCAGACCCTCCCAGTGACACCTCTCAGTGTTCCCCAGGCCACAGTGCCATCTGAGTCACTGCGCTGTATCAGTTTTCCACATCAGTGCCTTTGCCTGAGGCGGACCAGATGAAGTGAGATGGATCCATTGTGCGTGGCTGATAGCAGGCAAAAAGAGGTAAACGTGCTGGAAGACTGACCTGGACAAGGCCGCCTCTAGGGTGGCAGACTCTGCCCTTCCAGCGAGGCTGACTTCTCCCTGAGCATCTCAGGGGTCCTGTGTGAGACGTTTCCCTTCTTCAGTTCCCAGTGCTTTCTGAAAGGTGGAGGGGATGGTAAATTTCCTGCATTATAAAGAGAACAATCATGAACATTTATAAAGCTTGCCCGTGGGCTGTCATCTACCTATTTGAATAGCTCTTAACATTCCTAAAGTTATTTCCAGCAGGCGATTGCACAGCCCCAACCACCTCCTCTGGGGGTCAGCAGCGTTTCAGGACACGGTCAAGTTCACCAGGTCTGGCAGACCCATGGGGGCACCATGCCTGCACCCACTCTGTGTGATGTGAGCTGCCCCACCATGGTCTGCGGTTTGGCACAGTGGGTTGTGCCCTCTGAAAGCTCAGATTCTTCAGATAGAGGGAGGCAGCAGATCAGCAATACTGTGGGCCAGCTCGTTCCCTAGTAACGCAGACAGAGTTCAGTTGCCAGCTCCCTCAGAAATCACCGGTCTCTCTTAAAAGCCTTCATTACCTACAGGGGTCTGCAAAATCCTCCCTGTGGTCTGTTAAGGGCCTCTCTGCGTGAACTCAGTGGATGTCGAGCGTCTGCCCTGGCTTTTCTCTTATGAATTCCTATCACAGAACGAGTAAATCACAGTGTAACGACCCCCATATTTGAGTTCTTTAGAAGTCTGAGCAGTGCTCCCTTAAGCAGTATTGCTGGCAGCCTATAAAATAAATGCTTATTAGAATAGTTTCATAACGACATAGCGGGAACAGTGATAGAGCAAGAAGCAGGCTCAGAGTAAATCTGTTAATTGATTCTCATCCTCCCACGTCTTTTCATTTCTCTGAGGCAAACACAATGGTAGAGTGTCTCCGTGTTTCCTAGTCAGAGACAAGGCAGTGTGCAACAGAGCTGGATCAGAAAAAAATGCCTGCATTCTGGTTCATTCTTTGCTGTGTGTGTGCGTGCACACTTGGTCGTGTCCAACTGTTTGTGACCCCATGAACTATAACCCGCCAGGCTCCTCTGTCCATGGGGATTCTCCAGGCAAGAATACTGGAGTGTATTGCCATGCCCTCCTCCAGGGGATCTTCTCAATCCAGGGATCGAACCTACATGTCTTGTATCTCCTGCATCGTCAGGCGAGCTCTTTACCAGCTGAGCCACCAGGGTGAATCTAGTTAAACCTGGGACATAAATGATAGCTTGAGTGCTCACTGAAAATGTCCTGTCTTGCTTTAGGTGTCAGTCAGGATTGCAGTGTCCAAATGAAGCCCTGAGTTGGTAGTAATGAGTTATCTATTGGAAACCTCACTGATGACCAAAAGTTCCCTGTAGTCAAACAGAAGACTCAGTTGTGAATCTCTTACAAGTGGAAAAGTGAAAAAAGAAAAGAAAAGTGAAAGTGTTAGTCAGTCGTGCATTACTCTTGCGACCCCATGGACTTATAGCCCACCAGGTTCCTCTGTCCATGGAATTTTCCAGGCAAGAATACTGGAGTGGGTAGTCATTCTCTTCTGCAGAGGATCTTCCTGACCCAGGGATGGAACCCTGTTCTCCAGCATTGCAAGTGGATTCTTTACCATCTGAGCCACCAGGGAAGCCCCACAAGTGGAAAACAAGTCTGTGTTTGTACAGTAAGATGATGCTGTAAATCCAGAGTGGCTTTGGAGTTCCTCCAGGTCAGTGAGAACCCCTGTCTGGGATCTGCCATGGGGAAAGTGAATAGCCACAAAGATGTTCCATTGCAAGTAACATAATTTGTTCCAAGAAGTCACTTGGCTCTGTGGTTGGAAGTTGGCACAGGAAATACATTTGAAAGGACTACGAACAATGGGGTTTCCTGGCTGTGGGCTCTCCCCAAGGGATCTTTTATAGTAACACCTCAGTTTCCGAGAATGGGTGAAGAGGTCAATGTTCTCTGTAACCGGCTTTTCTGCACCGTTGATGCCAGCTCTTAATTGTGCTGATTTTTCTGTTCTACATTTTAAGATTTTAATAACCAGAGAATTCAAGTTAATTATCCTGCAGGTCACTCAACAAGTTGTGCATACCCCCCTACCTCCTGTCTTCCTTGTCTCCTCCAAGGCCACTCTTCTGCCAAAGACCCTTAGATGGTGTTCTTGCTATGATTACTTCAGATTTCATGATGTTTTGTTTCTAATACTCCTTTTCTAATATTTCTGAAAACCCATCTATGCCTCTTCTGCTACTTCTCAGGTTTCATTGCAATTCATCTCCTTATTTCTACTAGAGCAACTCCTTAATTCAGCAGCTTCTGTTCTGACATCTTTCTCATTTCTCATTACAGTGACTTTTAGAATGCACAGTCACTTCACTTTCTTAACAGTGTGATACAACTACCACTCTGAAAGCTTAAAAGCTGAAAGTATTTCCTACTGAGTTGTTTTCAAGTATCGCGTTGGGTCAAAGAACAGCTTCATTTTTTAAAGCATCATTTTAAAAAAACTTTAAAATCTATCAACACTTCAGTTTACCTCTTTACGTAAACTGGATTCCTACTCTGGCAAATGGGAAGTGTTAGTGTGTGCTTAAAAAACTATTTTTCTAATATGGAAATATCAGGTTTCTGTTGTCAAAAACCACATGGTTATGTTCTACCCATAAAAGATTCTTGATGTTTTCAGTTTCTTAATTACCTACTTTTTCCACCTTTTGGATATGATGAATAATGCTTTTTTCAAAAATGATTCAAAATCATCTTTTGAATCTTTTAGTAAATAGCAATAAGTGAAAGTTTACAAAAAAAGAAAACATGGAAATTTATGTTCACAAAGCAAGCAAACTGGACAAACTAAATATTAAGAGTTTAAAAATTTGTGTACAAATTTTTGTGTGGACGTATGTTTCCATTTCTCTTGGGTATATACCTAGGAGTAAGAATCCACTTGCTAATGCAGGAGATACGGGAGACATGGGTTCGATCCCTAGGACAGGAAGATCCCCTGGAGGAGGGCATGGCAACCCACTTCAGCATTCTTGTCTGGAGAATCCCCATGGACAGAGGAGCCTAGTGGGCTACGGTCCATGGTGTCACAAGGAGTCAGACATGACTGAGCATGCACACATGCATGGTAACTCTGTATTTCCTCTTTTAAGAACCACCTGTCTTGCAACATTTTACATTACCACCAGCAGTGCATGAGGGTTCCAATTTCTCCACATCTTTACCAACATTTATTATCTGATTTTTATAGCCATTTTGGTGAGTATAAAGTAGTATTTCATTGTGGTTTTGGTTTGCATTTCCCTGAGAATATTTTTGTAGTGAGATTGATGTTGAAAACAAACAAACAAAACAAAGTCTTTGGGATGACAGAATACGTTTTCTCTCTTGGCTTCTCTTCATCAATCAGTTAGGGTCATTTCTGTCTTTAAAGAACTACTTCGTAAATTAAGCCCATTTCATACAATGACTGTGAGCATTTTATAAATGAGTCTTCCACATTTTAGCTGCACTGCATTCAAGATCAGTTGAAGAACTTAAGTCAAATTATTCAACAAACGAAGCACCCCCAAAGTCATCTTTTGAATCTTTTAGTAAATGGCACTAAGTGAAAGCTTACAAAAAAGGGAAACATGGAAGTTTATGCTCATAAAACAAGCCAACTGGGCAAATTAAATACTGAGAATTCAAATGTTATATGAAATCTAGTTTTCAGTTTCATAGTTTCCTTTTGAGATCTCTTGACTTGAGAAAAGACTCTTTTGACAGAGCCATATTTTATTTGACAAATTTATATTTTGCACCAAAGTGAAAAAAAAAGTTAATTTGTGAGAAGATCTAGAAAGAATCATAAATAAATGCGTTATTTTGTGTCTTGTAAAACTTTTGGCACAGAAAGATGTGCTAAATGGAGGTAAAGTAGCAGTGCTTGGGAAAGTATTTGGGCTGAACTATATGGCACCTGTCCTCTCTGTAGCAAACTTGCTTGGCATTTATCAGCATGAGTTTGAGCAAGCTCTGGAAGTTGATGATGGACAGGGAAGCCTAGTATGCTGCAGTCCATGGGGTTGCAGAGTCGGATATGACTGAGCAACTAAACTGAACTGATACAGAAAATATTTTCATAGTTAAAAATACTATTATTTACAGAGGCAATCAAGATATCAGCAATTATATTGAAAAGATATGTGTATATTTTCCCCCAAAAGATCAGTGATGTGGTATATTACAGACAGACATGGACCATGGAGCAGATTCATGGCACTACATGAATTTATGCCAAAAACAATCATTATGTTAATGCTACATTTTAACGTTCAAATGAATATAAAGTTTTCATTTTATTTTGCTTTAATAAATATGTATATTGATTTTTAATCTTCATTTTTATATAGTTTTATTTTGAAATAACTTTTTAATTGAATAATTTTATTCATGAATGTATGTATTTATAATTTTGTTTCTTTTAACACACCCTTCAACTACCAAAGGTGCCTCTGTAAGTCATAGTATTTTTAACTATGAAAATATTTTCCATATCAGTTCTGTAAATTATAGTACTACCCAACTTTTTTTTTTTTTAGGACCATTCAATTTTTAATCAACAATGTTAACTGATCACATGATTTTTCCTTCTAAATTTCCACCCATTGGTCAACAAGGTCAGGCGTTGGATATTTGATTAAATATATAATCTAATAAAAACTTAATCTACTCTGACTAAAAGACCCCTTTCAGTTCAGTTCAGTTCATAACACGCCAGGCCTCCCTGTCCATCACCAACTCCCCGAGTTCACTCAAACTCATGGCCATCGAGTCGCTGATGCCATCCAGCCATCTCATTCTCTGTTGTCCCCTTCTCCTCCTGCCCTCAATCCCTCCCAGCATCAGAGTCTTTCCCAGTGAGTCAACTCTTCGCATGAGGTGGCCAAAGTATTGGAGTTTCAGCTTTAGCATCAGTCCCTCCAATGAACACCCAGGATTGATCTCCTTTAGAATGGACTGGTTGGATCTTCTTGCAGTCCAAGGGACTCTCAAGAGTCTTCTCCAACTAGACACTGGTTATTCTCTCTGACAAGATTCCTTTTTTAATAGAAGAATTTTAAAAGTGTTTTATTTATTTATTTATTGGCTGCACTGGGTCTTCTTGTTGCACAAGGGCTTCTCATCCCAGTGGCTTCTCTTGTTGCACCTTAGAGGCTTAGTTGCCCCAAGGCATTGTGGGATCTTCCCTAAGGAAAGATCAAACCTGTGTCTCCTGCACTGGCAGGTGCATTCTTAACCACTGGACAACCAGGGAAGTCCTGGGAAAATCATTTTAGTGTCTCAGATTGACTCCTCTCTCACTACTTCTCTCCTTAAGGTTGTGTCCAGGTGACTTATGTGCCTTGGTAGGAAAAGGATGGGCTTTTCTTGGCCCCTCTGGTCTCCAGGGGGTGTTGTGAACCCCAGAGGACTCCAAAGCTTGAGTCTACATGGCGATCTGGTGAAGCTTCACCGCACTTTCTCCAATGGAGGCAAAAGGATAGAGCTGGTCAGAGTAGGTCATGACTTTACTAGAACTTCTAGGCTAAATCATCTTTCTCAAAATCACAGTTTACTAGTGTGCCTGTCTTGAGTGGAGAAAATGATAAAATATTCACATCTTGTGTACCTAAACACACACACATACCAAGCTCAGGATGTTCCTATACACCCACATACTTGTTAATGTTAAAGTCCTATAATATAACCAGAGCTTGATATGACCTAATTAATAGCTTTAATGGACTACGGCAGGAAGAAAAAAAAAGAAACAGGAGAGATGAGCTAAGATTAACCATGAACATTAGGTTTGCAAAAGAAAGATTGAGGTTTTGATCAAAGATGAAACAGATTAGAAAGAATATTAACAAAATTAGTGAGTCTATACAGTATGAGGCAAGTACCACACTACCAGAGAGAAGTCGAAACTTTCTCTGCAAAATGCAGGTGCTTATTTGTCAGGAATGGCTTGAAGACAGAAGGCAAGGACATAGATTTTGTGACTTCTCAAAGGTCTTTCTAATAATGCAATAAATATTCTTAAGGGAAAAAAATGGTTTCTGGCAACAAGAAGAAAAAGTACATCTTTTGATATATGAGGGGAAAGGGCATATTTGTATGCCTAAGGACAAGCACATTATTTAAAATCTAATACCATTTAGTATACTTCATTTTTTATGAAAGCCAGTAACAACTGTGATTTTTCAGTCCCTAAGATCCCAAGTTCTGTGTGTGTTTCTTCAAATTTCCCCATTTTTTTCGGGTGCTCTGTGACAACCTAGAGGGGTGGAATGGGGTGGGAGGTGGGAGGGAGGTTCAGGAGGGAGGGGACATATGTGTACCTGTGGCTGATTCATGCTGATGTATGACAGAAACCAACGCAACACTGTAAAACAATTATCCTCCATTAAAATTTTTTTTAAATTTCCCCATTTTTTGACCACTAATAATATTTTGAACAGTCTTTATATTAAATGCACATTCTTCCACTGTGTGACAAATATTTTTGTTAACTTTTTGTGTGTTCTTTTAAGTCAGCTACTATTATGTGAACTTGCACACTTATTCATATTGGGCTGTGTTGTATTTGCAGTTGATTTCATAGGTGGACTTGATGCACACTCCTACTACCAGGATCATGTTACGTTAAAGCCCGTTCATCTGTAAGTAAAGGTGTGATGAGATGGAAAATATTAATTTTTCTAACTTGGCCAAAACTAACCAAACCTGAAATAATTTAGACCTACCACTACTAATCATTGGTTTAATTTTCCACTCATATTTGAAACACACCTTTCACATGTAACCCAACATTATCATTACTATTGTTCATTCCAAAAAGGATTTCAAGTAGTACAATGATTTAAGTTTCTTAAATGATAGTTTTGTTTTATTTTTCTTGTTATTAGAGTGCCAAGTTGGGGGGATGAAAGGATGATTTAGTGTACAGAACAGAGACTTAATATGTGTCTTGGGGGAGCAGAGCAGAGGAAAAAGAGAAGAAAGACTAGGTGAGGATCCAGGCTCTAACTGTGTGGTCCCAGGGGCCTTCTTTCACATCTCTGAGAATAGACTTGGTTCTGTCACCTGGCTGGAGGAGGAAGGATGGATTAAATGGAATAAGGTATAAAGAGCATCTCTAAAGCTGCTCATGACTGTGCCTAGTACTTAAAAGAAAAATAAGTGTTAATCACTCAGTCATGTCCGACTGTTTGCAACCCCATGAACTGTAGTTTGCCAGGCTCCTCTGTCCTTGGAATTTTCCAGGCAAGAATACTGGAGTGGGTAGCCATTTCTTCCTCCAGGGGACCTTCCTGACCCAAGGATAGAACCCAGGTCTCCTGCACTGCAGGCAGATTCTTTACTATGAGCCACCAGAGAAGTCCACCTAGTACTCAAATGTTTGACTAATCAGAAGAAAGTCCAGCAACTACAATGAAAACACCTCAAACTGGACAGATTTCAGTTGAGTATAAGGAAGAGTCACGGTCACTTGGCTGATAAAATACTAAAAAACAAGAAAAGAGATACCATGACTGCATTCCTAGAAAACTCTAAGCAGCAAATAGCTGTATAAAACAGTAGCTAGCGTGTACAATTTGCATTATTATCTCATTTCATCCTCATGAAAATAATGTACTAATAGTCCACTTTATAAATAAGGAAGCTGAGATTCATAGATGATAAACGATCTTCCCAGAGTCTCTCAAGTAGTAAGGGGTGGAGCTGGGGTCTTTCCTGGGTGAGACACTTTCACCATGACATTGTAGACTTGCTCAGATGACCTTCCCTTTCTTTTAGGCCAATGCTCTGTAATTTCGTGGTGACAGAGGAAATTGGTAACACAATCACTAGTATAAGAAATACGTATGAAAGGACTCACCCGCTACCTCTTTGCCCAAATCTGCAATTCTTCCCCCAGCTTCTTTGGGGATGGAAGCCTCTAGAAGCCTGTATTGGCTCCTCCACCTCCCCATGTGGAATTAATTTTATTCCAGCAGAGTGAGCTAAAGGAAACACAGGCTCACATGCTACACAAATCAGCACAGAGCCTGTCACATGATAGATGTTTAAATATATGTTGGTTTCTTAAAGCAAATCCAATTTGGGAAAGCATTCACCCCACGTCACATTCCAGAACCAAGCAACCACCACCTCATTACTCATGCTACCGAGTGCTCATGAATGATCTACCCAAGAAGTGGGTATCTGTGCATGTGGGGAACTTGGCATGGATTGTACAGTAACAAAGATGAGCAGAGCATCGGAAGTGAGACAAGAACTGAAACAGTGCCGGGCGGTGACCTGGACCGTCTTCTATACGCTTGTGACATGAAAAGAGGATGATGAATGATCTCTTTCATCCCCACTCTGAAGAATAACTCGGCAGAGAGATTGCAGTGTGAAAGATGTTGGTCGGATGTAAGAAAGATCTTTTTATTAGGGGAAGTTATTAAACACGGCAATAGATTGCTGAAGGTAATGGAATCTCCTTTCTTGAATGACATTCACTCATCCATGTGCCTGAAAAGGGTGTCTAGTGGGATGGCCCAGAGGCATGTGACTACTGTCTCTGTTTCTTAAGGTCTCTTCCATCTCTGTGAATCCAGAATGCATGAAACATCCTGGTAAGATTACCTAAAAGGCCGTGATCAACTCCACTCCCTTGTAAGGGCTTTTCCTAAAAAATTGAAGTATAGTAGGTTTCCCTGGTGGCTCAGTGGTAAAAAATTCACCTGCAAGCAGGAGACACAGGTTCAGGGGGCAGGAAGATTCGCTGGAGAAGGAAATGGCAACCCACTCCCAATATTCTTGCCTGGGAAATCCCATGGACAAAGGAACCTGGTGGGCTATAGTCCATGGGGTCGCAAAGAGTCAACTAAAAAGCCAAAAGCAATAGCTGATTTACACTGTTGTGCCAATCTCTGCTATACAACAAAGTGACTCACTTATACACATTCAGACATTCTTTTCTAATATTATTTTCCATCATGGTTTATCATGAGATATTGAATATAGTTTTCCCTGTGCTATACATCAGGACCTTGTTCCATTCTAAATGCAATAGTTTGCCTCTACCAACCCCAAACTCCCAGTCCATCCCTCCCCCACCCCCCTCCCCCTTGGCAACCACAAGTCTGTTCTCTATCAGTCCGCTTCTGTTTCATAGATAGGTTCATTTGTGCCATATTTTAGATTTCACATATAAGTGATATCCTATGGTATTTGTCCTTCTCTTCCTGACCTACTTCACTTAGTCTGATAATCTCTAGTTACATCAACTACCCTGTTCACTGCTGACCTCCCACACTTTTCAGCTGAATGTGGCATCAGCTACAAGCTGCAGGAAACAAGAGAACAAGTTCCTGCTTTGATAGATGATGCATGTCATTATGCCAGATGAATATGGAATGCCTTCAACCATAATGGAAGCAGGAATCTGCAAGATCAAACTAAACCCAAAATAAAATCATTGTATAGGAAACAATTTAAGAGGTCGGTGTGGGTTCTCCCCTCAGGTATGCAAATATGGCAGAGTTTGTCCAGTTGGCATCAGTCAGCCTGCTTGATTGTATTTTAAAAAGCCCTTGTTTGGGGTTCCATTGTAACTAGCACAGTGATGCCATATCCCTTGTACCAGCAACAGATTAGAGGAAAAGCCAGTCTTCTGCACTAAATCGTTAGGGGGGGCGTGTGTGAACCCTGGCTTTTAAGCTTCATTAAGGCTCTGATCTCCATGGAGAACAAATCCAGGTTTACGGAAAAGCTGCTTCATGAAGGGAACTGGAAGAATCTTGGTCATATTCTCAAGCACATGTAGACAGGTAACTTTCAACTCTAGATGGATGGTCACAGACAATCCATTCGCTGTAGACTTGTACAGAGAGTCCCCATTCTTGTGTTTGATTGTGTCATTGCTCATAATCATAAAGTGTCCGGTTCCAGGGCCCACAGTCCACCTGTGACTATGTGCACTGGGGTTATGGGATGGGGTGGCAGTTCATATATGGATTTGGTCTTTCCTGCTTGGTCTCGCTTTAAAATACCGGCATCAACAAATGAATTTATTTACAAAACGAAAACAGACTCAGACACAGAAAACAAACTTGTGGTCACCAAAGGGAAAAGTGAGGGAGGAGTAAATTAGGAGTTTTGGATTAACAGAGACTATTATGCATAATTACTAATACTATTATACATAATAACTAAGACTATTATACATAAAATAGATCAATAAGAAGGACCTACTGTACAGCATAGGGAACTACATTCAATATCTTGTAATAATCTATAAGGGAAAAGAATCTGAAAATGGATTATATATAATATATAAATATGTGTATATGTATATATAATGTGTATACATATTATACATATGTGTGTGTATGTATATATATATATATATACACACATCTGAATTACTTTGCTCAACACCTGAAACTAATACAACATTGTAAATCAGCTATATTTCAATTTTTTAAAAAGGTAACACTCTGCTCAATGTTATGTGGCAGCCTGGATGGAAGGGAGTTTGGAGGAGAATGGATCCGTATACAATTATGGCTGAGTCCTTT
The DNA here is from genome assembly GCF_049115385.1 of Moschus berezovskii. Taxonomy (NCBI): domain Eukaryota; kingdom Metazoa; phylum Chordata; class Mammalia; order Artiodactyla; family Moschidae; genus Moschus; species Moschus berezovskii. The sequence goes on along the minus strand of NC_142475.1, from coordinate 71,897,853 downwards.
GCTGTTCACCAAAATTATTACAAGATTATTAATGGGACATACCCCAATACAAAATAAAAAGTTTATTTTTTAGATAAAAGTAACAGCATCAAGACCCACTGGTTAAATAAATTGGTTTACTTCCATTTACAACTGTGTATTGATCATTGGAAGGACTGATGCTGCGGCTGAAACTCCAATACTTTGGCCACCTCATGTGAAGAGTTGACTCATTGGAAAAGACCCTGATGCTGGGAGGGGTTGGGGGCAGGAGAAGGGGATGACAGAGGATGAGATGGCTGGATGGCATCACCGACTTGATGGACATGAGTTTGGGTAAAATCCGGGAGTTGGTGATGGACAGGGAGACCTGGCATGCTGCGATTCATGGGGTCGCAAAGAGTTGGACACGACTAAGCGACTGAACTGAACTGAACTGATTGATCACTTACAATGTGTGCAGCAGGATCTGGGCTGGAAATAACAAAGAGTTGTTTTTGTTAATAATAAAATGATGAGTGATCCTTGAGCTTCAACCTCCAGCAGCTAATGATCCAGGAGAGGAAGCCTACATAGAAATAAGCAGATACAAAGTGATCACCCCAAGGCAAGTTTTTGCAGAAGAGGAAATGTTTACTTCTCACTTGGGGAGAGAAGACACCACCGATTTGTGATGTCTGAGCTGACTTTGAAAAGAAGATGAAGAATTTATCAAGAGGAAAAGAAGAAAACAAGTGTTCCCTACATGGAGTCTCATCTGCTTGGTCACTCTGCATAGGATAAAGTTGAAATCTGTGCCTATCCAATGTGGCCTTTGCCACAGTTCTCACATAAAGTCAGCAAACCCACAAGGAAGCAGGTGTTTAAGCAGAGAAGGAATCTTGGCTCTTGGTGAGGATGCTCTGAGATCCCCAGCAACCATTGCTTCACCATCTAAACGATGTCATTCTTTATGCCTAAGGCTATAGAGATGCTTCCAGTGACTGTTGTCTGAGTCTGGCTTGGGGGTCAAGGGGAGCCTGTGCTGGGGTCCGTTATCTTGCCATGGCTGTGAATGGGGGGTTTAACTCTCAACATAAGTACATCCTGGGTCTCCACCAGGGTCTCCTCCGTTGCAGCTGCTACACCACCTTTAATGATGGGGAAGGACCAGTGCAAGGGTTGCTCATGTGGTCATGTGTGGTTTGAGGAGGACAGCTGCAGGGCAGCTTATGTTGGAAGCAACAGTACCACCAGAGGTAGAGGGTTAATAGAAGCAGCTTTACCTCTCAGGAAGAAACTTAGGCATATATAGGCATATAGTGTTAGTTGCTCAGCTGTGTCCAACTCTTTGTGACCCCATGGACTGTAGCCCTCCAGGCTCCTCTGTTCATAGGATTTCCCAGACAGGGATACTGGAATGGGTTGCCATTTTCTTCTCCAGGGGATCTTCCCTACCCAGGGATCAAACCCAGGTCTCCTGCATTGTAGGCAGATTGTTTCCCATCTGAGCCACCAGGGAAGCCCCAGGAAGAAACATAGTTTGGGATAAACCCAAACAACTCTAAAAGAGATACAGATAATCAAGGAGCATCATCGTGAGCAACTGAAATACTTCAAGGTTTGTCAAAACCATCATAATGGTCAGGGACTGGGTGGTGGGAAAATGAAGCCCCATGTAGCAATAACTCTTCACATAAAAATAATCAGACCAAAACAGCTTATCAAAGACAGACAGCAGTGGAGTTTTTGAACTAAGTTTTCCAAGAGAAGTAGAAAGATCTGATAATGTTAGAAATTTCCACAGGGAAGACACCCCGTGACTGCAGTTGAGAAAATTTGATGGAAAAAGCTTCTCCTGTTGCTTTTAGCCAATCTTTTCCTCAGATTTCCAAATAAGAACTTGACTTTTCTCTGGTATCTTGACTTGTCTGATTGCCTTTGCAGGAGGCTGACTTCTCTTCACAAAAATTGTTACATGCCATGTAGCTACCATTGATTGTCTACTCTTGCAACCAAGTTCTGGAAGACACACTGCCCCCCATTTCAGGCCAGCACTGCATTCAGCTCCCCCTGTACCTCCACCCTTCACACTCCAGACTCAGAGGAAATCCTCCTCTGACAGCTGGGCTGCTGGATGGAGCCAGAGTTGGTCACGTCCATCTGCTCTTTCCTGAGAACAGATGTTTGGTATCGGCATCCTTACAGGTTGGTGCCAAGCCATCCTGCATTTACAGCATCTAGATTAGAAACCAGCTAGGAGGACAAATCAGAGTGGGTGTGTGTGCGAGAGAGTGTGTAGAAGGCAGGGAGGTAAGAATGATGTGCTTTCAAACTCTGATTAACACATATGTGTGAAATCTAGAACTACGGTATAGATGATCCTGTCTGTGAAGTAGAAATAAAGACACAGATGTAGAGAACAAATGTATGGATACCAAGTGGGAGAGGGAGGCAGTGGGAAGAATTGGGAGATCGGGATGGATATATATACACTATTGATACTGTTTATAAAATAGATAACTAATGAGAGCCTACTGTATAGCACAGGAAACAACTCAGTGCTCTGGAGTGACCTGAATGGAAAGGAAATCCAATAAAGGAGGGCATACATGTATGTATGTCTGGGCTTCACTCGTGGCTCAGGTGATAAAGAATCCGCCTGCAGTGCAGAAGACCTGGGTTCGATCCCTGGGTCTGGAAGATCCCCTGGAGGAGGACATGGCAACCCACCCCAGTACTCTTGCCTGGAAAATTCCATGGACAGAGGAGTCTAGCAGGCTACAGTCCATGGAGTCACAAATAGTCAGACATGACTGAGCGACTAAGCACAGCACATGGCTGATTCATTTTGCTGTACAGCAGAACCTAACACAGCATGGTAAAGCAGCTATACTCCAATAAAAATTAATTAAAAAATAAAAGACACAAAAATAAATTTACAAAATGATAATAAGTAAAAGCCAATAACCTCCAACAATGTATTAGTAAACTGCAGCCGGGGAACCATCACTCCTCCATTTCCTGACTGAGCAACTGAAGACTAATAAAGTGATAGCTGTCTGGCTGGATCCTATTTTGACTCGTCCTCGGTTGGCTTTCACACCTTCATATTCATCTAGTGGTCTGTGTGTCTGTCTCTGTGGTACACAGAGCCAGGTGCCAATGACCTGCTCGGAGCCATCACTGCTTTGCTTTTCCCATTACTGGGTGTGCAGTTCTGTTCCCATCAGTCCCTGGAAAGGTAGCTCTTTGTACATATTAGCCCTCCAGGGTGGCCTCAAGCCTCCAGAGTGCTAAATAGTAAAGCACTCAGCCCCTCTGTCTGGTCCCCAAGGAGAGCTGGTGCCTCCGCCTGCCTGCCTTACTTGGCACCCAGGGGGTAGCACCCAGAGCTCACTGTTCTCCCTGGCTTAGCGTGCCTTCCCTCTATCACTGGCATTCATGACATTCTGATCCATCCTAGGTGATGATTATCCCTTTTTAGGGACTATATAAGAACATATCCTACAGCTGCTGTTCAGTCACTCAGTGGTGTCCAACTCTGTGACCCCACGGACTGTATAGCCCACCAGGCTCCTCTGTCCATGGGATTTCCCAGGCAAGAATACTGGAGTGGGTTGCCATTTCCTTCTCCAGGGGATCTTCCTGACCCAAGGATCTATCCCGGGTCTCCCGCATTGCGGGCAGATTCTTTACTGTCTGAACCACCAGGGAAATGTGTGATTTGACCAGCAGCAGTGAGATGGCTGTGTTTATACAGCTCACACAGTTCTGTTTGACCAGCAGCAGTGAGATGGCTGTGTTTATACAGCTCACACAGTTCTGGCTCGTTCCTACTCTGACCAATCGATGCACCACTGTCTACTAGGCAAGAACGTGGCCACCAGCGGTGCAGTTGCCCACATGCCAGAGAGGCTCCTTGCCCACGTTATCTGTCCTACGCCTCCCTGGGGACACTGAGGTCCTCTCATTTGACAAGTGACCTTGCACACTGCCCCCAGAGCTTATGGAGCCTGGTTCACATAAAACCTTTTCCAAAATGAGAAAGCTCATATCCAAACCGGTACCCTCCAGGGAAGTTATCAATTCCTGTCTTTCCAAGAAACTCAGGATTTTTCTCAGTACTTGTCGTCGGTGTCAATGGCATGAAAATTGATTTCTGTAGAGGTGTGGAGTTATAGAACCTCTCCTCCCCCCCAAAAAATTAATCAGCATGAGTAAAGGTAGCTTCATTTGGCCCTGTCCCCAAGAGGAAGCATCCACTGATTTTCAAATTAAAGATAATGAACATAAACCAAGTTTAATGTTAAATACATGTCTTTCACTTTATAGTCACATCAAAACTATGTATAAGTTGCAAGTTATGACAGGTTCCGGGAAGAAACAAGACGTAAGAAAGCTTCTTTCTGTGCCGACAGTGCTCTTGCAAAGTTGGTGAATGTTCCTAAAACCTGCCAGACTTTCTGTACAAAGTGTGGCAAGCGCCAACTGCACAAAGTGACACAGTACACGAAAGGCAAGGCTTCTCTGTATGCACAGGGAAAGTGGCATTAAGAAAGGAAGCAGAGTGCCTATGGTGGGCTGCTGCTGCTGCTAAGTCACTTGGTGGGCAAACTAAGCCAATTTTCCAGAAAAAAGGCTAAAACTACAAAAAAAGACTGTACTGAAGCTTGAATGTGCTGAGCCCAACAGCAGATCTAGTATTAGTCATTCAGTCGTGTCCGACTCTTTGCAACCCTATGGACTGCAAACAGCTGGGCTCCTCTATCCATGGGATTCTCCAGGCAAGAATATTGGAGTGGGTTGCCATTTCCTCCTCCAGGGGATCTTCCCCACCCAGGGATTGAACCTGAGTCTCCCACATTGTGGGCAGATTCCTTACTGCTGAGACACCCAGGAAGTAGATCTAAGAGAATGCTGACTATTAAGAGATGCATTTTTGAGCTGGAAGGAGATAAGAGAAAGGGTCAATTGATCCAGTTTTGAGCTTCATATTTTGTTTTATTATGAAGACAGTAAAAATTTGAGATTGTTTACTTAAAAAAGAAGAGAAAGAATGTACAAAATGCAGAGTCAAGTACACACACACAGAGCACACACACCCCAGAAGTGACACAGTGAGACTTAAAAAAGCAATAGAAAAAGAGACCACGACAGACCCATCAGGAGATGAACTTTGGAATAATATCACTGTCTTACCATTTGATTTCATTCTGCCTTGAGGGTAGTTACCCTAAGGCAACTGCTAACTTATCTACAAACATCTGCTAAAAAAAAAAAATTTTTTTTAAGGATCCCAAAACTCAACCTCTTCAACCTAGAATAATTGATCCATCATTAAAAGAGTGACAACTAGACATTTTGTGTCTCCAGAGGTGATGCAATAAGAAGACATGGCACCATCTATGAAACATCTTGGACTAACTGATCTTGGACTGAAAGTGTAAAAATACAAGAATAACAGAGTAAGTTAAACCTCACCACAAGGAAGTAATCAACCAATCTAGAATGTGGGAAATAGCATAGGAAAAATGGGAAGGAAAAAAAAAGTGGGGGAAAGGAACTCATAAAATTTTAAAGAGATTTGAAAGACCTGTTGGGCTTCTCTTGTGGCTCAGTAGTAAAGAATCTGCCTATCAATGCAGGAAACTCAGGTTAGATCCCTGATCAGGGAAGATCCCCTGGAGAAGGATATGGCAACCCATTCCAGTATTCTTGCCTGGAGAATCCTATGGATGGAGGAGGCTGCAGGCTACAGTTCATGGGGCTGCAAAAGAGTCAGATATGACTTAGCCACTAAACAAGAACAACAAGGAAAAATCACTGAGCTAGGGAATCATCACTTGGATGTGCCCATAAGTGACACATATGACATGATGTCTAAGATTTGTTTTTAAATACTCTAGCTAAAAAAAGAAAAATGTTGTGTGAATACCTGAAACTTAGATTATTTGTATTTTAGTTGATTCTGGATGGTGAGTAAACAAGGATTCATGATAGCATTCTCTTTACTTGTGTGTATGTTTGATTTTTAAAAATCCATCTGTTAATAAAAACCTTAGGCACGGTTGTCAGCAGGCTTTCCTGTCAATGCCTGCTTTCAAAGTTGCTTTACTGTCTTTTTAGAAAACTCCTTGCAGGCATATTTCCCAATGCCTGAAGAAACACTCCAGAATTCCTACCAGGAATCCATGGAACAGTCTCAGTCTACTTCACCGTTTTTTCAGTAAATGTTGCTAAAGCCCCAGAGCAGAAAAGAGTACCTCTATAGGGCTTCCCTGGTGGTCCAGTGGTTAAGATTCCATCTTGCAATGCAATGGACACCGGTTCGATTCCTGGTCCAAGAGGATCCAATTTGCCAAGAAAAACTAAGCCCATGTACCATACATAACCACTGAGCCTGTGCTCTAGAGCCTGAGAGCCACAACTACTGAAGCCCACATGCCCTAGAGCCTGTGCTCTGCAACAAGGAAGCCACCACAATGAGAAGCTTGTGCACCGCAGCAAGGAGTAGCCCTCACTCACTGCAGCTAGCGGAATCTTATGTGTTGCAAAGTCCCAGCACAGCCAGAATATAATAAAATAAACACTTTTTAAAAAGAAAATAGCTATAAGTAGAGGTTCAGTTCAGTTCAGTCACTCAGTTGTGTCTGACTCTTTGTGACCCCATGGACTGCAGCACGCCAGGCCTCCCTGTCCATCACCAACTTCCAGAGTTTACTCAAACTTATGTCCATTGAGTCGGTGATGCCATCCAACCATCTTATCCTTTGTCATCCCCTTTTCCTCCCACCTCCAATCTTTCCCACCATCAGGGTCTTTTCCAATGAGTCAGTTCTTTGCATCAGGTGGCCAAAGAATTGGAGTTTCAGTTTCAACATCAGTTCAGTTCAGTTCAGTCACTCAGTCATGTCCAACTCTTTGTGACCCCATGAATCACAGCACGCCAGGCCTCCCTGTCCATCACCAACTCCTGGAGTTCACTCAAACTCATGTCCATCAAGTCAGTGATGCCATCCAGCCATCTCATTCTCTGTCGTCCCCTTCTCCTCCTGCCCCCAATCCCTCCCAGCATCAGAGTCTTTTCCAGTGAGTCAACTCGTCGCATGAGGTGGCCAAAGTATTGGAGTTCCAATGAACACCCAGGATTGATCTCCTTTAGAATGGACTGATTGGATCTCCTTGCAATCTTAGGGACTCTCTAGAGTCTTCTCCAGCACCACAGTTCAAAAGCATCAATTCTTCGGCGATCAGCTTTCCTCACAGTCCAACTCTCACATCCATACATGACCACTGGAAAAACCATAGCCTTGACTAGACGGACCTTGGTTGGCAAAGTAATGTCTCTGCTTTTTAATATACTATCTAGGTTGGTCATAACTTTCCTTCCAAGGAGTAAGCGTCTTTTAATTTCATGGCTGCAATCAGCATCTGCAGTGATTTTGGAGCCCAAAAAAATAAAGTCTGTCACTGTTTCCACTGTTTCCCCATCTATTTCCCATAAAGTGATGGGACCAGATGCCATGATCTTTGTTTTCTGAATGTTGAGCTTCAAGCCAACTTTTTCACTCTCCTCTTTCACAATATTCCAATGAATATTCAGGACTGATTTCCTTTAGGATGGACTGGTTGAATCTCCTTGCTGTCCAAGGAACTCTCAAGAGTCTTCTCCAACACCGCAGTTCAAAAGCATCAATTCTTCAGCGCTCAACTTTCTTCACAGTCCAACTCTCACATCCATACATGACCACTGGAAAAACCACAGCTTTGACTAGACGGACCTTTGTTGCAAAGTAACGTCTCTTGTTTTTAATAAGCTGTCTAGGCTGGTCATAACTTTTCTTCCCAGGAGCAAGTATCTTTTAATTTCATGGCTGCAGTCACCATCTGCAGTGATTTTGGAGCCCCCAAAAATAAATTCTGTCACTGTTTCCCCATCTATTTGCCATGAAGTAACGGGTCCAGATGCCAGAATCTTAGTTTTCTGCATGTTGAATTTTAAGCCAACTTTTTCACTTCACTCTTTCACTTTCATCACATGAAAGATGAACGCAGGGGAGTGAGAGTAAGATGAATTGGGGTGTGGATTGGCATATATACATTATTGATACTACATATAAAACAGACAACTAAGTGAGAACGTGCTGCACAGCACAGGGAACTCCACTCAGTTCTCTGTGGTGACCTAAATGGGAAGGAAATCCAAAAAAGAAGAGATGTATGTACACGTATAGCTGAGTCACTTTGCCGTATAATAGAAACTAACACATCATTGTAAATCAACTATACTCCAATAAAAATTAATTTTTTAAAAAAGGTAACAATTAAAAAGATTTTTAAAAAGAAGGATAAATGAGCAGGTACCTAGATGCTCCCCTGACCACACCCCCCCTCCACCACCAATACTATTGCTAACAAAGAAAACATCCGAAGAGTCACCTGTTGGATGGATGAATAAACCTCCATAACTTGCCTCTCAAATAAATCTTCGGACTAAAAGATTTATAAAACCACAAAAACTCCACCATTTAATTTCACCCTTTTATCTTTCCTTGTTAAACTGCAGTGGGGTAAAAGGGTTAGGCATTGGGGCTATATCTCTCAGAATGTAGAGAAATAGGAGCGCAGAGAAAATGTGATAAGTAGTAAGGAGGGAACTGAGGGGTCCCACCCCTGAGGACTGAGAAGGGAACAAAATTTACAGGGATAAGGGTGGCTACCAAAAGGCAAAACTGGAAAAGTGGATCTTTTTTTCAGCTATTTCAAGTTATGACTAAAAAGTCTATATTCCAAGTCATAGAGAGAGTTATCAAACTGGGTTAATGGGAGAGAACTGCTGGATGGGGAGATAAAACAAGTATGAAAGACAGTCTCCACCGGCACCCTGCTTATAATTTAGTTGGAGGGAGAAAACTTACGAAGCTGAGTGAAACAGTCGGAGCACAGTTACTTGTGAGGCCGAATGCTGTTCGCCCCACATGGGGTCCAGTCACAGTATGTGAGTTGCCATGAGCAGGGTGAGCAAGCAACACCGCGGAGCTGGAAGCGGGGACTTCAAGGAGGAGAAGAAATACCCACTGACCTCAAAGTAGGTTTGGACCAGCTAAGAATTCTCACAAGAGAGAAACAGAGCAAAAGTATGCAACAAATATTTGCCGGGTGCCAATTATGTAGCAGACACTGTGTTGAGGCTGATCCTGTATGAAGATGCTGTAAGCTCTCGCCTTCCCAAGGCTAATTGCCTGGTATGGGGCCTGAAAGGGGCAGCATCTTCATCAAATGTGTGGAGACAAGGACGACTGGAGATGAGAGTGTGTATTCCAGAGAAACAGAATCAATAGGGTGTGTGTGTGTGTGTGCGTGTGTGTGTGTGTGTGGTGTGTGGAGAGAGAGAGAGATTTTAAGAAATCTGCTCATGTGATTATGGGGCTGACAAGTCCAAATCTGCAGAGTAGGCAGGCAGACTAGAGACCCAGGAAGAGCTGACATTGCATCTTGAGTCCAAAGGCAGTCTGGAAGCAGAATTCCTTCTTTCTTCAGGGACCTCATTCTTTTCTCTTAACACCTTCAACTGATTGAACACAATCCACCCACATTATGGAGAGAATTTACTTTACTCAAAGTCTATTGATTTAAACATTAATCTCTTTTTAAAAAATGTCATCACAGTGACTTTTAGACTGGTGTTTGACCAAATATCTGGGTGCTATGGCCTAGCCAAATTGACACATAAAGTTAACCATCACAGGGCTTCCCTGGTGGCTCAGTGGTAAAGAATCCACCTGTCGAGGCAGGAGACATGGGTTCGATCCCTGGTCCAGGAACAACTAAGCCAGGCACCCCAACTACTGAAACCCATGTACCCTAAAGCCCATGCTCTGCAACAAAAGAAGCCGCCCCAGTGAGAAGTCTGTACCGCAACTAGAGCAAAGCCTGCTCGCAGCAAGGAAGAGCCAGCACAGTCAAAAATATATAAATTAAAGTATTCTTTTTAATTAACCATCACAGAGTGGGGTGTATGTAAGGGCCATAGGTGGTGTGAAAGCCCCCTATGTGTGTATGATTCTTGAGCAATCAACCAGCAGAAGCCTATAGGTTAGGTTAGGGGCACATCTGGCAGTTTGGAGACATCACCACCCTGTCATCTTTACCCCAAAGTTACCAAAGACAACACCTTTACCTCACTCCCCCATCTTCTTGTGGCTGGCGCTTCCTTCCCAGGAAGCCAAGTCCCTCCCTCTGACGTTTACACCTGCTCACCCACCCTAATCAGAAAAGCAGGGAACCCTGGTGTTTTGCTTGCTAACTCTACAGTCAGGAACCCAGACACCACAAGTCACATTTTGCCTTTTATAAAGCCCGGGTAAAGGAAATTTCATTTTCAATTTTGAAATCTTTTAAAGCAATTCATATTTTCTGTTTTAGGTCGAAATAAGTAACGACACTGACTCTGAAACGCAGCTGCCGAACTTGACTTAGGAAGCAAAGCATCACTGACAGCACTCTCTGCATCAACACGTCTCACTTACTTCCAGACGGTGGACCGCACCTCCCCGCTTTTCCACGAGTCACGGAGTTCTCCGGGCACAGCCTACGTATTATTAGCCTTGTTCGCTAGATGAATTGTAGGTGCTTGGGTGGGTATTTTTTAGTCATTTCCTTCTTATATGAAGACTTGTAAATTGTACCCCCAAAATCGGTTTTTAATTTTTTAACAATATTTAATGTGAGGCATGCAACATGAAAACAACATTCTGTGAAAACCTTCCACAGTCAATTCTAAGAGAAAAGTGGGTTTGTGTAGTTGAGCTGTCAGGTCCCCATTGCTGCTTGCGGTGACCCCAGACCTGAAAGAGTTCACATGGTAGACGTCACCTAGGGTTTCTCAGCAGCAAGTTAGATGCCATGACAGCTGATAAATGGGTCCAGAGAGTGGATCAGGCTTTCAGACTGAGTATGGATCAATTGTTCACCACCACCAGACAAAACAGGGAGTCCTCCTTTGTTCTCAGCTTTTCAAAACCCAGAATAATAGTATGGCAATCTAAATGTTCAGACGTGTGAATGACATCTTGTTCTTCCTGTGTTCTGAAAAATTATATATCATGGGTGTAAGAAAGAATGAAATAACCAGTAGAACATCTTTGCCCTTTGGAGGGAATCTGGGTATCTCTGAGGTTCAGATTTTCTACCCTTTATCCCAGACTTGCTATTGGCACCCAGACCTAAATATACAGATTATAGGTTCATGGGAAAAAATCACAACCATAAATCTGCAATCAGAAGTGTTGCTCTTAATATATTCCAAAAAAGTATCCAAATGGCATGGAGTTCTGTATATACTTCTAAAGAAGTATATATACTTCTATTGGTTCTACATCAACTTTTCTTTCTTCTAACCTATTCCAATAACCAAGAAAGTAATATGGGAAACATAATTTTCCATGGAAGAAAAGGACTGTCTTGAAAACTCATCACATTTTTTTTCCCATTCTTATCTTTCAATGACTATTTCCCACATCAAAATAAGCTTTGCTCACTTTGTGTAACAACCAAGATTGGTCCTCCTAGAGGCCATGAAATTGGGTACATGCACTATTTAATCCAGAAGGTGTTAACCTGGCCCATGAACCTCTAAGTCGGTCTACAACCCGTCTTAAATGGTATCTACTTTTTGGTATTTCTATAGAGGCTTTCATTTCCTACTTCTTCTTCTAAGTCCACATATCTTATGAGATCGCCTTAAGACTGAGAATTTATGCAATAAAGTCCGCCCTGGTTCATGACGAACAACGTGGGCTTTCTGGAGGCCTGCTATACTCACAGCCTCCTCTGGACTGTGTCTCCCATCAGTCAGCTGACACCCACTGAATCCCATCGCTTTTCATTCCACTGAATAAACCCAAATTAAAAATGAACAGGAGGTATCAGGGAGTGGGGAGAAAGACCAGTCCAAGTCACCTTGTACAGTTGAGGGAGGTGAATCCTCAGGGATTTGCTGATGTGTCCAGAGTCCTGCTGTGTCCAGAGGGCATGTTTTGTGGCCCAAGGAAGGAGAAGCTGGAGGACAGACAGGGAGGGGGTTGGGTTCCCAGCCCACTCCTGTGGTCTTGGAGAGTGTTGATGTCTTACCCTAGAGAATTCCTCATCTGTAAGTATAACAACAATTCCTCCCTCCCAAGGGTAAGGTGAGAACTAGTTGGAAATGTACCACAATTAAAAGAGGCAGTTCTCACTGTCATGTCAGAGCAACAAGGTGGATCCTGTCTGGAGCTCTTGCTACCCATTCAAGTGCTGTGAAAACCCCATGCAAACTCCAAACTCTTCCAAGTTTTCTTAAAAATAGCTTGAAAAACTTGCCCGTATTTAAGAGATTAGAAGTAATATTCACTAAACAGTGCATTTCTTAATTTACAAGTAATTTTTACCTTCAAATCCAAGATGAATACGTAGTATTACTAAGGAGGAAGCTAATAGAATATGTAAAAAATGTAGAAAATCAGTAAGATGGAAGAATAAAATTAACATTTAAATATTTTAAACTGTCATTTCATCATCCCCTCCACACGTACACAGACACACACACAGACAAAACACAGTGAACACTTCAAAAAAATTACCGCACTAACTTGCGTTGCCTTCATATAAATTTGAACATACTTCTATGAAGCACTGCAGAGTCCTAGATCTTTTCTAACTGCAGATTTGAGGAGGAAATCCTTATATTAGTCATCTTTCTATGGATATTCAGTATATGGAACTACTTGGTATGGTATGTGTGTTTTCAGTTTTTAATCTTTCGTCATTGAAGTTATCACTGCTTCAAACCCCAATGCTGTCAATCCATAATGATAATTCTAAAGTTCCAGTAATGTTCCACTCATCAGAAGCAAGCCAGATAGGTCTCCTGTCTGCTCTCCCTCCCCTGGAGCTCTTCCGTACCTCTCCTAGTCCCACCAGTCTTCAGAAGTTATGCTTACTTAAGATCAATGGATGAAAAGATGCACAGGCTTGTGCAGTAACACTCAGCAGCCACTTCTTGATCTGGGTAATTCCGACACAAAACTGTCAAGCTTGCTGCCTCTTTATTGTTTAGTCGCTCAGTCATGTCTGACTCTTTGCGACCCCTGGACTGTAGCCCTGGACCAGACTCCCGTGTCCATGGAATTTTCCAGGCAAGAATTCTGGAGTGGGTTGCCATTTCCTTCTCCAGGGGATCTCCCTGACCCAGGGATGGAGCCTGCATCTCCTGCATTGGTAGGAGGATTCTTTACTGCTGAGCCACCAGGGAAGCCCCTCTTGCCTCTTAGAAGTGAGCATTTCCAGCTTTTGCAGCAACCTGTCATAGGGAATCCACGCTGCACTGGGCATCACATGGCAGCACTTCTGACAAAGACACATTCACTCTTATGTACATTCCTGCCTCATCTTGACTTCTCTGTATACAAGTGTATGTCTGGTCAAAGTGAGGGAAAATGAACATATATTTTTAGCCTGCATCCACTGGATAAAATTTTGTCATCCTAGAAGTTGATCCAGCTCCAGGTTCATGCACTCTTCTCAGAAATGGCCCCAGTAAAGCTGGAGATGGGACAGCCAGTGCCCATAAGCCCTTTAGCAGTTCTCACTGTCATGAGCACTGATTAGAATGGAGATGGGGAAAGGTAAAACCACTTTATTTTTCCCTCTTTGAACCATCCTGGCATTGTGTCTCGCGAGCTTTGTCCACCCCTACCCCAGACTGTGTCTTCCGTCTCGCATCAGTGACTTTTCCTTTTATAAGTGTCTTCTGCTGCCATTGTGCAGTTAAGATGCTTTCTAATTTACTTTCAAGGTAGCAAAAGTGAAGCAGGGGACTTACAGCAGAGGAGGGGCTGAATTAGAAAATTCCCAAGAGACAGAATACATATGGGGTGTGGATCAGCCTCAAACAGATTTCTCTGATTTCCCTTTATCTGCCTGGAGTTTGGGCAGAAATATGCAGAAAGGGCTATTCCCCTGCTGCTCACGTTCATCGAACCCTTCGGGTCAGTCTCCAAAGGTCACAGTGCAGAAAATGATTCAGCATTCTTTATTTTCTACTGTTCTTATAGAATCTGGTTTCTTCTCAGTTGCACTGAAATGTAATCTTAAAGACTTCTGTTTGCTTCTCTGCCTTGTCCAAGGATAGACAAGCACCTGGGAAGGCTGGAATAAAGTGAAGGTATTATAAAAAAAGAGAGAAATTTCTCTTAGGAAAAGCTCTAAGATAGTACATCCCCAAGTGTCTTAGCCTGCCACCTGCTGTAAAACGTTAGGGTATGTGTCCCTGAAACAAAAACTTGTGTCCATCACTCCAAGCTGAGAGGCTGTTGGCTTACCTGTTTTGAAGATAACTTGACATCCTGCCTAGGAAAACACTGACTTCCTTCTTTTTTCCTCCAGAAAAATAAGCCCTACAATTTACTATAGTGGTATAGTGGCGCTAGTGGTAAAGAGCCCACCTGCCAATGGCAGAGACATAAAAGACACGAGTTTGATCCCTGGGTCAGGAGGATCCCCTGGAGGAGGGCATGGCAATCTACTCCAGTGTTCTTGCCTGGAGAATCCCATGCATGGACAGAGGAGCCTGGCTGGTGACAGTCCATGAGGTCACAAAGAGTCAGACATGACTGAAGTGACTTAGCACATAGCACACATTTCCTGTAGACCTAGGTAAGGGAGGCAGCCAGTTTTAAGAGGCTGAATCTAGCAAACTATGGCAAGACTACCATCTGTCTCACTTAATGGATGGACCACTCATGATTGAGAGGAATTTGTCTTCATCAACACCAGCTGCAATATACATTGCAAAGCTGGAGAGAACGATCGTGACTCTGCTAAACTGAGGAGGAAGTAAAAACCAAAATTGCTCATTTCAGTCTTTGCAAATTAGAAAGGAATCCTGCCAAGAATAAACAGATCTTCACTTCACACCTAATTTTAAAATGTATAATGTCCCAAAATGTGGATCCAGCATGGAGTAAACATTCTGGCTAAGTATTTCTCAAAGGAAATACTCGCTTATCATTTCAGAGTTACATAGTATGTAAACAGGAGAACTTCTGCAGTTGATTAGAATTCAGATGTTCTGACTCGACCTTCTAGCCCAAGTTAGTAGCTCTTCCAGTGGATAACTGAATTAAGTAGGAAAGAATATCGGTAATTGATCTTTTTAAACTTAGAATGTCTCTTTTTCTTATTTCCTTCCTGTTTAAGAGTCATCTGTAACTTTTGCTGGATTGAAGGTCTACCTATGTTCCCTGTTCAAATATCCATGATAAATAAACCTGTAACTCAAGGATATTATGCCCAAAAGTAGAACTGATAAAGGGAATCACTGCTCACATAACTGCATAGTGTGTAATGCAGAAAAGGAGTAAAAGTAAAGAATTCTTCAAAAAACTATTCTCAAAAATTCATGATTTGTGGGCAGCATTTCCCTTTTCATCCTGAAAAAGCTTAATATCTTTATTGCGGGCTAAGTGGAAAAAAAAAACTCCATTACTCGAAAGTAGGTAAATCTTCTTAAATATGGATATTTGTAGAGAAGTTTGGTGCCAAGTGATACATAAATCATCTTTCATGGAGTTGCAAGCATATAAAGAGCAAGAAATACATGGGATACTGAAATATTCAAAGAAATCCAAATATGTTTTGGCCTGAAGCTGATAACTAAATTAAGTGAAAAGAAGAAGGAGAAATAAGAAGAAAAGAAAGGAAGGAGTAAAGAAGTAAAGAAAGAGAAAGAAGACAGGAGGGAGGAAGAAAGAGGGAAGAATTCAAATCTGAAATTCTACCTATTTTGTATTTGGACATATCAGTCCTTAACTTGTGGTTATTGTTCTTGTTTCTTTGAGTGACTGAAAACTTGGACCATTTTCCATTTAGCACACACTTTTCCTTTGCTCTCTAGAATTAAGTTATTTTTAAAACAGTTTAAAGAAACCAGTTATCTAGTTATTCTCATAGAATTGCTTTGGCAGTCAACCTTGTCAGTCTATATGTGTTAGGATTAGGGTTACCTAGGGCTTCCCAGGTGGCTCAATGGTAAAGAATCTGCATGCAGTGCAGGAAACCTGGGTTCAATCCCTGGTTCAGGAAGATCCCCTGGAGAAGAGAATGGCTACCCACTCCAGTATTCTTGCCTGGAGAATCCCATGGACAGAGGGGCCTGGCGGGCTATGGTCCATGGGGTCACAAAGAGTCGGACACAACAGCAACTAAGGAGCAGCAGCAGCAGCAGTGTAACCTACCTACAAATGACAGAACAGAAAGATGGCAGTGACTTCAGTAAGATCCAGGTCTGTATCTCTTCTTATTTCAAAATCCTGGGGACAGTCAGCAAAGAGCTGGACCTGGGTTCCCTAGAGACAGGGACCCAGGCTCCTTCTCTCTCATTGCTTCAGTATGTCTCCTGCCATTCTCAAGACCATAACATGATTTCTAGATGGCTGCCAAAGTTCCAGCCATTGTTATTGTATTCCAGCTAAAAAGAGAGAGAGAATGGTGCTTCTTTCACTTAAGGATGTGTCTCACATGTTGCACACTTGGTTCATCCCAAGTTCAGCTGCAAGGAAAGCTAAAAATTGTAGTCTTTATCAGTGGTGGCCTTGTGTTCATCTAAAATTTAGGGGTTCAATTTCTTAGTAACAAAGGGAAATGTATACTGAAGAATGTTTAGCAGTCTCTGCCACACAGTTCAGACTAGTGGGCATGGTTTTTTGGAAGAATATTTTCATTTACTTTGATTACAGTGCATTATAAAAAAAATACATATATTCTTCAATACTGTGAGGAATTATCAACTCTGTGAAATGAGAATTTCTACCTCATCTTTCTGCCTTTCTTCTTAGAAATAAAATAATAAACCTGTGACACAAGATCCTTCTATTTTTCCCGTAATTCTGCAGAATATATTTTAAATTTCCTTCTCTGGAAATTAAATTGCAATCTAATGTATTGCTTGGTTCTCATTGTTCTGTTACAGACATACATTAATTCTTCTATGATCATAACTCTTCAACTCTTATTGTGGCAGCACCTTTTCTTCTGATTTGATTGGGTGTGCCATTATTTTCTTTTCATTCAATTCACCAAGTGTGTAATGGACATTGGTGATTAGGGAGATGGGGAAGGACATTCAAGTGAAAAATGTATGACCCTTCCTTTTCTGTTATTTTCTTTCAGTAAAAGTTGGGTTTGTGTTTCCTTTCAACCTCTAAGAACATAATATTGGCTAGAGATGAATGAGTACAGTCATCCTTCTGTATCCATGAGAAATTGGTTCCAGGAGCCCCCACAGAAACCCAAATCCTCCAAGCTCAAGCCCCTTAAATAAGGTGACACAAACAATAAAAACAGTCACCCCCCCTCCCCGTTCCTGCACCAACACTCCAGATGGGCAGATGTGGAAACCCGCGGAGACAAAGAGCAGGGTGTATTTTAAACTACTTGGTAGTCTGTTTCTCTAAGAATAAATACAGTTGAGGGAAATCATAAACTGTTTTTGTAATTAGATTTTATCATATGTTCCTCCAAGACTCTGTGAGACAGTGAATGTGTGTGTGTGTGTGTGTGTGTGTGTGTGTGTGTGTGTATGAGTAACAGAGAAACAGAGAAAAACCTTCCAGGTACCACTCATTAAACAATATTCCTCAAAATTATTTCTGTTGCTGCAAAGTGTTAGTTATAGTCCCTCACACCTTGTACCTGCAAATCCGGCTGCTGACACTGATCACCAAGATAAGATTGGTTCACTTATCCATGCTGAACACACGCATACACTCACCAACTTCACTGAGCACACCCTTTTTTAAATAATGTACCATGTGGCCCATGTTCCTGAAGGATGAATAGTATAAAATTGTTTTAGGGATCGAGAGTTAAAAGAAGAAAGATGCCTGAGACAATATATTCTTTTCTCTGCAAGATCAGGCTGTTGCCTTGAAAGGACCTCAGCAATTGGCTTGCTCAGTTCAGGGATGAGGAGACAGATGGAGGCTGGTAGCTGCAGAGGCTTGCCTATCCTCCTACCCAGTGTGCTAGGCAAGCTGTCAGTCCAGCCTTCTGTTCTTTCCATTGGGTGGTCATTGGCTATCACGAGTTTGGACTGAACCATCCCTTGGCTGTTGACGGAAATGTTATGATTTTTTTCATCTGGGCTCTGGCTGATGGCTCCTCCCATTCCACCTTTCCTCTGCCTGTATCTGAGCATCAGCAAGTCCCAACCAGTGGCCTTGCCTCTTGTCACTTTATCTTCACAGGACCAAAAACCATCTCAGACCTCAGATAGCTGCTCTTCACTTCCCACAAGACAGAACTGCTCTGTCCTGCCTCCCTTCTTCTTTCTTTATTCTAAAAAATATGATTTGATCTGCCCTAGTCGAGCCTTCTCCTGCTTTTGTTTGTCAACCAACAGAGTTTCCTTTCAACTACAGTACCAGATATCAGGCTCTTCTCAGGACTTTCATTCCTGAGGAAGTGGTTTTGTAAATAATTGCTTCAGGTCACTTTTTAACTGCCTCACATGGTTTCCTTTCTTTTAAACCTCTTTAAAAAAAAAAAAAAACGGGGGTGTGGAATTGTTCTTCTGGTGTCTTAACTCTCTTTTAAACCTACACTAGCAGTCACTGAATGCACTCCTAACGAAATGGTTTTCTTGGGTCTCCTATGTAAAATGAAACTAAGGGCCTTGTCATTGAAGTCAGTACACTACAGCACTCAGATCATGACGGTACACATGGAATATTCTACATGTGAATGGAAATCAGCTCTGCTTCCCTCGTCATCACTTGCCTTGTGTTGAGCAGACCTTTCTTTGCATTGTCCAGGGTATTTATTATTCTAAACTGTCACATTTAACCCATGTAGTCAACCAATACCTAGAAATACTTATTTAGGTCTTTCTATGGCTTTTCATTTTTGTCATCACTCTAAGTAAGAAAATTCCTTTCCTGTGCTAAATATTTTAAAGCAAAATATAATATATAAAGCACCAGGTTAAGTAACTTTAGACATTGGAATCTGGAGCAAGTTATATGGCATGCTCGTTTTTATAGGGCAAGCAAAACTCATTAATTCCACTTTATTTATTATTTTTAAACCACTTGTTTAATGTGGTGAGTTAAGGGGAAAAAAAGATTGATCTTTGGGGTTTTTTTAACATCACAAAGAAGAGTCATTGATTACTCAAATATCCAAAGTTCACCCAGAAATCGAAATCACTTTGCCCTCTGGAAAGTTCTTTTTGTGCTCTCAGGCTTACAAGGATTTGGCTCTGAATTCTCTGAGCCTGAGTCATATTGGTCCCATCAATCTTTGTCAAGAAGGAAGTTTCAGGGGAGGGGTGAGAAGGGGGTCTTCTGATCCTATTTTATTCTTTCCTCTTTTGCTTCAGGGCCCATGGCTGTCGACTCTCCTTGAATAAAATAAATTCTGCCTGATCTTCACATTTCCATATCTGTAAATATGGGGCCACAAGATAATTAAAGCCTCTTCAAAAAGTGGAGAGCTTTCATTAAAGTTCCCCTGCAAATCTAAGACACCATATGATGGATGCTTAGGGTAGCACAGGATATTCTTAGCATCCATGACAACTGTAATAAGGTTACGTTCTTGTGTTCTCATAAAGACATAGATACTCCAACTTCCTCCTATATAACTCAAAGGGAATTTGGGCATTAGCACTTCAAAATACTTCTAAGTCCTTTGGGGAATATTTGAAGTGAAAAGTACTAATTTTCTAAAGCAAAATACAATTTATTCTCTTTCAGAATAATAAAGTTATTTCTATCTCCTAATAGAAATGTATAGGTGAGAACTACTGCTGAGACCGTCCCAATCTGAAAACACTAAGGAATTTCTGCCATTATAGGTAGAAAGGCAAGAAAACATTGCCTTCTCAGTTGTGTTTTCCTTTCAGATTTTTCTGAGACTCCTTTATATGAGACAAGAACTCTGCTACCTGCGAACCTCTGCCCACAGCAGAAGTGAGAACCAAGGAACAAATAGAAGCAGTCTTTGACTACCCCAATAAACGTTACAAAACCCACACTCTGAAACTCCTGAGTTTTTCCCATAGAAAAGCTCTTCAACCCTCTTCTTAAATCCTATTGACTCAATTTACACACAATTCTAATTATTTTAATGACATTTTCATGTCATGACATTTCATGTATTTTTCAAGTAAAAATAGAAAATTAAACATAGGTATTGTATACAATATGCAGAAATACAATAATTTAACATATTCTCCTAAACTAAAAGAATGGAGAGAACTAATATAAAAAATTCTACAGCACAGTTGTCTGGAGACATTTAAGGTAAGAATGACTGCACTTAGTAGAGTCTGTGGGTAACATTGTATTGCTTCAAGGAATAGCATTTTGTTCATACAGTGATAAATCCAGATTATCAATAAAAGCGTTTATTGTAAATTAGGAACCCCTTAGTCAAGAGACTGTCCTTTCATTTGTCCTAAAATTATAGTATTGATTTTTATTTATTTACTTTGTCATCTACTGGAAAAATTTTCAAATAACCACACAGATCTTCAATGTCTATAATTTGAATGGAAACACTTTAAAATATGGCACCGCTGTGCTCCATGTAACCTGCACAACTTTATACCATTGGCCCTGTGGTGAACAAGTTCTTCTTAAATAACTGGGTACATAAATTTTATTTCAAAAAACTCACCATCCAAAATGGTTAAAATAAAGACACTTTTGTATTCAGAAGGTTAAAGTCTCAGTAACATCAAAGATATCCCCTGAATATTCTGAATGGGAGTCATGTTCTAATAAGATCCTCTCTCTTGGGGAAAAAATGCAGAGATTTTCAAGATTGTGGTTCTTGGTATTATTTCTCTGGCATTCTCCCCTTCAATAAATTTTCCTCCATCTTGTCCCAAATTATCTCTTCTACTAGAATGCCCTGATATTTTCAGTTGCAAGGATAGCAAAGTCCTGGAGATGTTTCGCAGACAAGGGAAGCTTTTGCAGAAAGCATGAGTGTAGCAAGCTTTTTCCATGGGAGGGGTTACTCTCCTTCTCCTTTTGCCAAAACAAACTGCTTCCTGGTGCATCCTTGGCCTGTCAGAGCTCTTCTTTCTGATAACAGCAGCACATAGCAAACTGGGATGTGTTGTTACTTCTTTATTCATGGAAAGTCTGATATGCACTTTGGTGTATAGAATTGACAATATCTAGAAGATACTGCTGCTCTTGAAGTTTCTCTGCGGGTAGGGACCACCCTAGCATTTGCTACACCAGCTCCTCGAGAGAGACAGGATTAGATGACCTCCCTGAAGCCATACCAGCAACCCCTGGTGTCTAGCTACAGCTGCTGCTTCCTTTCAAAACACCTGCTGCGTGTGATGGTCTGGGTGGGCACTAGAGAGATGAAGGAAGATCATAACCAGGTTTGCCCGCAGGGAGCTCACAGTCAGGAGTATGAAGAAGAGTGCTAACCTCACAACCCTGAACCAACGCCTGCTGGTGCTCTGCACAATCCAGACCCTTGCGAGGTGGGGGAGCTGGGGCTTTGCTTCCTCCAGATTCCAGGTCCCAGCTCACAACCTTGCTGTTTCTCCCTATGACTCAGCAAAGGCTCAGCATCTACTTTGCCCAAGAACCTGGGGTAGTAACAAAAACATCTTTGCCTTGAGACGTTTACAGAAGAAATCCCAATAGCTTTCAGGTAGCTGGTAACTTGCTTTCCTGGGGTCCAGCCTCTAAAAAGGATGCCTGTCCATACTAGCCCAGAGGCTGCCCTACCCATCTGGGCCAACCTGTGCCATCTTTCCTGTGTGACTCTGGATGAAAAGAGCGAAATGGACCAAATGAGCCCCCTACCACTCACGACCTGCATCACAAATGCCAGGACTGCAGTCACCCACCTCAGACAAACCAAAGCCAGTCTGAAGGGCCTCTGCATTCACATCAGAGCTCCTCACAATCAAAAGCAATCACAATTGCTACTCACTCAAGTGACTTTCTTGCTTCATCTCTGATGATCCGAGAGTGGTAGCATAGGGTTTCTAGTTTGATAGATCACTGTTTAAATAAAACGCAGAGCAGGCAAGTAAGGGGACTCAGTAAAGGAGAAAATGCAAGGCTGAAAGCATAGTTGCAGCGATGACACGACATGTAATTGTTTCTTTAGTATTATTTCTAACTAACTCGATATTATTATTTATTGAAAGCAGCAGAGCAGTATTGAAATGGTGAGAATGCCTCTAAGTCTCTTTATCGCTGTGACTAACAGAATTCAAGTTAGTTTGTTCTCACATTGGTAACATCAACTCTGCCATCTTATGGAAAACATGGGAAGTACTTAAAGCAGTTTGCTCTATTTCAAAGGCAAGGATCTGCTGGTAAGAAGACAGAAGGACATGGCCTATGTATTTCTACGTGTTTTTAGCCTTTCAGATTTTTTTAAAACATCATTAAAAAAAACTTTCCGTCTTAAACGATTCTTAGATTACTTGCCAACCAATGTGTATCTCAGTCTCAATACTTCAACTTCGTGTATAACTCTTGGATAATATTTTGTACCAGTATGAATTTCTACTGCCCCCTAACACTGTGTAGTGACTTCATTGTATATTAACTTCTTTTCTACAGATCTCTGAGCTACCAGGTGAATTAATGGAAAAAGTCAAATTCTGTTAGGAATCATCCTATAGGATGTTGGTAGCCTGTGAAAAATGAATGTCTTTTTTCTTATACAAACTAGTAACAAGACTTGTTTTCACAATTCCTTTTTACATTTTTGTGCATATAATACCTGTATATTATACTCATATTCTAAAGTGACCAGAAAGTGTTATTTAATAGAAACTGCATACATTTTTTTATGTCTCTATGGACCCTTTGACTCTGGAGACTCTTATAATAAATTAGCAGTATAATAGGCTATTGTTTTCAATTATGAATAAAAATGTACATTGAAGTAAAAGATGACTACTGTTTTTAAAAAGATTTTTCCCCATTCCAATGTGTATTCATTATAATAAAATTAGGAAAGGCATGCATCTTGTATGTTCCTTCATTCTTCAGATTTCAAGGGGTTAGCCCTCTCTTTCATACACAAATGAAAGTTACATCTCAGGCCTCCTGACTATAGGAAACACAGTCCCTCCCCCACATATTTCTGAGTGTCCCTTGGGAGGGTTCACATGCTCTGTCCACACACACAGGGACTACTTGGAGGCTCCTTGCAGACAGCTGCTCTGGGCCACTCTGCCAGTGACCCTAACTTTCTGGTAGCTTCTCTTGTCCTCACAGTCCACTCCAGGCAACCTCTCTCCAAAGCAGGAACTCAGGCTCTCTTTCATTTCCTAAGCTAAACTGAAACAAACCCTTGTAATGAGTAAATGTTACTAAGGTTTGACGATAAATCAGAGAATTCCATTCCAGAAAGTGTAGCCGTGAAAAGGAAGCAGAGGAATGAGATTTTTCTTTCGTTTTTCTGGGAACAAAAACACCAAAGAAGACAGTGAGCAGGATGAACGTTCCTAGTTTGCTTTTACTTTAACTGCTCCTACATCGGCACGTCTATAACAAAGTTTGCTTTTCTGCCCCCTAACTCTGCAGGAGCTTCATTTCTCACCTGTTATCCTTTGCTTGCCCTTACAACACCCTCTTCCCCTTGCAGTTCCTCTCTTTACAGACCAGCATGAAGGCTGCAGAGCCCCGGAACTGCCAGGATCAATTGTTGGGTCACAGATGCAAGTCTGTGACTGATTTTGAGCAAGATCCTAACATCTTTGTTCCTCACCACCAACTCCTGACTGTGAGCCCTCATCTTACATAATAAGCCCCTAGACTCCTCATGGAGAGGCGGCACAGTTCTCGAGGCATGAATCGACTGTGTTCCCCTCTCCACCGGCTGAGAATTAAAGCCACCTTTCCATTACCTCCAAACTCTGTCTCCATATTTTTTCCTTTGGCTTCAGTGGGCAGAGAAAGCCAAGATTTCAGTCGGCAACAAAGGAGAAAGCTTAAAGGTACATTTCAGGGATCTCCCCAGTGGTCCCAGCGGGAAAGAATCTGCCCTGTGATGCAGGGCATTCAGGTTCAATCCCTGGGTGGGGAACTGTGATCCCATCCCACATGCCATGGCGCATCTAAGCTGGTACACCACAACTAAAACCTGACACAACCAAATAAAGAAATAAACAGTTTTTTTAAGGGCATCTCAAGATACCAGAGAACCTGGAGTTGTTCTAAGTTCAACTTCCCTGGAGAAGGGTGGCCTGGGTGGTTCCCTTCGTTGTAAACTCCCACCTGCTCCCTCCTTCCCCCCCGGAGACCAGCCCACTGCTGGTTTCTGTGCTGTTTCTGAGTCGGGTTACCAAAAATACCTTCACCCCACCTCAATCAGGGAGTGAAATCTCTTTGACATCAGAGTAATCTTCAGAGAGATTATTTAAGACAATACTGTTATTTACATTGTATAAGAGAGTATTAAGCATCTGGCCTGTGCCCTGGGATTCTGTCAAGAACAGTGAGTGAATTAGTCTTGAACCGACTGGCTAGCCACTCATGTTTTGAGTTCATCCACAGGAAAAAAGAGGGAGAAGCAGTGGGATGCACGGGAACTCTACTTTTGCAATAGTTCTGTGATTCTCAAAGTAAGTTTCTTTAAAAGATAGGGAAAAGGCTTGTTGCAGTGGTATGATTCAGATGCTACCCTTAGAGATGAAAATACAACAACCTAAAAAATAATATTTTTCCCCTTTCCATTTGTCCAAAAAAAAAAAAAAAAAGGAATGTAGTCAAGTCTCAGAGCACCTGGAGGCTTACAAACAAAATGAAGAAAAATTGAAATTGCTAATCTTATTGCCTTTTCCCTTAAATAGGCATTTAAATTCTTATGCCTCTTAGCTGGACACACAGAAATCATGCAAGATATTCTTATAACCTAGTCATGGCTATGAATTTTTTTTCAAGATCTCTTTGATGTGGCCCATTCTTTTTAAGTCTTGATTGAACTTGTTACAATACTGCTTCTGTTTTATGTTTTGGTGTTGTGGTCAAAAGGCCTGTGGGATCTTAGCTCTCCGACCAGGAGTCAAACCCATATCCCCTGCATTGGAAGATGAAGTCTTTACCAGTGGACCGCCAGGGACGTCCCACAGCTGTGAATTTAAGCAACATAAGAGCACGTATCCCTTCCCTACTCTAAGCATATGCTGAATTCTATTTTTTCTCCATTTTTCCACATGTGTGAAAATAGCTCAAATATCATCTCTTAGTCCAGCTCTCCAATCCCGCTGCCGCTGCCCTTGGTTCCAGCCCTCATTGTCTTTTAATTTGACAGCCTCCACAAGGAGCTTAGAACTTCCATGTTTCCGTAAAAACTCTGCTTTCAATATAGTTCTAAGTAATAAACCTGGGCATTGTTTTATCACTCTATTTAAAATCTTGAAATGTAAAAAGTGAGATCCAAACTCCTGGGCTCGGTATGTAAGATCTCCCATTATCTGACCCACCTGACGGTGTCAACCTCGCCTCTTACTATTTCCTTTCGCATGCCTTCTATGTCTCTGTCATCCTTTTGCCCACGTTTCCCCTGACTTCTCTTGCTTCTATTATTTGGGAGCCCTTTACTGTAAGTAGAAGGCTCATATATTACCTTGAAGGCTAGATATAGTTTACTCAAACTTCAAGACCCAAATCAAATGTTACCTCCCTAAAAACCTACTCAATTTACAGTTATGGAGTACTTAAACTATGTTGAAGATTCCAAATCTACCTGGCAGACTCAGTCTTTCTATACTCTAAGAACTTTGATCCTCCTTCTGCAATTACATGTTGAACCCTAACTAAACCTACTACACTGTGAGCTTTCTCAGTGCTTTATAAATACGAATCGTGTTAGCCTTTCTGGCCATCATATAACCCTGTTTATTCCCATTAATTCTTCCATCACCTGGAGTTGTAAGGTTAAATTCCCCCCTCAAAATATGCTACTATGGCTAAGTGAAAATGCCCCAAACTGCCTCTAGTTTAAACTCTCTGATAGGTTTATTAGACTCAGTTTCAGGTACTTACATTGACTCTTATTAAATTTAATTTTGTTAGATTCAACCAATCATTTGAATATGACTATATACTTTTAAATTCCAATTTTTGTAAACCAAACTATATTGGTTATTCTTCTCAAATTCATGTGATTTACAAAATGTTAAAATGTCTTTTTATCCAGAGGCTACAAATTGTTGAATAAGGCAAGTTAGACAGTGATTACTGCCAAATTATCATGTTATTCCCATCAGGCGGGCTTCAAATGCCTCCTTAGGATCTGGGATGATGCACTACTTTTAGGTAAAGTACCATTCTGAAAGCCAGATTCATCATTTTCTTGATCTCTCTAGTGTAGTCTGATATATTAACTTTATGAAAAAGAAATAATATAACTGACTTGAATTTATATTAGTTATTAAAGATCACAATTAGTTTTTATAAGATTTTATAAGTTACATCTTAGAGTCTTCCTTGGGATTTTCACTAAATTCATCAGTTTAAGATTTGTGAAATCTACTTTCTTTCACTTTTTTGAAAATTCTCACATTGATGGTCCATTTTCTGGCACCTCTCCCATCCTCTGAGATCCTCCAAGTTCACCCAGAGGAATGCTCTTACTGCAGTTTTATTTATTTAATCTTTCAGCAAGTAGATATTGAACATTTATAATGTGCCAGACTCTGGGAGGGACACTGGTATTGGCCTTGAGCCAAACAGCCATGATTCCTCCATCCAAGAAGTTCACATTATGATTCTCTGTGTCTTGAACGGTTATAGTCTGGGGAGTCAGCTAGATCTTTGCTCCAACTCTAAAGGACTTCAGTAACATTTACCAGTGTTTGTCTGGGGAGTCATCCTTCTTACCAGAGAAGGTGAAGAAATGCTGACTGACAGTCATTTGCAATTATATCATTTCCTAAAGAACTAAGGAAAATTTCCAAGGACTTGGTCTCTAGCAGTTCTCTAAAAGCTCACATCTTGATGAGAAAAATCCAACAATCACATGGTATGTAAACTTGGAGAAAACCAATGAACACATTGAGAATGAATTCATGTTATGGTAAGTGCCATGAAAACACAAAACGGATTGATGCGGTGGAGAGTGAACAGACGTGGAATGAGTATCTTGGATAGAGTGGCCAAGGGACACCTCTGATTTAATTGCAACTGCAAAGACTGAGTTGTAAGGAGGTGGATGCCAGCAAGGAACTTAACCGAGCCCTCCATGGCTTGAGTATAGTGAGTATGGTAGAGAAATATGAGAGAAGGCTGGGAGGTGTGGAACAGGGAGAAGTCATCAGATTTAGAGCCTTGTAAGTCATGCAAGTGGAGACATACCCACTGTGAAGCCAGTGAACGGCACGGAGTCCCAGGGGTGAGTCAAGTCACCTCCAGTACTGTCTCTCTGGGTAACACCAGCAAATACTAGGAATAGCATGCATCTTCAAAAGCCAATATGATTGGCAAAGAACAGGAGCACTGTCCTATGCCTCTTACTCAAACAGAAATTTAATTTCATTCTAATCCTCTGAGAATACACCTTCATACACAGAGCAAAGTATGTGTTTGCTCATCTCACCAAGACACATAATAATCCCTGACATTAGTCAATAAGTTGGAAGTGGAAATTCAATCATAAAAGACATTTCTGCTTCCAGATGATGTAGAAATGACCTCATTAAGTTTGTCTGCAAAAAGTGTTTCCCCCAAAAGCTGATGCCTCCTTGATGGGGATGTCAAATGGCTCTGATGAAGACATACACGGGCTCAAGTGTCAGCATCGGTGGTGCCCGAGTCTGTCTTTGCCGTCATGGTGACAAGAAATTAAAGAAGACTAGATATCATCAGTTAATGCAATGTTTTGGGAGCTCTTAATTGAACAGTTCCTTTAGGGACAAGGGTCCTGGGAATAAACAGATGTTTCCCTGAGTTGCAGGCAGGGTTGTATGCAAACCTCTTCAGAGGATGGGGAGTGGGCAGTTGATGAAGAAGTGCTATTCAGGGTAACCCCACATCCCACACCTGTTAAAGGAGGCTGACACCAATCCCATTTGGCTGTTCAGTGAGAAAATAGTTGGAAAGTAGTCAACTCAGGCCCTGACATATTAGTGAGTCCCCACGAACATGAGCCTTCCCTCCCCATTCTGTCCCTTTCAACACCCCCCTTCTCCCTCTTCCTTGCCCTTGATGAAAGCCAACAAGCTTTTCCTAGGGCCATGGCTTACATCAGCTCTAACCCTCATGGTCTGAAGGCAGGGGCCACTGACATAGAGTTTACTACTCTTAGAAGTATCTCCTAGTTTGTAGGGTAGACTTCTACTTTGGTTTTTATTTCAAGAAGTTTGGGGGCTTCCCTGATAGCTCAGTTGGTAAAGAATCCACCTGCAATGTAGGAGACATGGGTTCAATCCCTGGGTTGGGAAGATCCCATGGAGAAGGGAAAGTCTACCCATTCCAGTATTCTGGCCTGGAGAATTCCATGGACTATAGAGGGTCGCAAAGAGTTGGACATGACTGAGTGACCTTCACTCAAGAAGTTTCATGCAGAATTATCTGAGCCCTTCTTCTAACTCGGGGTAAAATGTTTATTTAAAGTTGGGGCATAGCTACAAAGAGCAGCCTCCCTGGTAGTGTAGGCAGCCTGTTGCCTGTACAGGTTGCCCTAAGAGACCTTGGAGACAACCCCTTCCAGTGGACCTTCCTGACTGGCATGTTATCCCCAGTCTATGCTCCAGACAAGTATGTGCCTTTGGGAAACCCCAGGGCTGAAACTGCAATACTTTGGCCACCTCATGAGATGAGTTGACTCACTGGAAAAGACTCTGATGCTAGGAAAGGTTGGGGGCGGGAGGAGAAGGGGACGACAGAGAATGAGATGGCTGGATGGCATCACCGACTCTGTGGACATGAGTTTGAGTGAACTCTGGGAGTTGGTGATGGACAGGGAGGCCTGGCGTGCTGTGATTCATGGGGTCGCAAAGAGTTGGACATGACTGAGCGACTGAACTGAACAGAACTGAACTGAACTGAGGGTGCAGTTGTAATGTCCATCCACACCAAGCTGCAGAGCAAGGAGCATGTGATTGAGGCCCTTTGCAGGGACAAGTTCAAGTTCCCCAGGTACCAGAAGATCTAAATCTCCAAGAAGTGGAGCTGAATGCGCATGAATTTGAAAACATGATGGCAGAAAAGCAGCTCATCCCAGATGACTGTGGGGTCAATCCCTAATCCTGGCCCTCTGGACCGATGGCAGGCCCTGCACTCATGAGAGCTTGGCACTGGCCCCTCCTTACTCATGCCCACCAATAAATTCTACTTTCCTGTTAATAAATAAATAAAGCTGGGGAAAGCTCTACTGTGAGTTTGAATCTGATTTTCATGCCTTCTTACCTGGAAGCACATATGTATCTGGATGTTACAGTAACCTGCCAGCAGAGATCAGTCCAAGGAGAGAACTAGCGTCCCCTTATTTTGTTGGTGGTGGTATTTAGTTGATAAGTTGGAGGCTACAAATCTTAGGCTTTCCAGAGTTGCTCTATTAAACAATTCAGGCCCCAGGCTCATTCTGTGCTCTGACTTTCCTGTGACCTAAAGCCTGGAAGCCTTTCGTCTCCAGCTGGTCAAATGGAGAAAGAAAGAAAAAGTGATGTCATGGGGGTGTGGTGGGGGGCATTTTTAGGGGCTGGGCCTGGAAACAGTGCCTGGGACTTCTGCCTACTTTCCTCCACCCAGAACATAGTCACAAGGACCTCATCAAACTTCAAGGAAAGCAGAGAAGAGATTTGAGCTGTGGCCCAGAAAGGAAAGGAAAGGAAAATAATAACCACGGTCTTCCCAGGTGGCACTAGTGGTAAAGAACCTGCCTGCCAATGCAGGAGATGTGGGTTCGATCCCTGGGTCAGGAAGATCCCCTGGAAGAGGGCATGGCAACCCACTCCAGCGTTTTTGCCTGGAGAATCCCATGGACAGAAGAGCCTGACGGCTACCGTCCATAGGGTCACAAACAGTCTGACACCACTGAAGCAACTTAGCACCCAAGCACGCATGATAATCACATAGCAAACACTGCCTGACCATCTTTTATTACAGATAGTTTTGTCTAGGATTTTTTTTTTTCATTGTAATTAGTAGTTGTTGTATTAGAATTTCACCTATAATTAATAAAATTCAAGGACAGGGAACCAAGATCCCACAGAAGAATAGAGACTATCTTCAGTGGCATTTTTCCACAACCCTACGAATATATACAAGCCAACAGTGACATCACCCACAACACATCCAGGGCAGCATAGAGCCTCCCTCTCCAATCAGGAGAGAAAACTCTCCCTCCTCGTCCCTTCTTCCTTTTCCACCTTCCAGGACTTCATCACAGACTCCGTGGACATGAGTTTGAGCAAGCTCTGGGAGACGGTGATGTACAGGGAAGCCTCTCGTGCTGCAGTCCATGGGGTCACTAAGAGTCGGACACAACTAGGAGACTAAACAACAACAAAGGACCATGTGGCCTCCTCAGTGTTTTGCTACCCACCTACTGCTCATACTCAGCCTTGGACATCAGACCTTCTAGTTGGGCCAGATGTTGGTGTTGGGACAATGCAGATAGGAAGAACACTAGACTATTCCCTGACTTTTATTACCTAAGGCATCTTGCGTTACCTTCTGGCTCACAGAAGCTGAAGGATGTATAGAAGGTGAGGGGAAGAAAAACAACTCCCCAACCTTGCTGAGAGGTTCTGCTCTGCACAAGCAGTTATAGTCAGGAAGGGTTTCTCTAATGGACCACAAACTAAAGAAGAGGGAAGGAGTCCCTGAAGGTCCAGTGATCCAGACTTCAGGGGGCTTGGTTTTGACCCCAGCTCAGGGAATCAAGATCCCACAAGTCTTGCAGCAAAGCCAAAAATTACTCTTAAAAACTTTAATTAAAAAATAAAGAGTGAGCCACAGCTCATAAAGAGCTATCTAAATTTAGGTTACTAGGTTTATTTCCTTACGCTGCTCCCAAGCCTTTTGTAAACTCTTGCTGAATGTATACATTACTTGTGTGTGCTGGGGTGGAGGGTGTGAATTACAATATTTAGTGTGAATTTGGCACTAGGTACTAATCTTAAAGATGCACCTATTCATTGACCCAGCAATTTCCAGAAAATTGTCTTACAGATGCCACATATGTGCAAAAAAGTAGTTCTTCACTATTTTTATTGAAGCAGTTTTGGTAATAGGAAAAGACTGGAAACAACGCACGTGCTTGGAAACCGACTAAATGAATTATGGTAGAGCCATGTAGTGGTCATCACAGAAAAGAACGAGGGACTTCTTTTCCATAATGAAGGTGGCACAGTGGATAAGAGTCCACCTGCCAACGCAGTGCACACGGGTTCAATCCCTGGTCTGGGAGGATTCCACAGGCCTCAGAGCGGCTAAGCCTGTGCATTGCAGTTACTGAGGAGGAGCTCTGCAACAAGAGAAGCCACTGCAACAAGAACCCGCACACTGCCAACTGAAAGCTGGCCGAAACCGGAGCAAACCGGAGTGCAGCAAGAAAGACCCAGCACAGCAAAAACATCAGTAAATAAAGTATTAAAAAGAGAGAGAGAAAAGAGTGAGCACCTCTGTATGCTGGAGTAGTTGTAAGACACAGCCGGGGGCAGTCACTCCTGGCCGTGTGCGCCGTATTCTACCATGCGCTGGTGAAAGGGGAACAGGGAAACCATATCCTGTATTTGTCTCAGCCGAGAAGATGCAGAGAAACCAGTTACACTGGTTGTCTCAGGGAGGGAGGGCTGGGGGGCTGGGGACATAGACCAAAGAAGAAGACTTTGTAGACTCTCTTTATACAATCTACTCAGGAAAATTCAAGTTGGTAATAAATAAACAAAATGTTTTCATCTTCAGTCAGCAGTGCCATGGGCTACTGGGAGAAGAGATCCCATTCTTCCTTTGAGTAAAAGACTCCAAGGGCAGGACGTAGCCATGAAGCCAGGGTGACTCAGGTATCACATAGGGAGGAGCCGAGGCGCCGGGGTCTACACTTCCTCCAGCCCCACATGCAGAGTCCCTCCCTAAGGTGCCAGCCTAGAAGAATTCAGGTTTTCTTTAACCAAGAGAGGTGGCATTTTCTTTCACGGGTCATCAGACTCTGTTTTCATAGTTTCTTTAGTTTGGCTGAAACTCAGGAAAGTAAACAGCAAAAACAAATGAACCATAAAATTAAGCCTACGTCATTGGGGTGTGAGCTAAGATCATTAAATCTGTCCTGTGAGATCTAAATATTAATGTAGAACTTCAATGATACTGTAAAATTGTGCCAAAAGTAGACTAACCCACAATAATAACAGAGCTCAGACAGTAAAGAATCCACCTGCAATGCAGGAGACCTAGGTTCGATCCCTGGGTTGGGAAGATCCCCTGGAGAAGGGAATGGCAATCCACTCCAGTATTCTTGCCTGGTGATCCCCATGGGCTGAGGAGGAACCTGGCAGGCTACAGTTCCTGGGGTCCCAAAGAGTCAGACATGACTGATCGATTAAGCATAGCACATACCCACCTTTAATGACAAAGAGAGAAATAGTGTTACAGATCCTTTATGCATCAGGGCTCAGTGAACCTGGGGAGAAAGCAGATGGCTTGTGTAGACCTGAGAGCATTTTCGTATTAGACAAATGAACCACAATTAGATGGGCGTGGTGAAGGCACAGCCTGTTGCATGCTTAATTGTCGGCAGGGGATCGTTCTGATGTTCGTCCTCTATGCTCTTCAGGAGTTCACGCAAATGTGGTGCAGGCTGAAGGGCAAGAGCGGGGGGCATTGAACAGCTAAGAAGAGTGAGAATTCACTATACTACCAGAGATGGGCTTCCTTCATGGCTCAGTGGTAAAGAATCCGCTTGCCAATGCAGGAGACGCAGCTTTGATCCCTGGGTCAGGAAGATCCCATGGAGAAGGAATGGCAACCCACTCCAATATTCTTGCCTGGGAAACCCATGGACAGAGGAGCCTGGTGGGCTACAGTCCACGGGGTTGCAAAAAGACACGACTGAGCAACTAAACAATGAGCAGCAATGAGGAGCCCAGCCTGTGCCTGAGGGAGAGGAAAGTCCTCCTTCCCCTTCTCCCCCTTAACTGTGGCCAGTGTGGAAGCAGGGTTGTTGCCAAAAACAAGAAAAGCTTCATTGATCTACATGAGTTATCACTGATCTACAAATGTCATGAGATTTGGAAGAAAGAAGACTTGGGGCAGGACGGGTGACTGAGGAGGAAGAGGAAAAAGTCTGAGCAGAAAGGGAAAGAGATTGGAGTGACGACAGAACTTCAAAGATGAACGAAAGCTACAGAGAGTGGCAGGAAATCTGAGTGTGTTTGTGACTGTGCACCCTCCACCTCTTCTGTGGCCTCATAAAAAAACAGAATGAAAACATCAGTCATTACTCCTCAGTGCTTTATGGAGTTGGATTTATGTTCTTTTCTGTGTATGGTGCTGGGCTGACATGGGTTTTGAGCTGGAAGCAAGACAGCTTCATGTTTGAGGGGGTTGAACTATTCAAATTGAAACTTATTTCAACTTATTGAAACAAATTGAAACTTACTGAATTATTCAAATTGTAAATGAACCCAGAACACTTTTCAGTATATTTGATCTCTGAGGCCCTTGACACCAGCATTTACTTACCGATGGTCATCAGAGGCTTTACAGACCTTTGAGTTGCCAGTTTTTTGTTCTTTATTTTGTGAAAGACCACATGGCCATGGTCTTCTATAGTGGAGTCAACTCATACTCAGGGAATGAAGTTGAAAAATGCATGCATAAAGCAAAAGTGAAGTATAGTCAAAATTTCCATTTAAAATACTAGAATTCAGGACTTCCCTGACCGTCCAGGGGTTAAGAACCTATCTTGCAATGCAGAATACCCAGATTTAATCCCTGGTCCGGGAACTAAGATCCCACAAGCCGCTGGGCGATGAAACCGGTGCATTGCAACAGAAGATCCCACACGCCGCCACTAAGACTCAACGCAGCCAAATAAATAAAACTAAAAACACATACTGAATTTCATCCCTGAAGTCCATTACCGGTGAATTGTATACCAAAGTTCAGCCCAGTCAGGAGTTTTTCATCATTGAACACACAGCCCTCCGTTGATTATTTAATCAGCATCAACCACATGCAATGATGTGGGACAAAAATAGTCCTCACCTTCATGTAAATTATGTTCTAGGTGATGCACGCTCAGTCACTTCAGTCATGTCCGATTCTGTGTGGCCCTTGGACTGTAGCCTGCCAGGCTCCTCTGTCCACAGAATTCTCCAGGCAAGAGTACTGTAATGGGTTGTCATGCCCTGCTCCAGGGAATCTTCCTGACCCAGAGATCTAACTTGAGTCTCCTATGTCTCCTGCATTGACAGGCAAGTTCTTTACTACTAGTGCCAGCTGGGAAGCCCAAAAGAGTCCTCACTTTCATGTGAATTATGTTCCAAGTGATGAGGCAGAAAAAAATGACACGAGCAAGAAAATAAAATGACATCAGACAGAAAAATATGCTGTGGAACCAAATAAAACAGGAAATGAGAGGAGGCAGCGCCAAAACAAGAGTTATAGTTTTGTGTAGCTTGATCAGGAGAGGATCATTCAGATGGTGACATTTCAGTAAAGATCGAAAGGGAGGAAGGAAGGCAGGATGTGAGCCAGCAGCTCGGGGGTGGGTGGCAAGAGGGGGAGTGCATTTCAGACCAGAAAGCTTGAGTATGAAGCTCATGTGTGGAAGCAGCTGGGATAGGAAGACCCAGAAAGGAGGTCGGGACAGCTGGTGGCCAGTGTGGAGTGAGGATAGAGATGATGCCAGATCCATGAGACCTCAGAGGCCAGCACATAAGGTCAGCTGGTACTCTGAGTGAGTTAGGAAGCGGCTGAGGAGTTCTGAGCTGAAGAGTAATATGAGGGGACCCAGGTTTCCCAGAGGAGGGCATGGCACCCCACTCCACTATTCTTGCCTGGAGAATCCCATGGACAGAGGAGTCTGGTGGGCTACAGTCTGTGGGGTCGCAAAGAGTCAGACACGATTAAGTGACTGAGCACACAGGCAGGTTTCTCAAGAATCACTGTGGGGACTTTCCTCGTGGCCCAGTGGTTAAGAATCTGCCTGGCAACACAGGGGTCATGGGTTCAATTTTTGGTCACGGAATTAGGATCCTGCATGCCACTGAGCAACTAAGTCCATGCGCTCTGGAGCCTAAAGATCCCAAGTGCCACAATTAACAATGACCCAACACGGCCAAATAAATAAATAAATATTTCTTTAAAAAAAATCTCTATCAACCTAGGGGGTGAGATAGAAGGGAGATGGGAGGGAGGTTCAAAAGGGAGGGGATATATGTATACCTATGGCTGATTCATATTGAGGTTTGACAGAAAACAACAAAATTCTGTAAAGCAATTATCCTTCAATAAAAAATAAATAAATTTCTAAAAAATAAAAAAAGAATCATGATGGATAGAGGAATGGATAAAGATGTGGTACATATATAAAATGGAATATTACTCAGCCATGAAAAAGAATGAAATAATGCCATTTGCAGCAACATGGATGGACCTGGAGATGATCACACTAAGTGAAGTAAGTCCCACAAAGGTAAATATCATATGATATCATTTATGTGTAGAATCTAAAAAAAAATGATATAAGAGAGTCACTCTGGCTCCTTTGTTAAGGAAGAGACTCTTGGAGGAGCAACAGTAGGAACAGGTGGTGGATAGGAGACTGTTGCAGTACTCCTGGTGAGAGATGGGGGTGACTTTGACCACAGAAGGGGTGGAAAGAGTGGTGAGAAGTGACTGGATTCTGTGGGTACCAGTCAGATGAATTAGTTGTTAGAGGTCTTTGCAGTAGAGGGATCAAACTCTCACCCTGGGATATTTTTCATCATTGCAGTTTTTTTGTTTCTGCTGATAACATGTGATTGAAATAGAAAAGTTAAATGCTCAATGATGACATCCACCTGAATTTCCCTTATACTTTGCTATTTGTTCACCTCTCTAAGGACTGGGCTTCTATGCCCACATTCAGAGTTATCGCAAAATTGTCTTACGAGCAGGTTACAATCTCTGAGCATCTGTTTCCTCATTTGCAAAATGTGGGGTAGCAATAATGGTCATGTATGCAACAGGATGGATGTGCTGATTAAATGAGATGTGTATCACCGCTCAGTCCAGCAACTTCGCAGGTACCCAGCAAACATCAATTCCCTCCCCATTTTTGTGCCTGTGTACACTGACTTCTTTTATCATAATTAGGAGGTAAAAGACCTCAGGTTACATCTTGGAAAATTAAGGTAACAAGAACTCGATTTCAAGTTAAAATTCATGTCTTTGGAACTAGTTGAAGATTTAGGATTTTTTACAATTAAAGAAAGCTCCCACAAAATAATTCACCTACAGTCTTCACAAACTTAAGGTCATGAAAGAGGAGCCTGGTGGGGCTACAGTCCATAGGGTCATAAAGGGTCAGACACAACTGAAGCAACTTAGCACTCACGCATGCAAGGCAAAGACTGAGGAAGACACTAAAGGATACTAAGAGGACATTAACGATGGCGTGTCGCATGGGATTCTGGATTAGATCCCAGGCCCCCCATTTTTTTTTCATTTGCCATAACAAAGGATAGTAGGACAATTGGCACCATTTTAACAAAGTCTGTTGGTGTGACAATTACACAGTATTATTTAAGAAAACAGCCCTGTTTTTAGAAAATATATATTAAAGTATTGGAATAGCCAAAAAGTTTGTTCAGGTTTTCCCATAAGATGTTATGGACATTTCGAGCAATTCAATATTGATGGATTGTAGCCCACCAGGCTCCTCTGTCCATGGGATTCTCCAGGCAAGAATACTGAAGTGGGTTGCCA
Source organism: Moschus berezovskii (assembly GCF_049115385.1). Lineage (NCBI taxonomy): Eukaryota > Metazoa > Chordata > Mammalia > Artiodactyla > Moschidae > Moschus > Moschus berezovskii. Next base: position 71,860,942 of record NC_142475.1, on the reverse strand, counting down.
TGCCCTCCTCCAGGGAATCTTCCCAACCCAGGGATTAAACCTGCATCTCTTAAGTCTCCTGCATTGGCAGGCAGGGTCTTTTCCACTAGTGCCATCTGGGAAGTCCATATTTAGGGATTAGAGGCAACACACCTGCAATTTAATCTCATGCAGTTAGAAAAGTACATGTGTGTGTGCATGTACACACCCACTTGCACACACACATACACAAAGCGGAGAAAGAGGGAGAGTGAAAATACAAACGTGTAAAACGTTAACAAGTGGGCCATCTGTGTGAAGGATACACAGGAATTCTCTGTATGATAGTTGCAAGTTTTCACTTAAGACAGAATATTTCTAAACAAAAACTTTGTAAAACAGAGATTTTCTCTTACAAAAGGGAAAGTAAATGACTATTATTTCATAACAATACAGGAACTCCTACAGAGGGAAAAAAATCAAAATTAACAGCCAGACTTCGGAAGGGAAACACGTTAAAATGACCCAAGGCAGAGACCTGGCAAGGTTCATAGAATTCTCAAGGCCTTAATGAGAAATGATGAGACCTGAGCTCTAATAGTCTGACACACGTTCACGAGCACAGCCTCAGTTCTTTCTTTAAACTACAGTTCAACAAAAGGGCATCATTTGTGCAGCTTCCAGGAGGCCCAATAGGCACTACATAGCTTGTCAGACCCTTCTGTTTGAAAGACCCTTACCTTTGAAAGAAAAGGTAAAAGCTTAATTGTGGTACCAGAGCAACAAGAATCCACACACAGCTGATCGTACCTGTAAATGGCTGGCTTGAGAAAATGCCATCCAGAAAATTACAGGCTGTGACCACTCTATCAAGTCTTGGAATGCTTTTATTTATGTAAAGAAGACATCTATAAGGGCTTCTCAGGTGGCACTAGTGGTAAAGAAACCACCTACGAATGCAGGAGATGTAAGAGATATGGGTTCGACCCCTGGGTCGGGAAGATCCCCTGGAGGAGGGCATGGCAACCCACTCCAGTATTCTTGCCTAGAGAATCTCATGGACAGAGGAACCTGGCAGTCTACAGTCCATAAGGTCGCAAAGAGTAGGACGTGACTGAAGTGACTTAACACACACACATGCAGATGTCTGTAAACTTTAACCATGCTACTTTAATTGCACCATTTAAATATCCAATTGATTCAGCCCTCATTTATTTAACATGCACATTCAACTCTATTTCTAGCAAAGAATCCACATATTGAATGTGGAAAATGCATATATACATATATGGATAAAAAGAAAAGGTAAATTAATAACACTGCTATATTATATTTATATATATATATTATATTTATGCATAATAAACTTATAGATATTTATACATACATTATATATAAATAAAATGTAATAAGCCCTCAAGAATCAGTTAAAAATTTACTAGAATTTATAAATGGCTCAGTGAAAAGGACAGGTACAAAATTCACAGACAAATGTGAGTGGACTGCCAGTATGCCAAGTACCTATTACTGTTTCCAAAAAAAAATTTTTAATGCTGTTAAAAATTTTAAAATACAACCAGGAATTCCATGGTGGTGCTGCAGATGAGAATTTGCCTGCCAGTGCAGGGGACATGGGTTCGATCCATGGGGTCTGGGAAGATTCCACATTCTTGGGAGCAACTAAGCCCATGAACTGCAACTACTGTAGCCCTGACCCCCTAGAGCCTGTGCTCTCCAACAAGAGAAGCCGCTGCAATGAGAAGCCCGTGTGCTGCAGTGAAGAGTAGCCCCCACTCACAATAACTAGAGAAGGCCCACATGCAGCAACGAAGACCCAGAGGAGCCAAAAATAAATAAATAATTAAAATAAAATATAAATTTAAAAACACATCCTGTTCTGATGAGTTTAAGAGATGTATGTTTAAAACTTTGCATTTAAATAGATAAATAAACTCCACTGAGCAATAGTAATAGACAAGGAAACACCTAAGAAAACTGCTCATAAGAAATGAAACTACTTAACTAAATTAAGAGATATAAAAGTTGTATTGTCTACTGCTTTATGAAAAAAAGCTAAATGCTCTAAGATTTTTCCAATCCTCAAACTCATTTACTATAAAAAACGGAAAGTACATCAAAAAACAAATTATTTTAAAAAACAATTAAAAGATTAGCCATACATTAAAATATATTACAAAGCCATTATAACTAAATTAGCACTGCTGCCATAATAAACATAAACATAAGGAGACTTGCATCAACCTGGTGCTCTGTGACAACCTAGAGGGGTGAAATGGGAGAAAGGCTCAAGAGACAGGGGATATATATAAATATATATAATTATGACTGATTCATGTTGATGTACAGCAGAAACCACAGCATTGTATAGCAATTATCCTCCAGTTAAAGGAAAAAAAAAAAGAATAAGCAGAAATTAAGGAAACAAAATAGTACAAAATAGCATTTAAAATAATTTAATATATTATAGACAGCCTTGTAAATAAGTAGGGGAAAAATGATTATTTGATAAAGATGCTGGGAAAAAAAAAAACCCTGCAAACATGGAATAAAAATTAGGTGCTAACTCCACACCACACTCTACTTTGGGACAGTCATGTACCGACTGCTATATTTAAAATGGATAACCAAAAAAGACCTATTGTATAGCACATGGAACTCTGCTCAATGTCATGAGCCAGCCTGGATGGGAGGACTGTTTGGGGGAGAACAGAAACATGGATACATATGGCTGAGTCCCTCTGCTGTCCACCTGAAACTACCGCAACTTTGTTAATTGGCTATACCACAATACAAAATGTTTTTGGTGTGTTAAAGCAAAAAAAATCAGGTAGGAAAGGCTGAGGCAGACTCCGACAATAACCCCAAATGCTACACAGCACCATACAGTTGGAAAGGAGCCCCTAACTCCCACCGTTCACAGATGCAAAATGGAATTAAGCTCCTCTGCATGAATTCAGCGCCTCGTTGGTTTGGTCCAGAAGTACCTGGGCCTCAGGCAGGGAAACTGGGTGGTAACTCACTACCTGCCCCAACCAAATGACCCATAGAACCCTATTGTTCAGTTGCTCAGTGCTGTCTGACTCTTTGCAATCCCGTGGACTACAGCACGCCAGGCTTCCCTGTCCTTCACCATCTCCCAGAGCTTGCTCAAACTCATGTCCACCGAGTCAGTGAGGCCATCAAACCATCTCATCCTCTGTCAGTCCCTTCTCCTGTTGCCTTCAATCTTTCCCATCATTAGGGTCTTTTCCAATAAGTCAGCTCTTTGCATCAGGAAGCCAAATAAAATTTACTACTCTAAAACGCTGTTCACACAACCTGCTAAACTCAGGTTAGCCGGTTCTCTCCTGACCTCTAGTGTTCCTGATTCATTACTGCAAAATATTTCCATTAATTTTAAGCTATGAAAATGAAAATGTTACATGGAATTTTAGAAGAAAATTTGAATAAAGGTACAAGCTAAATAATAACTAAATTTCTGCTTCTAAGGAGTGAAAAATCTTTCTCTTGTCGACTTAAAACAATATTCATAACCTAAAAGAGTTGTTTTATTTGGCAGGAATTTTTTTAGGACTTCAAGCCCAGGAGGCAGCATCTCAAGTAACACTGAGAATGAGGTCAGGGAGGGGAAGAGCCAGGTTATATGGAAGTTTTGCAACAAAGGGCAGGTAGTCTGAACGTCAAAAGATGATTGTTAGTTAAAGAAAACCAGATATCTCTGAATGAAGGAAGTCGTGCTTTTCTGTGTATGGGAAGATGCAAGAATCTGTGTTCACTGAAATCATTCCTTTGATATGTACCTCTGCTGTCTGGTATCCTGTGTTTTCAAATCCTGACTTTCCTCAGGGCTCACCAAGGGAGTGGCAGCAGTCTGATGGCTGCTCAGTTCAGTTCAGCCACTCAGTCATGTCCGACTCTTTGTGACCCCATGGACTGCAGCACGCCAGGCCTCCCTGTCCATCACCAACTTCTAGAGTTTACTCAAACTCATGTCCCTTGAGTTGGTGATGCCATCCAGTCATCTCATCCTCTGCCATCCCCTTCTCCTCCCACCTTCAATCTTTCCCAGCATCAAGGTCTTTTCCAAGGAGTCAGTTCTTCCCATCAGGTAGCCAAAGTATTGGAGTTTCAGCTTCAGCATCAGTCCTTCCAACGAAGATTCAGGACTGATTTGCTTTAGGATGGACTGGCTGGATCTCCTTGCAGTCCAAGGGACTCTCAAGAGTCTTCTCCAACACCACAGTTCAAAAGCATCAATTCCTCGGCGCTCAGCTTTCTTTATGGTCCAACTCTCAGATCCATACATGACTACTGGAAAAACCATAGCTTTGACTGATGGCTGCTGGAGGGCAGGTATTCTTTGTTTCCTTCCTGAGCTTCCTCAGGGCTCACTGGCTCATCAGCAGTGGTGGCTGCAATCGCTGATGACCGTGACATCCTTTGTTTATGGCAGGAAATATTCCATATCTCACTTGGGAACTGATTAGAAGTGCAGATCCTTAGGCTCAACCCTGGACCTACTGAATCAGAATCTTAACTGAATCACTTTAACAAGACCCCTAAGTGACTCCAATGCACACAAGTTTGAAAAGCCCTGCTGGACACCAGGAACTGTGAAAGTGTGCATTACTCAGTCGTGTCCAACTCTTTGCGATACCTTGGACTAGATAGCCTGCCAGGCTCCTCTGTCCATAGGATGTTCCAGGCTAGAATACTGGAGTGGGTTGCCATAGAGTGGAAGCAAATGAGTTTCAACTGGCAAACCACCTCTAGGAATAAGGGAAGCTGACTTGTTCTGAGTCCAAGCCCACTCTGCTCACTGCACGAGAAGCCAGTCATTCCCCAACAAGCAGTTGAGACAAGGAAGGGACTTTATTCAGAAGCCAGCTGACCCAGAAGATAGCAGGCTAGTGCCTTAAAATAACCCTTTTGTCTGGGCCTGGATGCCAGGTTCTTTTATGGATCAGAGATGTGGGAGGTGAGGAAACAAAAATCCTTGCAAATGTCCCCTAGAAGGCAAGCCTCAGACTGGGGGGATGTGTCAGTTGAACTTCCTCACAGTGCTTCCCAGGTGGGTGGAGCAGGTTATCTCCCTGAGGCAGGACATTATGTATGTTTATAAAAGTTGACAACCCACTCCAGTATTCTTGCCTGAAGAATCTCATGGACAGAGGAGCCTGGCGGGCTACAGTCCATAGAGTCACAAAGAGTCCAACACAAATGAGTGACTAACTCTTCCTTTCATAACAAAAGCAACAAGATGAGGGTTAAAGTCTCAGAAGAAGATCCAGCATGAATTCAAAATTAACCTTTCCCGGTTGCAACCTTGAACAGGCTCAAGGCAAGAGTCCTGGGACACTGAGGGCTGCCTTCTTCGACCACAGTGAGGAGTATATGGCATCCACACTTGTGCTCAGAAACAAACCTTCTAAGTCTTCTTACTTCACAGCTGGCCCTGGGCCTGTGGTGAGCAGGTGGTATCGCCCTCAGGAGAGTGAAGCCCCTGCTCAGACCTGGCATCTCAGAGGTCCCCAGACAAATCAGTACCTTCCTCCAAGCTGTCTAAGCCTCTTTCCAGTGCCTGAGACCTGTCGGGGACAGAAGTGTTTTCTGGGTGAAGCACCCCATACCCAGAGCTGGTCAAATGTGGGCCACGGTCCCAGGATGCACACACCTCAGTGTTTCATAAGGGGAGGAGTCATCCAGGGCAGGCCCATGCCGGCAGGCAACTCTGAGCCTTTTGGGAGTTCCATGGTCCCTGCCTCGCACTTTTCCCTTCAAAGTGCCTCTCTACACCTCCCTATTCCTGGCTCAACAACAGGCCCCTGCTCTGGGAGCCATGATGACGGGATGGCGACAGGAGGGCCACCTGGCAAACACAGTATTTTTTTTCTCTCAGAGAATTGTAAGAGATTTGAGAGCAGAATGGAGATGTCAAAATGCTTTTTTTTTTTTTTTGCAGCACCACACAGCATGTGGTAACTTAAGTTTTCCTACCTGGGATTGAAACCAGGTCCCCTGCACTGGACACACAGAGTCTTAACCCCTGGACCACCAGGGGTGTCCCTTGACCTTCTGATCCCAGTGACTCTCATGATGGGCACAGGGTAAGTTCAGAGATCCAGCTGCTGGAGACTCGCCAGCCCCTGGGCTGGAACCACCACGTACGCCTGTGCACTGGCTCTTCCTTCTCCAGCTACAGTGTCACCTACCGTTTACAGAGCCCCAAAGTGGCAGGGTGGCAACACCCATCTGCCTGCCTCCACACCTCCGGCCGCTGGCACCCTTTCCCCAGGTTCCCTGAGTGTCAGACGGTTCTCCAGCGGCGGCTGCCCGTCTCCTCCCAGGGCTTCCTGACTGCTCACGAACATCAGCAGGCCCTTCTCAGCCACGTCCTCCGCTGGCTCCACTAACGAAGCAACGTCAGGCTGCCCTGGGTCAGTCTCCAGCCATGCTGACAGGGGACACACACCTTTCCTGAAAAGAACTTCTCTCCTCACTTGCCCTTAGGCCTCTTGCTGAGCGCCCTGGCAGTGGTGTGGGGAAGGCAGGAGTGCTGTCAACTTTGCAAGAGATTCTGCTCTTGGAATAAAGTTGCTTCCAGCATAAAGATAACACAGTTGGGGAAAATGGAAAATGCAATATGAGTCAAGAAAAATACCAACAGTCCACATCTTCCTGCATTTGCGGTCACTGTCACCCTGATAACTGTGGCAAGCAGTGAGCAGTCGGGTTCGCGGGCAGGAAGACGGCTGCTACAGCACCGTGAGTCACAATGCCATCTGGGCTCAGTGTCACTAGGGAAGTTTGGAAATGAGCAGATCTATAATTCAACAGATGGGCTGGAAGAGCCCAGGGAGGGTGAGTAACAACAGGTCGTTGCTGCTGCTGCTAAATCACTGTCGTGTCCAACTCTTTGCAACCCCATGGACTGTAGCCCGGCCAGTTGGTCCACAGGACTCTCCAGCAAGATTACTGTGTCACTATCTTTTCGATTGATAAAAGATGTGAAGTTAGTCAGAAATGGCACACTTGAGAGGACAACACTCAATCTTCATGCTCATGGACAAAAACTAAATCTCCCATACTTCTGTTAAGAAGGTCTTCTCAACTGATTAAATGGGTTAACCTCTAATTTCTATGTTCTGTGTGGCCTTACTACCCAAAGCTTATGGTCTGATCCAGTATCTTCAGATTATTGCTCCTATCTTTCTGCACATCAAATCATTCCTCATCTTCCCCAGCATCTTGCCCAATCACTCGGCTTCCCATGCTCCCCTCTCCAGCAATATCTCCAGGAGAACAAGGACAGCAGATACTTAACTTGCTGCCAGAAACAGCTCAAAAAAAAAAAAAAAAAAAATCTCTCTTTTAACTGCTTGGTTTCCCTCAAGGTATTTCTAAACTTCAAGTGTTTTTGAGGGTATATTGGATGGTAAGGGGTGGAAGAGGGAACACAGACTAAGAAATAGATAAAAATATACCCGAGCAAATACATGACAGCATTTGAATCATTTTCCATGGAAAAAAAGATACGTTCACAAACAGTCACAAACATTTATTGAGGGACTACTGTGGCCAACACTGAGAGATAAAAGTTCAAAACACAGACCCTTCCTCAATAGTGGATCTGAAACAGCAGAAACAGAAATGTATGTCTGCACCACACACACACACAGAGGATTACTCGGCCAGAAAAAAGAGTTGAATCTTGCCATTTGTGGCTATACAGATGGATCCAGAGGGTCATTACACTGAGTAAGATAAGTTAGACAAAGAAAGACAAATGCTGTATGATTTCAGTTATATTTGGGATTTAAAAAAATGAAGTGAATGAATAAACATACCTGAACAGAAACAGTTACAGAGAATGAACAGGTGGTCACCAGAGGGGAGAAGGACAGAGGGCTGAGCAAAGTAGGTAAAGGGGCTTAAGAGACAAGGGCTTCCAGTTACAAAATAAGTAAGGCAGGGGGATGCAATGTGCACACAGAAAATACAGCCAATAATATCGTAACAACATTCTATGGGGACGGCAACTAGACTGTGGTGAGCATTTTGCAATGTATAAAAATATCAAATCAATATACTGCACACCTAAAACTCATATAATGTGTACGTTAACGATACCTGCTTAAAAATTGATTAAAAAATAAAAACAGTCTTCAGCAAGGATGAGGTAGGTGGACGGCATAGGGAGTGGTATTGCCAGAATCAGAAAAAATAAAACATCTGTATTTTCAATAACTTTATTTCCTAATCTTTAAATAAAACAAAGCTTTTCCATGAAACACGCCATGGTTATTTATCTGTCTCACTGATTATCAAATGTGATGCACAGAAATACTGAATGAAGAATCAGAGCCGGTAACATCACAGCAGAGGCATCTCTGTGGCCTATTACCGCCACGAGCAGCATGTTGTTCATTATTATAACAGTTTACTCAGGGAGTTGATCAGAATTCCTGTTAACACAGCGAAGCCTTTCAATCAAATATATAACTCTGCTGGAACGAAGAAACGTTTCCAGTGTAAGTTGGACGGTACTGATAAATTAGTGCTTTGCTCTCTTCAACATCAGATTCAAAATGGTGATCACTTTTCCGAGCTGCAAGACAAAGAAAGGATTAATTTTTAAGAAGATGGGGTACAATTTTCAAAAGGCTACTTTGTGATGTTCCTTCCACTAATCAGCATTATTTAGCGGGACAAGGCCAGGAAAAAGGAAAAAATGTCTTATAAAATTCCTCCCAAACAAAGCAGCACCTGACTTGGAGGGGCATTCTCCTGAGAGCAGCCACACCCACCCTGCACCAGACCCCACATGGTGCTCAGTTCTCACTACCTTCAAACACCTACTAGGCACCTACTAAGTACCTACTCTGCACAAGGCCTGATGCCTCTCCTGGAGATGGAAATATTCACCAGGCAATGTCCTAACTCTCAGGCAATCTAGTCTGATTCCCAAACAGAAATGGATACTGTTAACATTTCTGTTAACACTGGTAGCAGAGTCTTAGCCACTGGATCACCAGGGAAGTCCCAATCTTTTATTTGCTTATTCTTAGGCTACTCACAACCTTAATTGGAAATAATCTTCTAAAATGAAGTCTTTGCAGTTGATTTATCACTTTGGTCCTACAGACCAGAAAACGAGGAAAACCTGCCTACAAGACATCAAGGAAGAAGCTCCAACTCTTCCATCAGCAATCAAAGCAGAAACTGTACCTATTCTCTGAAAGCTGCACATAATGAGTAACCTATTATTGTGTGCTATCTCAATATTAACAACAAATTCTAGAGGATCCCATTGCTCTGTACTTTGTATGTTAAGTCACCTGCCCCACCACAATGTACGTTGCAATGTACAGGGATTTCTCTGGTGGCTGAGACGGTAAAGCATCCACCTGCAATGCAGGAGACCCAGGTTCAATTCCTGGGTTGGGAAGATCCCCTGGAGAAGGGAATGGCAATCCACTACAGTATTCTTGCCTAGAGAATTCCATGGACAGAGGAGCCTGGAGGGTTACAGTCCATGGAGGTCACAAAGAGTCAGACAGGACTGAGTGACCGACTAACACTTTCACTTGATTGAACATGATACATTCTGTATATAAATCATACACTGTTTACTCCATGCATGAGTACAAACTACAAATATTACATCATCACACAGAACGTTTTTTACAGACTAACTTCCCGAAGATGGTTCAAGAGTAAAGCGGAGGGAGACCCTGTACAGCCGAGGCAGGTGTGGTGGTGGTGTGGAGAAGAGAAGCGGAATTGAAATGGAAGGAGGCAAAAAGAAGTCGGCGAAGCTGAAGTTGATGTGAGGGGGTGAAGCCTCAGACTTCACCTTAAAGTCAAAATAAAGTCCTATGGGCTTTTCTGGCATTTTTCAGAAAGACGGCATTGGAAGATGAAGACGGTGGAGTCATGCCTGTGACAGTGCTGGAGAAAACCGTGCCCTGCCCACTGCTGTCCTCATTCACTTCTACACACGTGACCTAAATATGCTTCTTAGGACTAATACTGCCCATGGGAGACCTTTTGGATTTTTTTTCAATTTGGGGTTTTGTCAAGAAATAACCCATTAAACTGAGTATAACCCTAAACCACGGTGAACTCGGGATGCAGTATATACCTGCCAGTGTGGACAGAGGGATGATAAACCTTAGGGAAAGCTTGGACGGAGAAGGCCAAGACTTCCATGCCCACGCCTCACCCGGGGGATGCCCCATCCTTGGCGAGGTGCATCTTTAGCTCTGTCTCACATGCACATCACACCCACATAAACCTCAAGCATCTAGAACCACATCTAGCATCTAACACTCCCAAGTACCCACAAACATAACAATTTGTGACTACATCTTGGTTTCCAACATGAAAAAGCAGGCAAGGCATATTAACTCTCCAACTCTCCAATGTCCTATAGACAGGGAGACTTAAATCCACAGACTGATGAGTATAGGTTCAACTCAAATAAATGTCCTGGAAAAATAAGATCTAAGTCTCAGATAATGTCATAATTAAAATATTATTCCAAAAAAGAGTAATGATGGTGGCCGCTGCTTAGTCACTCAGTCGTGTCCGACTCTTTGTGACCCTGTGGACTGCCTCCCGCTAGGCTCCTCTGTCCATGGGATTCTCCAGGCAAGAACACTAGAGTGGGTTGCCAGTTCCTTTTCCAGGGGATCTTCCCCACCTAGGGATCAAACCCATATTTCCTGCACTGGCAGGCAGATTCTTTACCACTGAGCCACCAGGGAAACCCAATAGTAATGGGAAAAAAATCTTAAAAAAAAGGAATCAAGAAAGACAGAAAAAAGAATCTTTATGCTGTTGTTTAAGAATTCAACCCACTTTAGAGAATGCAATACAGTTCACTGAAATAATGGTCCTGATTTGACTTAAATGACTAATATCTCAATTTCAGGACTCTCAAATTCATTTTCTTAAAAGTTAAACCTAGGGAAGGAACAAGATGGCAGAGGAATAGGACGGCGAGACCACTTTCTCCCCCACAAATTCATCAAAAGAACATTTGAATGCGGAGTAAAGTCCACAAAACAACTTCTGAATGCTGGCAGGGGACATCAGGCACCCAGAAAAACAGCCCATTGGCTTCGAAAGGAGGTAGGAAAAAACATAAAAGATAAAAAGAGAGACAAAAGAGGTAAGGACGGAGCTCCGTCCCGGGAAGGGAGGCTTTAAAAAGAGAGAAGTTTCCAAACACCAGGAAACACTCTCACTGACAAGTCTGTGGCAAGCCTTGGAAACTCAGAGGGCCACATAACCAGGAAGAAAAAGAAATAATTAAAACTCACAGATTACCCGCCAAACGGTAACTCCCAGTGGAGAAGCAGCACAGACGCTTGCATATGCCATTAGCAAGCGGGGCCTGGGCAGGGAGGAGCCGACTGAACTGCTTAGAGAAAGGACTGGACTTGAATGCCGCGAGAACAATCTGAACGAACTGGGGATAGCAAAGCAGACTGGGATAGCTTCCCCACGAAAAGGCAGAAAGCTCTAACCTAAGACTCTGCCAGCCCCGCTCACAGAACAAAGGGCTGAGCAGAGTGAGCCGGCTGCAGTCGGCCCATCCACCAACCTCGCTGAGACAGGCAGGGAGGTCAGCCAGAGCTGGAGGGGGCAACCGCGGCCCCTGCATCTGATACAAACTGCAGGCAGGCTTGTTGCTAATCAAGACTTCTTCCTGTCGATATCCGCCTGAAAAGGTGTGCCGGTTGTACACCCAGAAAACCGAGTGGCAGGGACTGGGGAGGTGATAAGTCGCAGCGACTGCGCTCGCCAAACACCTGGTCACCTGAACTGCTCAGACCAGGGAAGGCACAAAACGCAGGCCCAACCAAGTCTGCGCCTTTGTGGAGTACCTGAGAAACTGAACTTGAACCGCTCAGACCTGGGAAGTGCATACACCCCAGCGCCGGCCTCGGACAGTTCCCAGCAGAGCAACCTAGAGCCTGTGCAGTGTAGACTGGGACAGCACACATGCTGTGAGCAGGGCAAACCCAGTGTGGCCGAGACGCTGTGAGCACTCCCCACAGACGCCAGAGATATTTGTCTGCAGCGTTGCTCCCTTCCCAGAGCAGGAATGAACAACTGAGCCTTAAAAAGTGTCCACCCGCCCCCTAGTATCAAGGTGGAAATTAGACACTGAAGAGACCAGCAAACAGAAGAAGCTAAAACAGAGGGAACCACCTTGGAAATGACAGATAGAGACGTCTAGAGGCTACTCCAAGAATAAGACCGAAAACCAGAGGCAAGAGGCTTAAGCCCGAATCCTGAGAACACCAGAGAACTCCTGACTCCAGCGAACATTAATCGATAGGAGCTCATCAAACGCCTCCATACCTACACTAAAACCAAGCACCACCAAAGGGTCAACAAGTTCCAGAGCAAGACATACCACGCAAATTCTCCAGCAACACAGGAAAATAGCCCTGAGCTTCAATATACAGGCAGCCCAAAGTCACTCCAAACCCACTGACATCTCGTAACTCATTACTGGACACTTCATTGCACTCCAGAGAGAAGAAATCCAGCTCCACCAACCAGAACACCGACACAAGCTTCCCTAACCAGGGAACCTTGACAAGTCACCCGTCCAACCCCACACACAGCAAGGAAACTACATAATAAAGAGAACTCCACAAACTGCCAGAAGAGGGAAAGGCCACCCAAGCAAAGCAATATAAGCAAGATCAAGAGGCAGAGAAATACCCAGAAAGTAAAGGAAGTAGATAAATGCCCACCAACACACAAAAAAGAGGAATATATACGGAATCTATATATCTGATAAAGAATTTCGAATTTGGATGGTGAAAATGATTCAAAATCTTGAAAGCAAAATGGAGTTACAGATAAATAACCTGGAGAAAAGGATTGAGAAGATGAAAGAAAGGTTTAATAAGGATTTAGAGGAAATAAAAAAGAGTCAATATACAATGAATAATGCAATAGATGAGATCAGAAACACTCTGGAGGGAACAAACAGTAGAATAACAGAGGCAAAAGACAGGATAAGCGAGCTAGAAGATAGAATTGTAGAAATAAATGAAACAGACAGGAAAAAAGAAAAATGAATTAAAAGAAATGAGGACAATATTAGAGACCTCTGGGACAATGTTAAATGCTCCAACATTCGAATCATAGGAGTCCCAGAAGAAGAATACAGAAAGAAAGACCATGAGAGAATACCTGAGGAGATAATAGTTGAAAACTTCCCTAAAATGAGGAAAGAAATAATCACCCAAGTCCAAGAAACCCAGAGAGTCCCCAACAGGATAAACCCCAGGCGAAATACTCCAAGACACATATTAATCAAATTAACAAAGATCAAACACAAAGAACAAATATTAAAAGCAGCAAGGGAAAAGCAGCAAATAACACACAAGGGGATTCCCATAAGGATAACAGCTGATCTTTCAACAGAAACTCTTCAGGCCAGGAGGGAATGGCAAGACATACTTAAAGTGATGAAAGAAAATAACCTACAGCTCAGATTACTGTACCCAGCAAGGATCTCATTCAAATATGTAGGAGAAATCAAAAGCTTTACAGTCAAACAAAAGCTGAGAGAATTCAGCATCACCAAACCAGCTCTCCAACAAATGCTAAAGGACCTTCTCTAGACAGGAAACACAGCAAGGGTGTATAAACTCGAACCCAAAGCAATAAAGAAAATGGCAACGGGATCATACTTATCAATAATTACCTTAAACGTAAATGGGTTGAATGCCCCAACCAAAAGACAAAGGCTGGCTGAATGGATACAAAAACAAGACCCCCACATATGTTGTCTACAAGAGACCCACCTCAAATCGGGGGACACATACAGACTGAAAGTGAAGGGCTGGAAAAAGATATTCCATGCAAATAGAGACCAAAAGAAAGCAGGAGTAGCAATACTCATATCAGATAAAATAGACTTTAAAACAAAGGCTGTGAAAAGAGACAAAGAAGGAAACTACATAATGATCAAAGGATCAACCCAAGATGAATATATAACAATTATAAACATTTAGCACCCAACATAGGAGCACCGCAATATGTAAGACAATTACTAACAAGTATGAAACGGGAAATTCACAACAACGCAATAATAGTGGGAGATTTTAATACCCCACTTACATCTATGGATAGATCAACTAAACAGAAAATTAAAAGGAAACACAAACTTTAAATTATACAATAGACCAGTTAGACCTAATAGATATCTATAGGACATTTCACCCCAAAACAATGAATTTCACCTTTTTCTCAAGCACACACGGAACCTTTTCCAGGATAGATCACATCCTGGGCCATAAATCTAGCCTTGGTAAATTCAAAAAAATTGAAAACATTCCAAGTATCTTTTCTGACCACAATGCAATAAGATTAGATCTCAATTACGGGAGAAAAACCATTAAAAATGCCAACATATGGAGGCTGAACAACACGCTGTTGAATAATGAACAAATCATAGAAGAAATCAAAAGAGAAATCAAAATATGCATAGAAATGAATGAAAATGAAAACACAACAACCCAAAACCTCTGGGACACTGTAAAAGCAGTGCTAAGGGGAAAGTTCATAGCAATACAGGTGCATCTCAAGAAAAACGTCAACTAAATAACCTAAATCTACACCTAAAGAAACTAGAAAAGGAAGAAATGAAGAACCCCAGGGTTAGTAGAAGGAAAGAAATCTTAAAAATTAGGGCAGAGATAAATGCAAAAGAAACAAAAGAGACCATAGCAAAAATCAACAAAGCCAAAGGCTGGTTCTTTGAGAAGGTAAATAAAATTGACAAACCACTAGCCAGACTCATCAAGAAACAAAGGGAGAAGAACCAAATCAATAAAATTAGAAATGAAAATGGAGAGATCACAACCGACAACACAGAAATACAAAGGAATATTAGAGAATACTATCAGCAATTATATGGCAATAAAATGAACAACATGGAAGAAATGGACAAATTCCTAGAAAAATACAACTTTCCAAAACTGAACCAGGAAGAAATAGAAAATCTGAACAGGCCAATCACGGAACTAGAGGCTGTAATCAGAAATCTTCCAGCAAACAAAAGCCTAGGTTCAGACGGCTTCACAGCTGAATTCTACCAAAAATTTACAGAAGAGCTAACATCTATTCTACTCAAACTCTTCCAGAAAATTGCTGAGGAAGGGAAACTTCCAAACTCATTCTATGGCCACCATCACCCTAATCCCAAAACCGGGTAAAGATCCCACAAAAAAAGAAAACTACAGGCCAATATCACTGATGAACATAGACGCAAAAATCCTTAATAAAATTCTAGCAATCAGAATCCAACAACACATTAAGAAGATCATACATCATGACCAAGTGGGCTTTATCTCAGGAATGCAAGGATTCTTCAATATCCACAAATCAATCAACATAATACACCACATTAACAAACTAAAAAATAAAAATCACATGATTATCTCAATAGATGCAGAGAAAGCCTTCGACAAAATTCAACATCCATTTATGATAAAAACCCTCCAGAAAGTGGGAATAGAAGGGACATACCTCAACATAATAAAAGCTATATATGACAAACCCACAGCAAACATTATCCTCAACAGTGAAAAACTGAAAGCATTTCCCCTAAAGTCAGGAACAAGACAAGGGTGCCCACTCTCACCACTACTATTCAACATAGTTCTGGAAGTTTTGGCTACAGCAATCAGAGCAGAAAAAGACATAAAAGAAATACAAATTGGAAAAGAAGAAATAAAACTTTCACTGTTCACTGATGACATGATCCTCTACACAGAAAACCCTAAAGACTCTACCAGAAAACTACTAGAGCTAATCAATGAATACAGTAAAGTTTCAGGATATAAAATCAACACACAGAAATCCCTTGCATTCCTATACACTAATAATGAGAAAATAGAACGAGAAATTAAGGAAACTATTCCATTCACTGTTGCAACGAAAAGAATTAAATACTTAGGACTATATCTACCTAAGGAAACAAAAGACTTGTACATACAGAACTATAAAACACTAGTGAAAGTAATCAAAGAGGACACTAATAGATGGAGAAATATACCGTGTTCGTGGATTGGAAGAATAAATATTGTGAAAATGAGTATACTACCCAAAGTAATTTATACATTTAATGCAATCCCTATCAAGCTACCAACGATATTTTTCACAGAGCTAGAACAAATAATCTCACAATTTGTATGGAAATACAAAAAACCTCGAATAGCCAAAGCAATCTTGAGGAAGAAGAATGGAACTGGGGGAATTAACCTGCTGGACTTCAGGCTCTACTACAAAGCCATGGTCTTCAAGATAGTGTGGTACTGGCATAGCTGGAGCGGAAGCTGGGCCGCCCCTCCCCCACCTGCTTCCGGCCACGGCTCACTTCTCCCGCCTCCGCGTCCGCCACCGCCTGTGGTTGTCCCGCCATGGCACTGTCACGGGGGCTGCCCCGGGAACTGGCTGAGGCCGTGGCCTGGGGCCGGGTCCTGGTGGTGGGGGCGGGCAGCATTGGCTGCGAGCTCCTCAAAAACCTCGTGCTCACCAGCTTCTCCCACATCGACCTGATTGATCTGGATACTATTGATGTCAGCAACCTCAACAGGCAGTTTTTGTTTCAAAAGAAACATGTTGGAAGATCAAAGGCCCAGGTTGCCAAAGAGAGTGTACTGCAGTTTTACCCGAAAGCTAATATCATAGCCTACCATGACAGTATCATGAACCCTGACTATAATGTGGAATTTTTTCGACAATTTATATTGGTTATGAATGCTTTAGATAACAGAGCTGCCCGCAACCACGTTAATAGAATGTGTCTAGCAGCTGATGTCCCTCTTATTGAGAGTGGAACTGCTGGTTATCTTGGGCAAGTAACCACTATCAAAAAGGGTGTGACCGAGTGTTATGAATGTCATCCCAAACCAACCCAGAGAACTTTTCCTGGATGTACAATTCGTAACACACCTTCAGAACCTATTCACTGCATTGTCTGGGCGAAATATTTGTTCAACCAGTTGTTTGGAGAAGAAGATGCTGATCAAGAAGTATCTCCTGACAGAGCTGACCCTGAAGCTTCCTGGGAACCAATGGAAGCCGAAGTCAGAGCCAGAGCATCTAATGAGGATGGTGACATTAAACGTATTTCCACCAAGGAATGGGCTAAATCAACTGGATATGATCCAGTTCAACTTTTTACCAAGCTTTTTAAAGATGATACCAGGTATCTGTTGACGATGGACAAACTATGGCAGAAAAGGAAACCTCCAGTTCCATTGGATTGGGCTGAAGTGCAAAGTCAAGGAGAAGAAACCAGTGCATCAGATCAACAAGACGAACCCCAGTTAGGTCTGAAAGACCAACAGGTTCTAGATGTCAAGAGCTATGCGTGTCTTTTTTCAAAGAGCATTGAGACTTTGAGAGTTCATTTAGCAGAAAAGGGGGATGGAGCTGAGCTCATATGGGACAAGGATGACCAATCTGCAATGGATTTTGTCACCTCTGCTGCAAATCTCAGGATGCATATTTTCAGTATGAATATGAAAAGCAGATTCGATATCAAATCAATGGAAGGGAACATTATTCCTGCTATCGCTACTACTAATGCAGTGATTGCTGGGTTGATAGTATTGGACAGATTGAAGATTTTATCAGGAAAAATAGACCAGTGTAGAACAATTTTTTTGAATAAACAACCAGACCCAAGAAAGAAGCTTCTTGTGCCTTGTGCACTGGATGCTCCCAACCCTAACTGTTACGTATGTGCCAGCAAGCCAGAGGTGACTGTGCGGCTGAATGTTCATAAAGTGACTGTTCTCACCTTACAAGATAAGATTGTTTGTGAAAGAAAAACTTGCTATGGTAGCACCAGATGTCCAAATTGAAGATGGAAAAGCAACAATCCTAATATCTTCAGAAGAGGGAGAGACAGAAGCTAATAATCACAAGAAATTGTCAGAATTTGGAATGAGAAATGGGAGCCGACTTCAAGCAGATGACTTCCTTCAGGACTACACTTTATTGATCAACTCCTTCATAGTGAAGACCTAGGAAAGGATGTTGAATTTGAAGTTGTTGGTGATGCCCCAGAAAAAGTGGGGCCCAAGCAAGCTGAAGATGCTGCCAAAAGCATAATCAATGGCAGCGATGACGGAGCTCAGCCTTCCACATCCACAGGGTGGTTGTGATGATTAAATGAGCTGTATATGCAAAGTGCTCAGAACAGTTCCTGGCACATTCACAAGAGCAAGATGATGTGCTCATAGTTGATTTGGATGAAGAAGGTCCCGCATATAATGCTGGTATCAGTGAAGAAGAAAGAAGTCGCAAGAGGAAGCTAGATGAGAAAGAGGGTGTCAGTGCGAAAAGGTCACGCACAGAGCAGGCAGAGGAGCTTGAAGAGGTTATAGCATTAGATTGAACAGAAATGCCTCTGAACGGAACTTCTTACTCCATTAAGGCCTTCTGGGCAGAACCAGGTTATTTGTTACGTCCTTTGTTCCAAAGGGAAAAAATTGACACCAGTGACTTGAAAGTGATTCTGCTCCCTTTGAAAGCATTCATTTCGCTAGAACTATTAGAAACATTGCAGTATGCTGTATTGAAAGTAGGAGTATAGTTTTAAAACCCTTTGAACAAAGTATGTGCATAACCAGTCCATGAGATGAAACAACATAATGCATGTTGCCTTTTTAATGTAAATACCCTTAGGTATCATTTAACAGTTTTAAAATATTGTGGTTTAGTAAAGTTGATACCTGGTTATAAACATTATGCCTTTATTTTTGGTTAGAAGAAGAATTATTTTTAGCCTAGATCTAACCATTTTCATACTCTTAACTGACTGAAACAAATTCAAAGAAGTATCGAGTGCTATGCATTGAAATTTGTTTTTAAATGTTAACTGGCACTATGTATATTAATGTAAAACAGTTGTTAATTTACTCAAGTTTTCAGCTTGAACTGCCTGGTATGTCTGTGTAAGAAGCCAGTTTTTGTATATTGTTACAGTTTCAGGTTATTTATATTTGATGTTTTGTAAAACTCAAATACAACTATACTGTACTTATGGACCAAATAAATGACATCTGCATACTTGTTAAAAAAAAAAAAAAGATAGTATGGTACTGGCATAAAGACAGAAATATAGATCAATGGAACAAAATAGAAAGCCCAGAGATAAATCCACGCACCTATGGACACCTTATCTTTGACAAAGGAGGAAAGAATATAAAATGGAGAAAAGACAGTCTCTTTAACAAGTGCTGTTGGGAAAACTGGTCAGCCACTTGTAAAAGAATGAAACTAGAACACTTCCTAACACCATACACAAAAATAAACTCAAAATGGATTAGAGAGCTAAATGTAAGACCAGAAACTATAAAACTCCTAGAGGAGAACGTAGGCAAAACACTCTCCGACATAAATCACAGCAGGATCCTCCAAGACCCACCTCCCAGAATATTGGAAATAAAAGCAAAAATAAACAAATGGGACCTAATTAAAATCAAAAGCTTCTGCACAGCAAAGGAAACTATAAGCAAGGTGAAAAGACAGCCTTCAGAATGGGAGAAAATAATAGCAAATGAAGCAACGGATAAAGGATTAATCTCCAAAATATACAAGCAGCTCCTAAAGCTCAATTCCAGAAAAATAAATGACCCAATCAAAAAATGGGCCAAAGAACTAAACAGACATTTCTCCAAAGAAGACATAAAGATGGCTAACAAACACATGATAAAATGCTCAACATCCCTCATAATCAGAGAAATGCAAATCAAAACCACAATGAGATACCATTTCACACCAGTCAGGATGGCTGCTATCCAAAAGTCTACATGCAATAAATGCTGGAGAGGGTGTGGAGAGAAGGGAACCCTCTTACACTATTGGTGGGAATGCAAACTAGTACAGCCACTATGGAGAACAGTGTGGAAATTCCTCAAAAAATTGGAAATAGAACTGCCATATGATCCAGCAATCGCACTCCTGGGCATACACACCAAGGAAACCAGAATTGAAAGAGACACATGTACTCCAATGTTCACTGCAGCACTGTTTATAATAGTGAGGACATGGAAGCAACCTAGATGTCCATCTGCAGATGAATGGATAAGAAAGCTTTGGTACATATACACAATGGAGTATTTTTCAGCCATCAAAAAGAATGCATTTGAATCAGTTCTAATGAGGTGGATGAAACCAGAGCCTATTATACAGAGTGAAGTAAGCCAGAAAGAAAAACACAAATACAGTATACTAACGCATATATATGGAATTTAGAAAGATGCAAATGATAACCCTGTATACCAGACAGCAAAAGAGACACAGGTGTATATAACAGTCTTTGGGACTCTGTGGGAGAGGGTGAGGGTGGGATGGTTTGGGAGAATGGCATTGAAACATGTATATTATCATATGTGAAACGAATCGCCAGTTCAGGGTCGATGCATGATACAGGATGCTCGGGGCTGGTATGTGGGGATGACCCAGAGGGAGGATAAGGGGAGGAGGGTGGGGGTAGGGGGGTTTGGGAGGGGGAACTCATGTACACCCGGGGCGGATTCATGTCAGTGTATGGCAAAACCAACCAATATAATATGGTAAAATAATTAGCATCCAATAAAAATAAAAAAAGAAAAAGAAAAAAATAAATAAAAGTTAAACCTACACAACATTTATAGAACACACAAAAGTTCAGATGAGAGCAATTTCCTTCAGAACCACACTAGAGTGATAAAATTATAACCTCTGCCTCAAATTACCTTCAGCCACAAAGAACTCTGCTAAATAAAATGCAGTCTTCACAGCATTAGGTGCATGGGAAATGCCTTGTAATTGCCCCCACTCATAAGGAGCTTTCTCCGGATGCCACTGGACGCCATATATTGGATACCGGTATCCTGCACAAAGAATAGACTGGTGAGTATTAAACGGTAACAATGGTCTAAGATGTTACAATTATGTTGTATATTCTGTGTAGAACATTACTTTTATACCCCACAATGTCAGACAAAGTAAAACTGTGCATATTATTATCAGAAACAAAGAGTTTCAATTCACAGTCAATGTGAAGTTCATAATAAAAGTATTTCACTGACTTATAACCTTTTATGAGAGTCCCAGGTGACTAGTGGGAAAAGAACCCAGCTGTCAAAGCAAGAGACATAAAGAGACATTAGTTCAATTTCTGGCTCAGGAAGATCCCCTGGAGAAGGGCATGGTTACCCACCCACTCCAGTATTCTTGCCTGGAGAATCCCGTGAATAGAGGAGCCTGATGGGCTACAGCCCATGGGGTCAAAAAGAGTCAGACACGACGGAAGTAATTTAGCACGCATGCACAACTTTCTACAATTTGAAATATGATTTACTTTACTAGGTGATCAGAGTTGTTGTTCACTGTTTAGTCGCTCAGTTGTGTCTGTCTCTTTGCGACCCCAAGGACTGCAACACGCCAGGCTTCCCTGTCCTTCACCATCTCCCGGAGTTTGCTCAAACTCATGTCCATTGAGTTGGTGATGCCATCAAACTATCTCTCCCTCTGTCGTCCCCTTCTCCTTCTGCCTTCAATCTTGCCCAGCATCAGGGTCTTTTCCAGTGAGTCAGCTCTTTATATCAGGTGGCCAAAATTTTGGAGCTTCAGCCTTAGCATTAGTCCCTCCAATGAATATTCAGGACTGATTTCCTTTAGGATTCACTAGTTTGATCTCCTTGCAGTCTAAAGGACTCTAAAGAGTCTTCTCCAAGACCACAGTTCAAAAGCATCAATTCTTCAGCACTCAGCCTTTTTTATGGTCCAACTCTCACATCCATACATGACTACTGGAGAAACCATAGCTTTGACTATATGGACCTTTGTTGGCAAAGTAATGTCTCTGCTTTTTAATACACTGTCTAAGTTTCTCACAGCTTTTCTTCCAAGGAGTAAGCATGATCAGAGTAGAGTGGAATAACTGAGCCTCTGAATACAGACCAGTTCAATAGTCAGGGGTACATCTGATTAGTGACAAGTTTCTTCTACAACGGTTTCTTTCCCCGCCACTTCACATCACATCTTCATCCCCTCCGATATAATGACTTATTCATGTGAGAATGAAGTATGCCAGCATCTCTGGTGTCTTTATAGGTTAGCTAGTTTGTCTCAGCGTACACTGTACCTCTCTCACAGTCTGTGGAATGGCTCATGACTTCATTGAATCAATTTTAAACGGTTTTTTAAAGAAGCTTAAATGTGAAAGATTTTTGCTACTATAGTTCACTTATTCTTAGAATTATTAACTACTTTTCTATATAAAAATGATATGATCCCCAGGATTTACTCCAAAAAATATTCCAGTAGGAAGAAAAAGTAGATATGAAATAAGTAATGTCCGACTCTTGCGACCCCATGGACTGTATGAAATAAGAACGGCCACATAAATGTGAAAGTTGTTGAAAATTACTTCTAAGTGTGTTTTTTAAATTCTGTAACTTTTTAAAAATGTGAATATGTGTGATATTTGCCTTCTGAGAAATTTACATACTCATCTCATTTTTTTTCTTCACACATATGCCTTTCCTCATTTTAACAATTTATTGACCACAAATGTATTAATTCGTCTCTTGCTACACAAACATTACTGACTGGAGTGTTTTAATATTCACTTACATAACAAATCACTGGCCACAGGCATTAGTTTCTGCAAAAAAAACCCCAGTCAATAGTGTGTTAATTGGAAAAGAAATCCTCTATTACTGTTGCATTGAAATTAAAATCCTAACTACCATAAGAAAATACTTGAAGGAATGAGTTATATGAAAGTAGAGGTGTCCAGGAAAAAGAGCACTGTCCTCCTGCATCCCATGAGACTCTGCTAGGAGAGATCACATCACAGAAAGGAAGCCTACTTTATCCTACCCTTCCCAAGGCAAGGTTCACAAGAGGAGAACCTAAGACCAAGCAGCTGTGGCCACTACTCCATCCCTCTCCCACTGCCCCCTCCCCACCTCCCTGTTACATATTCTCTTTCTGGGACCACATGTGGTGACACCAGCAGGAGACCCATTGGCTAGATGACTAGAAAATCAATTGCTACACACAGATAACTGACAGGCAGATCTTCTAATATACTTCTCCGAGATATGAAAAGTACTATTTAGGATAAGAAACACCCTAGCTAGTACAAAACTAGACAGCATAGTAAAAAGCAGAGACATTACTTTGCTGACAAAGGTCCATATAGTCAAGCTATGGTTTTTCCAGTAGTCATGTATGGATGTAAAAACTGGACCATAAAGAAGGCTGAATGCCAAAGAACTGATGCTTTTGAACTGTGGTGTTGGAGGAAACTCTTGAGAGTCCTTTGGACTGCAAGGAGATCAAACCAATCCTACAGGAAATCAGTCCTGAATATTCATTGGAAGGACAGATGCTGAAGCTGAAACTATAATACTTTGACCACCTGATGAGAATAGCTGACTCACTGGAAAAGATTCTGATGCTGGGCAAGACTGAAGGCGGGAGGAGAAGGGGACAACAGAGGATGAGATGGTTGGATGGCATCAAAAACTCAATGGTAAGCAAACTCCAGGAGATACTGAAGGACAGGGAAGCCTGGCATGTTGCAGTCCATGGGGCCACAAAGAATCAGACACAGCTTCACAATTGAACAAGTGATAAATTGTAACAAAGATTTTTCAAATAGAAAAATAGATGAATGTTCAGACAGAGATACACACTGAAATTCAGAAACAATTGAGATTCACTCTTTTTTTTTCTGTAAACTGCATCACTGAAAGATCAATGCAGGTTCCTGACAACGTAGGTCCTGTCTCACTAATTTAGAACAAAAGTATCAAGAATAGGAAGAAAATATGCAAATAAGAGCATCTCCAGTGTTTCTATCTAGCAGGTATCAGGAAGTTTTCAGAAGATAAAATTTTCAAATGAGCCTGGTATGATGACACAGCCAGAAAGACACCAACACGGAAACCTGACGATGCCCTAATTTCCAAGCCAAATCTCTTTCATTTACATAATTAGTCATCCATTCAACATCTGGAAACACAAAGAAGAGTAAGACACAGTCTCAGCTCTCAATGAGCTCTTAGCTCTGAGCAGTTCTACACGCAGGATTCGTTGAGGGTCCACCCTTTCGGGTCCTGCTCCGTGGGGGTACTTTCCAGAGAGGGCGCTCCTGAGCTTCACCTCAAGTTCTCCTGATTCAGTAACAATGCTGGTTTAAATGCTCCATTTAACTCCTGGAGTTTAGGACCTAAATACCCTTACTGTCCTTTCATCAATGTATTTAGGGAGATTTTTTTCTGTATGCCAATCACATTTTTTGTTATTGTCTGGAGCATGTACTTAATCTGCAATGTTGCTAGAAACAGAAGTCATCTCCTCCATTTATCTTCACTGATCCTCCCCATAGTCTTCACCTCCCTTCCATTTTCATCACCTTGACCTAGAAGGTGACCCAGGTAAACCGCAACTGATTTGGAACCTGAGCAAAACATGGGCCTCTTTTCTCCAATAATGTCCTAACTTCCAACTTCAGTCCCCAAAGTTTAATTCATGATTTTATTTTTAAAAGAGATTTTAAATGATTTTATTCATAAAGACAGTTTATTCATAAGAGAACTATAAAATCAAAATTCATAAATATAGTAAAACAAAGTGTATATGTGCAGAGATACGTACCTTCCAAGGTTGAAATAAAGTCAATATTGCCATCTGTATTTGTAGTTAATACATTGAAAAATGCCTTTAACTTTTCATTCTTCGTAAAATTCTAAAGTGCAAAAATAAAATCAAAATGATTACTTCTGTAGTAAATCAAAATTTAGCATGGATTTCACTGCATAATAAATAAGATACCATCACGGAGAGGCTCCACTTGTGGAAATGTGCGGTCAGAGGTTCTACTGCTAATGACAGTAGCAAGTCAGCAGGAAAATTCTGGAACATTCTGCTCTGAAATGTACCTGAAAAAATTTAAGCCCAAGAGAAATCATTCAAACACAGGAAAAAAAAAAAATCCGCTTAAGTCACAGCCAGAGAGAGGCCACTGTGAAGACACAATCAAGATGACTAAATGATTTGCAAACACATCATTTCTACAGGAGTATTCTAGTTAGGCACAAAATAAGTTCAACACATAGTTCCAAATATGTTCCATACTTATGTACCTTTCTTCTAGAATTGCAACATAAATAACTAAAATTCTTCGGACATGATAATGAGCAGGCTAGCCACAGAGTAAGCAGAGGATTTTAACTTGAATTCTCTAGACAGGGCTGAAAAACAGGTAAAACTGCCCACATGTGTGTCTATTTGTTTGCTCAGGAAAGGACCTAGAACTTCTAACACATTTTCAAAGTATCTGGGACTTAAATGGTTAAAAATACCAACGATGTGGAAAAGAACACAAACCAGGTTACTAACCACTAGACAGATCAAAAGAAGAAATTTACTTCACTGAAAACTCTGGAGTCTGACACAGACACACAGCAGCAAAAGGATAAGAAAATCCTGATGGTAGTCAAGGCCCCAATGTCAGCTGTCCTTAAACGAGCCTGTCATTCAGGATGCTAACGGTCCATGAGAACCCCAGAGTTCCAGATCATCAAAATCTGCTGATTCCTTATTTCAGTGGATTTCATTCCTGGTTTGTATAAACTGTGTTTCAAACACACACTACCAACAGAAACTGACCCAAGACATACATTTCTCATATGACTTTTGCACTATTTGAATATGAAAAAGAGCTTTGAAAAGTACAGAGCATTTTATAAGTTCTGGGAATAACAACTACTGCTTTCCATCCAAAATCCTTAAGAGAACAAGAAAGGTTGGTAGCATTCAATTCTGATGATTCTGAGATCAAGTAACCCACAAGAATCATCTTTTTTTTTTTTTTTTTTGGCTGTGCTGCGTCTTTGCTGCTGCCTGAGGACTTTCTCTGGTTACACTGGGGGGCAGGTGGGGGGAACGTTGCTACTTTCTAGTTGCTGTGCGCAGACTTTGCATTGTGGGTGGATTCTCTCTTTGTGGAGAACAGGCTCTAGGGCACAGGGGTTTCAGTAGCTGTGGAGGACAGGCTCAGCTGCTCCACAACGTGTGGGATCTTCCCAGACCAGGGATCAAACCTGTGTCTCCTGCATTGGCAGGTGGATTCTTCAACACTGGACTACCAGGGAACTACCCAAGAATCAGTATCTATTTATACAAACTGGCAAATAAACAATTTGTCTGGTCTTTGTCCTTGGTTCCGGAATGGGAGCTTTTAAAACCCTTGGAAATTTCAAGGAAATTCTCAAAGGATGGACATGTCTTTGTAATGCTCATGAGATGGCATAAGGTGGCCCCTGAACAGCTTTGAGATGAGGCTGGGGATCAGAGAGACTGACCACGTGATTACAGCAGGTCTGGCTTTACCTGAATCTGCAGCACAATGGATATGAAATGGACTTCAAGAGTAAATCTAACTGAGTCAGCCTGATCTCCACGGATGGGATGGACGGAGACTAGAGACTGAGTTCAATAACACGGCCAGTGACGTAATCAATCGTGCCTTCGCAACGAACCTCCAGTAAAAACTGTAAGCACCAAAGCTCCCTGGAGCCACTTGGCTGGTGAACATATTGATGTGCCAGGAGGGTGACGTGCCCTGAGTCAACAGGAAAAGGGCAGGAGGTTCCGCATTCCCTCCAGACCTCAGCCCACGTGAATCCTTTACAGTAAAACTCTTACTGCAAACACAGCACTTTCTGAGCTCTGTCGGTCATTCCAGTGCATTATTAAACCTGTGTGTGAGTGTGTGCTAAGTTGCTTCAGTTGTGTCTGACTCTGCAATCCTATGGACTGTAGCCCGCCAGGCTCCTCTGTCCATGGGGATTCTCCAGGCAAAAATACTGGAGTGGGTTTCCAGGCCCTCCTCCAAGAGAATTTTTCTAACCCAGGGATTGAACCCACGTCTCTTATATCTCCTACATTGGCAGGTGGGTTCTTTACCACTAGAGCCACCTGGGAAGCTCTCTGTACTCAATGAGGACTACGGAGACCAGCCCTACCCACAGAGACACGCTGCTGTATAATTCACTGCTGTCATCACTTATAGGCTGATGTTTCCTTATAATAACATTTTATTGGTATGATAATTAGATTATTTTACTGCCTCCTCCATTCTGCTGCCCCACGCCCCTCCCCGATTGAGGATTTTACCAATGACAGCTCTTTCTCCCAGGAAACATGCGTATTTTGAACTCAGCTGAACACGGGCTGTCTGTAACCTCCTCCTTGAACCCGGGCCCACCGCCCCCACTTCCAATGCTGCTGCACTAGAGCCCGGGGCCCCAGGTGCCTTGGCAGTTGGCACAAGCGAGGACTGTCCACCCAGGAGGAGAGGGAGAGCGCCCACTGCCCCCCACCTAGGCACCCTCTCTCGGCCTTAGCTACATCACAGCCCTTGCGCCCCAACCCCACCCAGCCCCAAGCTTGGCCCACTTACAAAAAACATAAAAGCTTCCCACTGGGAAGCTTCATTAAACCCATGGGTATCCCCAAACTCATGGCCAGTTGATCAGAAGTGTGAGTAGCCTTGTGGCGTGAGTAGAGGCTCGTATCTGATGTAAGGGTAGTCTGGTCAGGGAGATGACCTTTACCTGGAACCTGAGCTACCTCCAGGTGGTATACTAGAATGGAGTACACCCCAGCTAGGGTCAAAACACAGTACACAGCCAAGGGGGAAATGCAGGTTCAACCCCTGGGTTAGGAAGATCCCCTGGAGGAGGGCCTGGCAACCTACTCCAGTATTCTTGCCTGGAAAATCCCATGGAAGAGGAGCCTGGTGGGCTATAATCCATAGGGTTGAAAAGAGTTGGACATGACTGAAGATAACATTTATGAGAGTTATGTTTAAAGTGCTTAGCACAGTACCCAGAAAACACTGTCTTATTTAACCCTCACAAAAAACCCTAGGAGTAAATGCTTTTCGAAATCATTTGTAAAAGACAGGCTAAATGATTCCGCAAGGAAGAAGTAACAAAGTTAGAACTCAAAACCAGGTCTTATTTTAGAGTTTTTTCATCATGCATGGTCCTGATATCACTAGAAGCAGTAAGTTATAAACATGCAAAATCCCTTAAGCCATCCTTATAACTCAGTACAAAGATCAGCCTGTGTACATAAGTTAAAAATAACCTGAGTGTCCAGAGGTAAAAAGCTTGTGACTGTTTTGAAGAATGAAGTGTTATATTAAGTTTTGGTTATTAATGTTTTAATTTTGTAGCCTTCCTGTCTGGAGAAATAAAATCCTTTAAATGAAAAAAAAAAAATTAACAAATGTTACATTTTTTGACTTGGATATTTGCAACTTACAAATCTTACCCAGTTACTACTTTTTTGAAGGAGCAAAAAGAAAATTCTTACCTCTAGAGAAGTTCAGCGGCAGTTTAATTCCAACAGTATCTGTAAGAGTTAATAAGCTCTCTCCACTGACCAGATAAATAAGCTCTTCAAATCCAAGGCAGGTGCCCCACACAGGAAAATAGTCTCCTTCGCCAAAACTCTTTGCAGAGTAAAGAGAAAAACTAAGCTTATTCATACTTTTCATAATAAAATTTATCCATTCAATTTGTCCTAACAAGACGGGCACCTGAGTCACACATGGATTTCTAAGGAATTTCCAAGATCAATATTAGTAAGCTAGCATTTTCTCTTTGATCAGCAGGTTATCACTTCATCTCTCTGTAGACCAAGCACCCACATAACAGTTAAGGTTTAACTTACCAAACTATCCAAACTCAGTTGTGCTGGGAAAGAGACAGACATCTGCCAGTCAACTACCAAACAACACATGTTATCATTTAGGGACTGTAAATATGCAAGATGATGCCAGATAAATGCCTATTTATACATTTTGTACAAATCCTATTGTTTTATATGACTATCCAGGTTTGAAACTACTCTGAATGGAGGTTTTCCTTTCCCTCCATTATCTCAGAATTTATAGTAACAGCCTTCAGCCAATCAGATTTAATCTGATGAAAGCCATAATTTGGAAGGAAGGGAACAGACAGCAAGCAAAAGTAACAACTTTTCAGAGAGTAAACTAAAGAAGTACAAATGTACTAGGGCTCTCAGAGGGAATTAAAATGACTAGTGTGACCAGGAAAAAAGTCTTCTAGTGATTGAATTTTCTGATTAACTAAAGATTACACCCGTATGTACTGACAGTTACAAAAATGGGTTTTTGTAACTTCCTTAAAACCAGTGGTTTTCCTGCATAGACTGTAAAATATAACCTAACTGTGTGTGTGTGTGCGCTCATTCTCTCAGTCATGTCTGACTGTTTGCAACCCCATAGACTGTAGCCCACCATTCTCTTGTGTCCATGGGCTTTTGCAGGCAAGAATACTGGAGTGGGCTGCCATTTAACACATTTTAAATGCAGAAAATATTAGGGAATTTTTTTCTGTTCCTCTGTAAGAAAAATATAGAACAATATTAATGCTTATATTTTCTACTTCAAGATATGATTTTAATACTTCATATACAAATCTAGGAAATTTTTACTTTCAGAAGTTAGAATTGCATATGCTACGTTGAAAGGTCTTACGGCATTCACTTAACAATAAACACAAAAGAAGACAGAACTGCTGTTTCCATATGTACCAAGTTTGATTTCTGGACTAAATGTTAAATCCCCACTTGCTGGGACCACATCTTTTACTTGTTGTGATCAGCAGAACAAAGGACACAGAGTGGAACCATACAGATCGAACAGAAATCACTCCTGAAGGCTGCTGCTTCTGAGGGCTTGTGGACCCCGGTGGCTACACCCAAACGGAAGTTCAAGATTGCTAAGCTTTTCTTTTTGCTTTGAAATCTTCAAGTTGTCAAATAGACCTTTCGTGTCTTATTGGTTGGGCAGTTAGGTGACTCCTTTTTTTTTAATTGAACAAACCAGGTTACACACATCTATTTGGCGAAAGTAAGAGTTACTTTATAATATTCATATATATGCTTCCCAAATGCATTTTTAAATCATTCTTGTTATAATTTTGTTAAACTTCTATTTTGCTCATTAGTTTTTCCAAAAACTGTCCACTGAGCAGGTACTAAGTACACAGAACCATATGGTATGAGACGAGGAATGCCTCAAAGGGCATCAGAACCATGCAATCTAATGAGACACCAACAGCCAACCCAAGACAAAAGCCCCTTAATCTCAGAGAGCTTCCCTGGTAGCTCAGTGGTAAAGAATGCAGGAGATGAGGATTCAATCCCTGGGTCAGGAAGATCCCCTGAAGAAGTAAATGGCAACCCACTCCAGTATTCTTGCCTGGGAAATCCCACAGACAGAGGAGCCTGGCGGGCTATAGTCCATGGGGTCACAAAGAGGTAGACATGACTTAGTGACAGATCAACAACAAAAAAAAACTCTACAAGTTGAGCAGGAGAAGGATGCCATTCCAGCGGGGGTAGAGGGACACCTCCCCATAAGGTGCACAACCCTTAGCCCTGAAAGCTAAGGCACAAATGACAGGCGAGGTAGAAAGAAACAGACTAAGCAGATTTGAAAGTAGGACACAGGGTATGTTCTAGAAACACCAGTCTGACTGCAAGGACCTGTACAAACAAAGGCTGGAAAAGGTGGGCTGTGGACACACTCTTCAATCAAAGACTATCTTGACTCAAAGACTACAGAAGGCTACAGGTCATTGAGCCAAGTCAGTCAACATTTTCCAACAAGTATCTCACATGATAAAGGCAGTTTCTTAGGGAATTATTTAAGGTTGGGTACATGGTAGGGCCGGAGAAGGCAATGGCAAGCCACTCCAGTACTCTTGCCTAGAAAATCCCATGGATGGAGGAGCCTGGTTGGCTGTAGTCCATGGGATCGCTAAGGGTCGGACAGGACTGAGCGACTTCACTTTCACACATTGGAGAAGGAAATGGCAACCCACTCCAGTGTTCTTGCCTGGAGAATCCCAGGGATGGGGGAGCCTGGTGGGCTTCTGTCTATGGGGTCGCACAGAGTCGGACACGACTGAAGTGACTTAGCAAATGGTAGGGTCAGCAAGATTAATTAGAAAATTGCTGCTAACAGTTCCGGGGAGAAATCCCAAGAGTTTGAGGTAAGATGCAAAGGCAGGCGCAATGTGAAGTTACAGAGAAGCCGAGAGGCTCCACAAGTCACTGCACATGGAGCCTTAGGGGCGAAGTTAAGTGTGAAGCAGGTCAAACAGGATTGGATGAGTTGAGGGCAGCTTGCGAGGGGAGATGAGAATTAACAACCTATGAGCAACGCCCAGTACATAAAAAGACTGCTTACTCAGTCACCATGAGTGCCTGGTTCATGTTAATGAGCCCGGGTACAGAGGCCTGGTCAGCAGAACTGGAGGGTTCCCTGGAGTCCAGAATTAAATGAAGCACACAGAAAATAGGTGACAGCTGCCCCAGGGTGGAAAAGAACCAGCACCTCAAAAGTTAAAGGGGTGATGAGACTACAGTAATGGTGAAGGAAGTATCACCACATGCTCTAAAAAAGAATTATCCTTTTGGAAAATTACAAAAACTCACCTGGAATAATAAGAAATAACCGAGACTTACCTTTATGGACAAGTTGTAAAACATTTTGGCCACATGAGCGTAACCTGACCTCATGAGGTTAACGCTTCCTCCAGGGAAAAGGACTCTAAAACAACATCAAATAGGGTGCACTTCAGCCTCTCCTCCTGCCCAGAAAATCAACAATCTTTTTATTTTAAAACAACCTTTCCTGATTACATAAGCAGCCAGAGCACTACAGAAAATGAGAAAAGTTAGGCAAAAAAATATAAAACACTTACAATCCCACATATTTGTAAACTATTGCAGTGAACAATGCATTTGTGCATATTCTACCAAACTTCTTGGATAAACAAGTCTATTTTTGAAATAGAGTATGGATAAGTTAAAGAAACTGGGGGCAAGGAAGAATATGCAGAGCTAGAAATCAAGTAGAAATAAAATTCTAAGTATAGCTATTAATAGGTTTAAATTAAGATGACCAGAGATGCCAAAATCAACTGCAGGTTCATAGCCATGAGTCAGTCTTGGCTCACCAAAAAAAAAAAATTGTTTTAACCATAAAGAATGAACTAGTCATAAAAATACAGTAGGACAGAAATGAATATCCATGAAAATTTTCATTTATTATTATTTCCCTGAGTTCTCTTCAGAAATAAGAATGGCATCAGAAAATTTTGAAAAAGAACACAATGACAATTCTAAAAAACTTCCCAGAAAAAAAGAAAGAGTGTCACAAACATCTGACTATTGGACTCTACCAATAGAGGAGATATATAGAAAAGTATTTATATTTTTATTTCAACTTTTCAAGTTAAAGAGCTCTTAAAGTAACTAAGGACATTCTAAATGAATTACAAAGATTGGATAAAATATATTAAAATTTTTAAAAAGTACTTAAATATGATTTTGAGATGTAAGAAATATCACTTTTGAGACTGTTGTTCATTCAGCAATAGGTATTAGCCTGGAGAGTCAGAGATGGACAATTCTTGCTGTTGGTAAGGTCACTGCTGCTGCTGCTAAGTCGCTTCAGTCGTGTCCAACTCTGTGCGACCCCAGAGACGGCAGCCCACCAGGCTCCCCCATCCCTGGGATTCTCCAGGCAAGAACACTGGAGTGGGTTGCCATTTCCTTCTCCAATGTGTGAAAGTGAAAAGTGAAAGTGAAGTCGCTCAGTCGTGTCTGACTAGTAGCGACCCCATGGACTGCAGCCCACCAGGCTCCTCTGTCCATGTGATTTTCCAGGCAAGAGTACTGAAGTGGCTTGCCATTGCCTTCTCCGGGTAAGGTCACTATCTGGCAGGAAATACCACAACTATAAGGTAGAACATCTGCCACAGAACCAAGCAGGAACGTGGTTTAATGAAGACTCATTAGCAGTTCTCCCTTTGCACTGACTTGGTATTTAAAAAGCTGCCTCTGAACGAACTTGGCATGTTTAACCTCAGTCCATTCAAAAGTAAAACTTGACTGTCCCTCCTGATTGACAAACACCTTGAAAGCAAGGCTCCCCCTTTTCATCTCTGCACCGCACCCCCAAAACAGTACAGGGTTCACTGCATAACAGGGCTCAGTAAAAAGTGGTTCTTAAAGTGGGAGGCAAGTCATGCTCACTTTATTTTCGAGGTTCTATCTCATGGTCTCTCCTGGACTTATCTTTGTCCATGCCAAAGTACACTGCACATAGCAGGCACTGTAAATATTTCACTAAATTGAAATGATTTTAAATACTTACTGATCTAAACGGAACTGAATGCAAATGATCGCTCTGAACACAGCTTTTTTAAAAAAATGGACAATTTTCTTTTAATTTTTAAAAGTTCTTTTAAAAAATGCTTTACAGTAAGATAGACTCCCTCTATTCCACTCCCAAGCAAAAATAACCACCATTAAGTTTTGCTGCGTTAACCTGATATATATTATGTATGTCTCCTCACCCCAGCTTCAAAAACAAACGCAAATGGGAGCACACTACACACACCTCTGTGTACCATGCTTGTTTCGTGTAACAATCCCACACTATTCAGGTTACAACAGTGATTCAGGGCATCTACAGACACCCTCATTTTTAACCATATTCTATCATATGAGTTGAGTTTATTTTTTAACCCAGTTCCCAACTGATGGGTGGGTGGATGGGTTCCAAATCAGGGGTATATCAAACAATACGACAGTACATATGTTTGGGCCCAGGTCATCATATAAGACAGGACTATATCTTTTTTGCTTTACTTTTTATTGAAATATAGTCAAGTTTCAATGCTGTGTTAGTTTCAGATGTACAGCAAAGTGACTAGGTTTTCTTTTCCAGATTCTTTTCCCTTATAGGTTATTATAAAATACTGAGTATGATCCCTGGGCTGTACAGCAGACCCATACTGGTTACCTATTTCACATATAGCAGTGCATATATGTTAGAGGAGAGGATTATATTTGTAAAATAAAATTCCTTCTGAAGCATTTCCTGTGTCACATGGTATGTGCATTTTTAATTTCAAAAGATTATAAAACTGCCCCCAAAAGACTATCTAACTTCCACCCTGATAGAAGAAATTTTCACCTTCTATGAGCTAGCATGAGCTAGTATGGGGAAGTCATTCTGACTTGTACATAATTTGACTTGAATTTTATGCTAATAAGAACAGTCTGTCTATGGTCCATCAAACATGTTCTGTACCTCTGCTTTAACCATTAAGAAAAGAATGCATTATCTAGAAGTTAAAGAAAAGTCCACTCTGAAGACAGGGATAAATGGTCGCCCTTCCTATGACGCCCATGCTAGCGGTCCTTCCAAGATAAGGTTCCCTTGCCAGACATTAAGGTCATGCTGATTTGCTGGCCACATCTCTGTCAAAACCTGGAAGGAATGTAACCCTGTCATGTTTGACGTACATTCTTTGATCTGTCAAGATACTCCGTTCCGTTCCGTCGCTCAGTCGTGTCCGACTCTTTGCGACCCTGTGGACTGTAGCCTAACCAGGCTTCTCTGTCCATGGGATTCTCAAGGCAAGAATACTGGAGTGGGTTACCGTTTCCTTCTCCAGAGGATCTTCCCGACCCAGGGATCAAACCCGGGTCTCCTGCATTGGAGGCAGACGCATTAACCTCTGAGCAACCAGGGAAGCCTGTGTTTTTCCAAAGCACTTTCTTTCTGGGCTATAGTCCTCAGTATGGTTTGAAGAAAACTTTCTTCTATTCCTTAATGTAGATTGTATCTTATTTGCATCAACTCCTATAAAGTATAAGAACACTGTTTCCTCATACCCTCACCTTAGCACATCATCACATTTTCTGCTTTCTGCCAACTTAATGGTTTTTAATTGTTATAATTAGCTTTCCTTTAATTATGAGTATGTCTCACATTTTCTCATATGATTTTTTTCTGTGAGCTAAGCAATCATATCTTTTGTGTTGAAGCTAGAGGATATAAAACTTTTACCAAATTCTATTCACATCACCTTCTGAAAGATAACCAATTAATATCTTCAGTCTTAAGACACAAATCCCCTAAGCAAGCAGTATGCCATGGCCTTCAGAGTGGCTTCAAAGCCTTTAAGACAAGCATTAAAAGAATAAAAATGTCACACATTAAAAAAAATATGTTATCTACTATATAACATTTATATTTTAACCTGCCTTCCCTCTGCAGGATTTTTGCATCTCTCAACAAAATAATTTCTATAAAATAACTCAGAAAACATTTATACCCCTGAAAAATATTTACCTAGAAACATGTATTCATATGTACTTTTTCACATCATTTAGACCTCATATAGTCTTAAACCAATGTTGGCAACTTACCCATTAATAGATTTGAAAAGCTTTTCATACTCTTCATTTTCAAGATCAAGCCTGAAAATGATAAAAACAGTTACAAAACATCCATTTCCAAAACTGAAGAAAGAAAGTATCTAAGTGAAGCTACCACATTAATATTTAAAAGCCAGGTGAAAATAATTCTTTTTTAAAAAGTATTTATTTATTTGGCTGCATCAGGTTTTAGTTACAGCATATCAGATCTAGCTCCCTGAGCGGGGATGGAACCCAGACCCCCTGCACTGGGAGCACGGAGTCTTAGCCACTGGACCACCAGGGAAACTGCTGAGTCCCAGTGTCCTGCCAGGTGAATCTCCCCAGATTATGTCAACAAAGAGGGAACCAGTCGGGACACAGAATCTTCACCATGGACATTCAAATCAGCATGGGCAACCACCACCATCAGGAGCTTGAATGGACTGAGATGAATCAGCTGGACTCTGATCATTTCACTCATTCTAAGAACGGTTCCCATGTTGTCCATGCCTGAATTTGGGGGCCCAGTGCATCACTATTAAGGGGCTTAACTGTGGGGTGGGGACGGGGGTCACAAACTTACGTGTCTGAGAGACCATGAAGGCAAAACAGACCAGGGCACGTTCTTTGAACACAGATGATATTTGCATGCTATCAGACTTTCTTGAAACACAAGATCCCCTCAATAAATTCTCTTTAAGTAAAACAGTGTATGTCTAGTAATGATGGCAAATGACAGCTTCGGAGCATGAAAAGGAGCAACAGGCACTGCTGCCAATGGACAACTCTTGCTCTGTTCAAAATTAACTCCAGAAAATTGTGTTTAAAAAAATAAAGGCCAGAAATCCAGACTTTTATGAAGTCTCCTGATTTGTACATACCTTAAACACTACGAATGAAACAGATTTTTAAACCAAAAGTGCCAGTAGGCTGCCACATGCCACCTCTCAGGAGGCAAACACCCTCTGGGTCCCTCCAGTTCTAGGGCAGGAGATTATAATAACCTGAG